>NC_052111.1:6432482-6529021 GCF_012273895.1 Zerene cesonia | reverse complement strand
TCTGTTTGTTGACGCGCTCTTTGAATCATGTATGTCTATTGTGTCTTGAAGAAATTACATATTTATTTAATTTATTTTTTTTTCTTTAAGTACTAACTGATTGTGTGTAAATGAAACTGCGCTGAATGCGTTTGAGACATATAGGCCTTAATTTATTTATATAGTGTGTGTTGAGCTCTTTAAAGGGGCGAAGAAAGTATAACCACTGCATATAATTTATTTGTTTATTTTATTGTCTATATTGGTGGATAGGAAAGAAGATTTTGGTTATTGTTATTATTGTGCTATACACAGGCGTACCACTCGGAGGAGACGAGCGGCGCGCGTTCGCCGGGCGGCGCGGGGGGCGGCGCGGCGGGTGCGGGCGCGGGCGCGGCGGGTGCGGGCGGGCGGCGGCGCGCGTGCTCGTGCTCGGGCAGCCCGGGCGAGGCGCGGCGCGCGCTGCGCAGCGAGTCGGTGGCGAGCGTGTCGTCCGCCGCCAGCGCGCTGCCGCCCGCCAGCGAGAAGCTGCTCGCCGGCGCGCTGCAGGCGGCGCTCACGCTGCTCGCCTCGCAGGTGCGCTTCTACTGCACTTGTATATGTGCGCTTGTTTAGTGCGTTGATACTTCACCAGAACATACACCGAACTGACGTTTAATCTGAGTATGTTACTGTATTATTCTTCGCAAGATATGTATATTATATACGACTGTATTACCCGCCAAAGCGTTGCTTGTTTGCGTATTTGTATCATCTCCTACGTTAACGTTACTAGTCACAAATATTCAAGGAATAATAAATTTATTGCAGATTGACGAGTGTAAATTAGTGGAATCACTACCAGTATCAGTTTGAGTATCTTTGAATGTTATTAAAAAACTAGCAATACATAAAATTATTTATTTCAGGCTCTCCTAGCAGTTCGTGATCGAAGTGTACCGACTCGACACAAGCAGCTCGTTCGTCGCGAACTAGCTTCTGAGTTAACTGTGTACCACGATTTTGTGCGCAAAAGAATTCTTTGTGCCGCCCATAATCGTCCGCATTTGGCGCGAAATAAACTGGGCGCTTGGCCTTTAGCAGCCGATGAAGAGGAAACTAGAAGACTTGAGGAAGTGAAAAGAGAACAAAACCCGTCAATAGAAGACAACGACGATTTAGCTTTACCCCCTCCTCCTCCCCCGAAACGAGCTTCACAAGATTCCATGCGAGAATTTATACTCCGCAAACACTTCTTGGACAAATGCGCGCAAACTCCGACCAAGGAACCACCCTCGCCCGTGTCCCACTCTACTCCAGCTCCTGATAAGAAGAAGGAAAGCCCACGAAGCCTTAAGCGCGTCTCATGGGCTGAAACAACCAGAGATAGTGATGAAATACTGGACACTTCACTCCAGGAAATTGAAACTGCATACTCAAATTTAACAGATGTACAAATAAATAATGATGAGGATTATTTCCATTTTATGTCGGTTGTTTTTCTTTATATTTGCCAAACTGATTTATAATTTTGATACAATAAACATGTTTAATGTTCCTTTTCGTTTTATTATGAGCCCATACATGTTCCATTCCCATACATATTCATTATATTTGAAAAATCCAATGTTTATTATTATTAAAATTTAGGTATTGACGAGAAAATGTAACAAATGCAATTCCCATACAGGGACTACATAAACAACATATTAAGAGCTAATTATACTAATACTTTTATTATTGGCCTACATTGACATCTGCATAACAATGTATTAACACCCAACGGAGAGTGACAAACTTAAAAACATGACGACTTTAGTGTGGTAGCTGCATGTTAGCATAAAATTATGTCCTAATTAGTACTTTTACCAAGACTTATCATTAAACACTTAAAAAGCTTTGCATGATATTTGGAGACACGTTTTCTTATATGCACAGCTTTGGATTATTTGAGTAAAATACAGTACTTGACATAATACAGTACATTGCAAACGAAACAAGCAAGCATTCAAGACAGGAACCATGAGATGAGAACGCAGCTTTTTTTTAATTATTAACAAATGACAAATATAAGTCGACGTTGCTCTACGCTTTGTCAATGTTCACCAGTCACCACATGTCACTGTCAGTTTTCGCAGTGCACTGCACCTTGAGCACATGATACATCAATTTAGCCAATTTAACAGCGAGATTTTGTAATCAGTTTTGATTTGGGTATGTACATTTTGATTAAGATAAACATTTGCTTGATAACAGGAAGAACAGAACGTTTATTTCTTACGTAATTTCTATCGGCACGGTTTTACCTTTTAAACTCTCAATTATTTCAGAATAATGGCACCAACCGCTGCTGAAGTTAAACCTAGGCCGGATAATGACCCTATCGGCATAAGAGCAGTCCTATTGGGCCCACCAGGATCAGGCAAGGGTACTCAAGTGAGTTTTTCGTAATATCACTCGTTATTCTAAATATCACGTAGAAAAGCGCGCTTGAACTTTACATCTCTTATCATTTCATTTGTTTTTACTAAAGTCCACAATATTTACACTGTTATATAAGCAAAATGATAATGGTGTTATGAGATTGATATTCTTGTTGTTTTTAGGCTCCACGTCTAAAAGAAAAATATTGTGTATGTCATTTATCTACTGGAGACATGCTGCGAGCGGAGGTGAGCTCCGGCTCGGAGCTGGGCCGCCGTTTAAAGAAAGTTATGGATGAAGGAAAGTTGGTCTCCGATGACATGGTGGTTGACATGATCGACAAAAATTTGGACAAGCCTGAATGTAAAAATGGCTTCTTGTTAGATGGTTTCCCAAGAAGCGTGCCACAGGCAGAAAAAGTATGTGTTATGGAAATTAATTTTTTACAAAATTAAATTTAATTTCAAACTTGAAATTGTGTTAAGTTCAAAAATTTTACTTTTATTATGAACAAGATTTAATAGTAGGTTTATTGAAGTGAAACTTCTTTACAATCGTTGTGATTTCAAACCTGATGCAACGGAAAAACGACAGGTAAGAGACACAAATACAAAAATGTGTAGAATGAAGCCGGCAAAGAATGAGACAGAAATATACATACTATTTTATTCATTCTTTTGTCGATTTACTGAAGTTTCACTTCTATCATGTGTGAATCGCACACACACCTTTTTTTTTAACACGCTTTTATTAACTTCACCTGTATGTTTGTTTGTTTGTTTGTTTGTATGTTTGTTTGTTTGTTTGTAACTGACTTCTTTGGGCGCGATTTTGACCCACTTTAAACGGCCAGATTTCGTTCAAACTTTGTAGATTTATTGAGGACCGATGACAATACACTAATTTGATAAAATTATTCCAGTTTTCAATTTGCAAAATATGATTTTTGTTAAAGCGTGTTTCATAGTTTTTTTAAACTATTATATTTTTTGCTTTTGAAATCTTTTAAAAGGTGCAATTTATGACTTGTGACTTAATTCTATGAGATTCCTCATACCATAGTGTATAAGTGCAGAACATATTCTGCAAACAAATAAAAAAATGGATTCACCATTTCCAGCTATCTACTTTATTTTAGAATCACAATATATATTAGACTTCTCTAAAGTATATTTATCATGAACTTAAGGATTTAGTGATTCACGAAATAGTATACATGTTGTTAATATTTGAGAATGTCATTATTCATTATAAATTAAATACTTTCAGCTCGATGATTTACTAGCCAAACGGAAAACAGCTTTGGATGCTGTAATTGAGTTTGGTATACAAGATAGTTTACTGGTAAGGAGAATCACAGGGAGATTGATACATACTCCAAGTGGTCGAAGTTACCATGAGGAGTTCCACCCTCCTCAGAAGCCAATGACTGATGATGTCACAGGGGAGCCGCTAATTAGGCGCTCTGATGATAATGTTGATGCGCTTAAAAACCGGTTAGCTACATATCACAAACAAACGGTGCCTCTAGTAGACTACTACATGAGACAAGGTCTCCACTACAGAGTTGATGCATCAAAGTCAGCTGATGATGTCTTCAGTAAAATTGATAACATTTTCAAAACCCGAATCTTTAATAGAGCTAGAGCTGCTTTATAAGCATTACTTTATCTTTAAGCTGAAATGTTTTGTACAAATATTACTTTTTATAAATGTGATTGATTGGTGTCTGTTTACTATTTACTGTTTTCTGGATAATAGTTAAATCTATTTTAGAGACAATTTTTTTCTTGTACAAATACAGTGGAATGGAATCATGTATGTGTGTTTAATTTTATTTCAGTTCTAGATAAGGCATGTTGCTATATGATTTTGGTAGTATATCACGTGTTTAGTTAAATTAATGTAAAGATATTGGCGCAACTTAAATATAAATAGTCCTATGGTATGAATTTGTACTATAGATTTTTTAAATTAAACTTTATATACAAAAAAGCTTTTTCATAAAACACAAATCTTAATTTTAAAACATTTATTTTAATCGTACAATTATGTAATAGATATTCAGATTAGTATTAAATATTTCTAAATAATACAATATCTAAGCTCGATAAGGTTTTTAAGAGCATAGATTTTGAAACTTTCTGGCGTCTTCAATTAAGAGGAACTGATAAAGCACTGCAGTGGCGTCACTGCGTGAGGTGGTTTAATACGATTTCCACAAGTTCGTGAGGCGCATAGGTTACACGCTTACATATAATGTGAATACAGATAATATTACAATGAAATCTTTATTGAGAAAATTACTCTGCAACAGGTGATAAAGGTTACTGGAATACACTGCATTACTGACCCATTTGTACTGTGTCAAAGTCGTGCGATAGAAGCACTCAAATCCTCCACTCTCCACTACAGAAGGTAGCAACATCGCAGCGCTTTCTCATACCTCTGAAGACTAATGTTTTAGCGATATTTGAATACCAAGGCTATACAATTTTGAGATAACAAAGGCATAGACAAGATAAGGATGCCCGACTTACAATATCTATAGTTTGGTATATTTATAAGTAATACTTCCATTAAATCACACATTAGCGTATTCAGAAAAAAAATCTAAAGTCGTAAACAGTAAAGATAATAATTATTGATTTATTGCAACAACTGCAGGGTGGTCCTATAGACAAAACTTTCTTGAATAACGTACATAACATACGTACATATTGCGTACTGTATAAAATATGATTATTGTTTCTAAGATAATATCCATAGATTAATCGATAATAAACAATGTTTCCACAAAACTCCAACAAGTTATTTAATAAATATGTAATTAGTTTGATTACATTTTATTATAAAGAGGTAACTCTATGAGAATAGTCTAGTTACTAGTAGATATTTGTACTCAGTAAAATATAAGTTTCTTAAGTTGTAGGTAGATATACAATATACGATGTATTTCAAAAAGAGTAGAACTACTTTTAGATTTTAATTCAAAATAAGTATCATATCTTTACTTAAGCATTATACCTAATTATATTATGCTTGATTAAACTTATCCCTGAGCTTTTCACAGCCAAACAATATTTTTTGTCTCCGTAAAATTTTGAACGCCGTTAGACTAAAATTGCGGGAATCCATTCCGCGAGATCGAATCTGCCGAAACATTGTGATTCGTAATATACTGCTTACAATGTAATGCATAATTCTTCGGTAGATTATAAATGTATGTATGTGAATTTGTTACATTGCGAAATGGGCATTCGATATGATGGGTTAGGTTATGTTGGGTTTATTTAAAAAATACAGAAGTGGGAGCCCCCCCGGTCTTATAACCTGAACTTGATGGACGTATGGGAAAAGTAAATCGTGTATATTATGTGAGATTAATTTTCATCTTCACGATGTAGACAGATCGATAAAAAGTATGAAAGAAATAAACCTAGAATGAATAAAACAAAATGAAACAACTAAAGAAATGGGCAAAATTCATGTAATTAAGTTCATTTGTATTTCAATTACAATGTATACTTCAAAAGAAAATGCATTTGATGATATACAAAATAAAATCACAACTACTGATTTTACAAGACAAACATTTTAACACCGACACTAATGTATACCGACTAGTACGTATTCTGAACACCAAAAAGCAAACATGCACCAGCGTTTCACTCACATATAATCCAATAATCTTAAAATATATAATCTTTTAAATATATTCAACGCAAAGCGACAATGATATGATAAGGTACACATGGATATGAAAACTTTACACTTTCCACTGATAGCTACGTATATTAGAATCCCATATAAACTTTACATTTCACGACGCACAATACAAAACAATTATTGTCGCTTAAGTGTATATTAATATTATTTAAAAATTACTATTATGCTTAATAATCTGTAGGAAGAAATTTACGGAGGTCTATTGTCGCATCGTGAGATGTAGGTACATCTATGTAAGAATTAATCTATCTACAGAATCTGTCATGGACATTTGAGACATAATACTCGTCTAGCTTCCAAATAAATTACTACATCCTAAACAATATTTACAAAAGTACGAAACGAACGGCCGCCAACATCTCTCTACGCCACTACATTGCTTTGGATACTCGTGCACACGTGTTACACTAATTACAATAAAGCCTACAGAACAACATTTACATACATATACTAACAATGTCATTGTATATTAACAGTAACGAGGGTGGGAGCCGCTTGCTCGGATTGGTACGTGACATATTGCAGGTGGGTCGGAATTATCAGTTTGGAAAAAAGCTCCGATGTTTATTTGAGACTTATTAATCGTTATCATATTTAGTCCCTTATTTAATTAAAGTAATACATTATCATTTTGAATAAGGGGTAAATATAAAGCTGTTATATACTTTAAATATTCATTTAGCATAAGCTTTGTTTAAAACTGATAATTCCGCAGACTGTTACAAGGTACAAACTACTAAAGTGTAAAATCCAAATTCTACCATTAAAATTGTTTATAATGTAAGGCTCACTTTAGGTATAAAAATAACTCCATGATAATATAAAGAAACTAAATAACACCAATTTATTTACATGTAAAACTTGAAAAGATCAGGCACCGTTTCGAAAAGAATGCATTTCATGCCATAACATAACACCAAAAACGTTCGACATCAAAACCGTCAGAAAATGAATTTGGAACAATTTATAAACACAACAAATGGTCACACGGAATCAGCGATTCCGGCAGCCGTACGCAGATCTCGCATTCCGGTATCGGTGGAACGAGAGATCGAAGTGAATGCCAATACTGTGTGTAGCGAGTAGCGCGTGGCTAGTGTTCGTGCGAGCGGCTGGAGGAGCGGCTGGTCTTGCGCGTGTCGAGGTACGCGGCCGGCGCCCAGCCCTCGCCGCCGCCGCCTGCAACGTTGGACCACCTTATATTGTACACTTTTTGTGGTAGAAAACACATAGAAGAGGTGTAAGTTAGTCCATATTTTAACTGGGAAGAAGTTTTGTTGACCAATCTATAAAATTAACTTTATAAATTTTTTGAATCAACATTATAGTCTACTGACTCCTGGGGGTGATCCAAAATATAATTAAATATTTAAGCAAATATAAAGGGGACCTTATGTGCTGTCAGCCTCTAAGTAAAAAAAATAATCATAAAACTTGGTTCACCCAGTAAAATGTTATGAGGTAACAAAACAAATAAAAAAAAACATTTACAACTCCCTCCTTTTTGAAGTCGGTTGAAAGAGAGGGAGAGAGACGGATACATAGAGGGAGAGGAAGGGAGACCGATGTATAAATAGAGAGGCAGGAGAAGACATGTACGCAAATAAATACAGAAAAACTCACAAATTAAGCACACTTGGTACATACCTGCGAGGCGCACGTACCACCAGCCCGCGCAGCCCACCTTGAGCAGCTCGGCGTGCTGCCCCTCGCGCAGCGACACCTCGCTGGCGCCCACCGCCGCGTACTCCGACAGCGCCACCAGCGAGCTGCCCACCGCCTGCCCACACACCCAACATCGTTACGCTTTATCCAATCACATTTTATAGAACTTTCAAATGGAAGACTTTACACGAATTTGCTTTTTTTTCGAACCATATTTAGAATATTGTATCAGGTGGATTTAATAGTCAATCGACCTAACAGAGCCTTGACTTCATTAGAATTGAATTTTAAAACTTGGAAGAGTGCATACTTCCAGGTTTCAAATTAACTTTTGTCAGAAGATGCTCCATTAGGTTATAGCCTAGGCTATATTGCAACACCCAATCTAACTAATTATGATATGTACTTAATACTTGCACATACTTATGACATTTTATTTATCAGTTTAGAATTGTTCTAGGGTTGTCATATACTCGCATATATTTTTCTTATATGGGGTTGTAAAGTCTTTTATTTGAAACATTTAGTATTCTCTATCTAGACTACATCTATTGACGTAAACGACCTTTAGTAAACAAAGTGTAAATTCATAATTTATTTTAAGACCTAAAGTTCGTTTACATTAGTTTTGGTGTAGAATATACTGCATATTATATATTATGAATGTAGTAGCATTGTAATAAACCACCAGGTTGCAGGTAAATTGGGAAAATACCACATCAAAATCGATAATGTCCATTACTATGTGTACTCCTTTACCTTTAGTTATATGTTTCTTAAAGAATATATACTCAATAAAACAATTAGTAACATTTTGAGACAAGGTTATCATTAACAGTATATTCTAATGAAATACTGTCCTTTTTTCAGTTATTATATAATTTAACGATTCTAACAAACAACACTTTGTAACACTAAAAATACCATCTAAAACAATGTATACTAGACCAATGTGGATGTAGAGAATAATATCTATATAATATCTTCTTTATTTCCTTACGCAATGTTACTGGCAATATTATTATGAAATAACCGCTAATGGAAAATTAATATTAGCTATGATTGTTTAATCCAATTACAAATAGTACCTCGATACGGAAACGTAATCAAAGTATACTCCCAGAGTGACCTAATTATGGCGAAAAATTAAATTGTTAATGTCAACATATTTAATTGGGTTGTAGCATTATTAGTGTTTTGTTTATGTTAGTACACCGTTATCTACACGACACAATCATGCACGCATTAAGTCCATAAACACCTTAATAATTAATGTTAATCTCAGCACATCGATGACATGCGTGTTTATACGCCATTATCACTTCGCGTGTTTCAAACATCTCCGTATTATCATGCAACTTGCAACACCGTTTTATTCAAAACTTTCATACAATATTTTAACTGTAGTAACAAATTAGATGTAGAATATGTACTATTTTTATTATTTAAGTATGTGTAACAGTTAAAATATTGACATTTGAATAGTTGAGACGGAATTCATATATTTGATATCAATAATTATATAAGTATTTAACTGCTTTTGGCTAAGCCATGCACGCATACGCATGGTTGAATAATATAATGTCATACACTAAACTCAAATAATAATTATATATAATATCATAATACATTTTATAAGTAAAGTATTATTATACATGTTTTTATTAGTTTTGTATTATACTAATTAATATTTAAATATATACATGTAAGTATTTATTTGAGGCTGAATTGTAATAGGATATGTAAGTTTCAGCTCGATACTGAAGCTAACTGTTTGTGTTGATTATATTATTTGTATATTATCATGTTAGTAAGAGGCTTTTAGTAGAAGATGAAGGTAACAAAAAAATGTGCTTTTGAAATCGCGATGTGCTATGGCAGAATAATTGAGTGATATCAAAACGTTTCAATTTGTATATCCCGGATCAATAATATAGCACTGCGTGTATTAAAAAATATATGAATAATATTCAGAAATGAAAAGACAGTTTCTAATAAGATGATTATCTATACAGTCAATATAGCTTTTCAATAAATATACATACAACATCGATAAGCGAAGCGCACGAAAGTATCATCAAAGCACACGACAATGAGTGTCATACAAAACAAAACATGACTTACACGATATAAATGTTCAGCAAATACAACTGACATATCCAACGTAACGCCGATTTCTTTGGTTATAACATACTTTGGATATCTAAATCAGTCTTTTATATACAAAGCCCGCGAAGGCACTCTATCAGTACTGTGACACGTAAAACGTGGAGTTGGCTTGTGCCGAGCCCGATACAGAAAAGAACTGTACCATTCTGTGGATGGTACCGTTGAGACCCACGGCCTCCGTCACCTGTTGAACAACACAACATACAACATGGCGGCCATCTTGTCGCGCGGCGCACTCGCCGCAATATGGCGGTCACTATACATTCCAAATGCGAGTTCATTGCAAAATAAATTTCTCTGTTAATGTGTCGGGTGCACAAATAAAATGTACTTTAACTTAGCTCGTGTTGCTATTGATTCTATAAGCGATGATTTGGTGGGATGCTAACAAAAATGCGGCGGCGGACGTGAACAGTTTTATCTCTATAGGTTGCGACGTCGAGAACTTGTAGTATCTCTGCACACATCTAACTATTGGAGATACTACCAATTCTCATTCCATTAATTGTTATCGTAATCTGTTATTCCGGGAAGCGTAGTGCGGTTTGGGATGGCAGCCTATTCATGCGCTACCCGGTGACTATTAGCCCACATTCCTTGATAAGTACACTTTACACTTACATATAGAGTGGTCACTTCACTCACACTGTAAACCCAAAATTAGTAACCATTAATTGTTTGCACCACTAAGCTATCCCAAGTGTTAGGCGTCTAATAGTCTTCATGTTAGTAAACATAATAAATTTTTTATTTAACAAATTCAACTGAAATGTACATCTATACAGTAACATCGATAATAAATTATGTACATGTTAATAAATTTTCATAATTTACATTAATTATCTGTGGTCTGTCAAAAACGGCGAGGCTACGTTCGAAATTTAAAAATGGTTTATAGTGAGGGCGAGAGGCTCGCGGCGGCATAAGGGCGGGAGCTCACCGGCGCGTGCTCGGGCTCCTCCTCGTCGTCGTCGGACGGGTCGGTGGACCAGCACGGCTCGTCGTGCGCGTCGCACGAGGCGGTGCGCGCGGGGTGCCCGCCCGGGTGCGCCCGCTCCTTTTGGGGCCCTATGTCCCATGAACTCGTCTGTATAAGCGTTCTGTGAACATCATGTTGTATAAGTAAATTAAATAGTTATAGTAAGTAAAGTTTTACAATAGTAAGTTATAGGATATAAACGTGGTTTTATTATTTAAAGCGTGGGCGCACGTTGCCAACATAATTTTATTTTTCATATTGGCCAACGGATTTTTCCGGCCTGCGTCGGCGGGCTAGCGAATTTATGAGACGCACGCGTCACGCGTCACGCGTACCTGTGGTGCGCCGCGTACTGGCGGCCGCGCTCGCCCTTGAGCTCGTGCAGCTGGTCGAGCAGCACGCGCTTGATGCGCTCGACCCAGGCGCGCTTGGCGTCGGCGGAGGGCGCGGTGATGGTGTGCACCTCGGCGCGCCCCTGCCGCCACACCTCGAACTTGCGCGGGTCGCCCTTCACCGACTCCGTCAGCCCGATCTGCGACATCTGCGGACGGCGCGTATGGATGACTGTACGACTTGTGTGCCATGCCCGTTAAGAAAATATTCGATAGTATACACAAATAAATTACCAAATACTGTACGTGATATGTCACATATATGAGAAATGATTTTTTATAATGATTACTCTTGACAAACGCTCACCTGCAAGTCATGTTTGAAGTGATAGGTCTTATTGTGGCTGTTCTTAGCGGCGGGCTTGCAGAAGAGCATCGCCTTCTCGTAGAGGAAGATGTGGCGGCGGCGCGGGCGCAGGCGCAGCCGCAGGTCGCGCTTGTTCTCCGACACCACCAGGAACGAGCCCTGCAGCAGCAGCTCGCCCTGCTGGTTCAGGTCCACCTGGGGGACATAGATATCATATCGATAAATTGAAGTTTTATCTTCGAAATATAGTGCATAATGGTAATTTCGATATATGAAGTCTATATTAAATATATGTGGAAAGTATATAAAGTTGATTAGGAAGACGTTGATATTCGTATTAGTAACAAATTTTCTTTTTCAATTAATTTTCAACGACGAATTATTCAAAAACCGTTTCTTTCCAGCTGTAGATGTAACATTATATTATATTCACATAAAGAAAGAACTATACAAAAATTTCACAGTATTGCAAAGGACCTTGATAATATCATAAAAAGCTTGCTCATTTGAATAAATTTAAATTCAAATGTCAACACTGCAAGACACTTGTCACACTGTAAATATTGTTGTGCGTAACCAATAATTATTTTTAGTATAATTTAACGTTTGAAATTCAATTAATCGTAAAGTCAACATGACTTAACGATTAATAAATAACGAAATTTTTAATCCTATAACCGTAACTAACCGTGAATATTATATTCATATTTTACTTTTAAATCACACACATACATCTATGGCAAAAATGTAAATGCATAGAATCACATAAAATACACATAGAAATGGGTTTGCTAACTCAAATAAATCCTCCATACATTAATCAGTGCCGATCACACTAATGAACCGTAGTAGTGGGCTCCTAGATTATTAGTATGATTAGAACTGGAACTTTTTATTAAGACTTCTTGACAAAAATCAAGTGAATAATTATATAGTCAACTCACAGGCACTCCAGTAATAGCGATCTGGTGCATGGAGTCGTTGACGCACTTGAGCACGACGAGCATGCAGTCGAGCGCCTGCTGCAGGCTCGCGCTCATCGACCCGCACTCGCTGTACCGGAGCAGGTCCTGGGATATTGGACCATACATTCAGTGTAAGTACTAAGTTCCTAAGTCTTTCTTAGACAAGACCGCCATTTGTGACAATGTTACCTAGGTTAAGTGTCAATTTGTATTCTATTCAGAGGAATAAAACATAAATAAATAAGTTTGGTGGGTGTGGTGCTACCAAATATGTAATTTAATTTATAGTTAATATATATATATATATATATATATATATATATATATATATATATATAATAAGTTTGGTGGGTGTGGTGCTACTAAATATGTAATTTAATTTATAGTTAATATATATATATATATATATCCAACATACGATACTGGGGGATATTAGAACAGAAGTAAAAAAGGTAAAGGATTATGTGGAAAATGCGGATGGATAAAAAATAGCTTAATATACTTTGAATTAATATCAAGGTTTAGCACTGAACTAAAATGGAAACTTATCTACAAAATCACAGCAAACTCAACAAATGAAAATACGAATTTCCTCTACCCTTGAAATAATATACACATTACGAAAAGATTCAAGATGTAGATATCAGTTCTAACCTTTATTAAGAGCTGGTATTTAGTAATCCTCTGCACTGGTTTGAGTAGATACGCAGCCAAGGGCAGTTTGTGGCCGAGCCGCTGTTGGCACGCTTGTAGGAAGAGGTGCGTGTCGACCAATGTCTCTCGTAACCTTTCTGACCGGGGTATGTTTTGGCAATAGTAACTGTATAGGTGATAGAATGTTTCTTTCTGTAAATGAAATAAATTCACATAGCATTTGATTTATTAGATAAAAATTATTCTAAAACAAAACGATTATTGTCATATAAATATTTTCCGGCAACGGCCAAACTGTAGTAAAAAATATTACAATATTTCACGCAGACAGTTAAGATACTGTTTAAAGCAATCGTTATGAACAGCGAAACTGGAAATAAATATTTTTGTTACGCCTCATTCTAAAATTTTATTCACATTTAAAACAAAGACCAAGGATTCAGGAAATACAAAATATAGAAATAATTCTAACACAAATAGATGACTTACTTTTTCAACAAAGCAGAGTGCAACTAGTTCTGTCGCTGAGATCGATTTTTCCAAATCTTTTAAAAATACTTCTTGGTGGAATGTGAAAAGTTCGTGCAGATTTCCAAATAAAACATCCGCTTGTCCAATTAGTCCTGCCGGTAGTATATGCTGATTTTCTGGTTTTTCCATTTCTTCTTTATAGCCCTGGAAACATTTTTTGGATATTATTATTATTACTAATGTACCTAGTAAGGAAAATCACTGTTTTGTATCTATTATTAAGTAGTACCGAGCTTTGAGAGGAAGTGTATTCACTAATAGTATCACACCACTGCTGTAAACGCCTTTCATAGTCTTCGTAGATTGTTTCCAAACAATCTTGCTCTGAAACTGGAAAGTTTCCATCAGTCTTTTGGAACATATTTTTGAAGTTCTGTAGTTTGGATGTCCAATTACTGAATTTCTGATTACGGCTTAAACTTCGAGACTTCTTATTAAAATTGTTTTGATATTTTTTACACTGAGTAAGATTGTATGAGTACTTGAAACTGCTATTTAAAGTATGTCCTCGTCTCTTTCGTCGACATGATAAGGTAGAGTTTAAACTGCGAACGTAGCTTTCTGTGTTATTTTTTGAACATAGCGTTGAGCTTTTGGAATGAGAAACTGTGGAATAATGGTCTATAATAGTGCTGTTCCATTCCTTCATTATTCTTTTGTAATCTTTCATAATATTTGTCAATACGTCGTCAGAATCTTTACTGCTACCAATTGTGTGTTGTAATTCGGTGCAACTATTGGTTTGAAGTTGAGAATCCTTAGAATCTGACGAATCTGTTAAATATTCAGGGGTCGATATGCGAACATCTGTCTCTATACATCCGTATATAGGATTCTTGACGATATCCGGGAGATCTACAACAGTAGCGGCAGTTGTTAAAGACTCTGCAGTATTATCTTCTGAAAGAGTTACAATGTCAGAATCCGGTAAATAACTAATTTTATCTTCTTCTGTGTTAGGTATGTCTTTATATCCCGGCAGTATTTTTCCGTAATAGAAATTTCCAGTGAACGGCTCCATACGTACTGGTTTTAAATTCTTACGTGGACATTTAATTCTATTTGTTTTGCCGACTTCAATAGATACCTTTTTATTTTTTCTATTCTTTGTCTTGTCGAAAATTGCAATCTGATTAGCATAATCACTAAAAAGGGTCGAGTCTGATGCGGTCCTCGACAGTCGCTTTTTCTTCCGCGTGGTGGAGCTGTCATTTTTTCTGTAGTACCACGAGTAGGAAGTGCCGACACTGAGGTTCGCGGAAGATTTATGAAGGTCATATTTTCCATATTTCATATTACACACAACGGATTGTATCACGCGACCGAGAGCTTGCACCCGAGTGCAGTTGGTGAATGTGTTAAATGCGCCGCGTTCCAATGAGTGCGCCCGAGCTGGTGGTTGCGTGCGTCGCATTGAGTACATCAGATAAATGTGGCTGGTGAGATGTCAGATGGTCCATAACAAGCCATTGAGCACATATATAAACGATGTGCACTAGTTTTAATACAATGGCATATTTAATTTTCAGAGCGCGTAACGCACAAGAGATATCGGGATGTTCAATGGACTGTGTCATGAGCATTAGCATTTCGAAATATATAATGAGGACTTATTTAAAATGTATGAAGGTCGTACTTACAGCCAGTATGGAGCCTAGTTCTTGTACGTAAATTCTTTCCGTCTGAAGGAGTTCAGCCAACACGTGGCCACGCCTCGACCGCCGAGCCTCTGCGTCTTCGCCCCCTGAGCTCTCTGATCCGCCTGATGTCTCCATCTAAAGGAAACAATATAATCTACATTAAAAATCTACTACGACCAAATCGAAAAAAAAAATGGAGGCGGAATTCTGTTGTGGCTAATATCGTTATTCAATTAGATCGATATAATTACAATGCGAGTGATCTAAGCACCTATCTGCTACACTAAACATAATACATGTAGGAATCAATGATAACATATTACAAAATTGATTGAAATAAACTTTTTGTGGATAAAATTATGTTATTCTCCGAAAATACTCATGAAAGTAAAAAATTTCAGTAAAGAGTAAAGGGATTAGCATTAAAAGATCGAGTTCCGTGCTCATTTATCCTTTCTCAACGCATTGAACCACCTAATTATCGCGCTACCAATAAATATTGGTGAAGGGTATTTGATAAATTTAAAATTGTCAATCAAATCAAAATAGTCGATAATATTCTTTGGATATGGGATTGAGAAAATAAAGGAGAACTTAAAAACCTTCAGCGAAGCTTTTTTGTTTTATTTATAAATTACCGTATTAACATATATAGATAATTCTATGACATCATGTTAAGCATACATTAAAGCAGGTGTGGGTATATTAAATGTATAGTGTTGATGTGAAAGTTTATAGAAACTTCACCTAAATTCCGACGGAACAAATTGCCAAATGCAATTGCATACGGTCAAGTGTATATCAGATCGGTTTTTCTATCCGTTTGCTTATAATTTCCGTTACTATCCCGTTAAGCTTTTATAAGTTATAGACATGCAATATTTATAAATAGATTTATGAATGTAGGCTATGCTCTAAATTGCATACATTTATTTATGTAGGAAATTCATACATTTATGATTGAAGTGTTATTCTCTTTTACATTAATAAACCTTTCAATGTTTCAATGAACGATTTATACAAGGTTGAATAATTTAAGTGAAATATACAGCAGCCTACTTTTGATGAATGGACTTTTTCACATTTTCATAGGCCATAGCGAATAGTTTTCATTTCATAGTCACAATAGCATAAAAGTATTGTTAGTTGTTTTTATACTTCAATACAAACACGAAGTTATACTACTATAAATGAATTTTTAATTAACTTCACTCACATGTATATGCTGTTCAGAAAAATCCTTAACAATTTTGTATCCAGTTTTTAAAACCACGTTTATCGTATCCATTATTTACAGCACATTTAGACTCAACACTACACAACGTATAATTCACAACAACTTCCAAAAAGGCCTCAATACAGAGTGTAATGTAAAATCTGTGTATACAGGATGTAAGCGAAGCACATGGTGTGTGTTTGGAGTAAGAATAAGGAACTGAAGTCGGGATGCGAAGGGGCGAGGGAATACGTTGGGATCGTAAAAAAAGTGGTTGCCTCCATTTGGACGCTGTAAATAAACGTGAATGATGCTCTACTTTGAATTTTGTGCTGTCTTATTATATGTATAATTGTAATAATTAATTTTTTTTTTGTAAAAAACATGCTGTCCGGTAGATACTCATTGCGCATAAATAACATTTTAATTAATAATATTAAGAAAGCGATTTAGAATTGTTATTTTACCACGATGCATATAAGAATTATGTTTTCATAAATTGTCTTTACAATATTCAAAATAAATTGTGGAATAAAACAAGCTACAAACTGCTTTCTATGCATAATTAAAAAGGCTAAAGTAGAGCATCCTCTCAGCCGCATACATTACAAAGGGCGAACGTGCTATGTACGATGCATTACAGCAACGTCTATGTGTGCGCACGTTAACTAGTGTTAGTGCACACCTGCCGAGCTTCAATTGTAGAGCTATCCTTGAGGCTGACTCGATCGTCACTCGGTTGGGGGTTAATTGAAATTATAGACTTGGTTACGAGTAAAGATAAAATAATTATTTATTATTTCTTATTTATATTTCATTGAAAATTTCGATTAAATAGATAACAACATTACTATTACGTGATGGTGTTCCTCGTAATTTATGGTTACCTATTAGCATCTTGAAATTTGTATTTGTATTTGTATTTGTATTAGGTATAAATAAATAAAAAATCTAAATGACAGTAAAGATGTCTACGTATTATGTACACGTTAAACAAGCTTTTCAAAAGCATTGATCTCGGCTGTCGAAAGTTTATTGTTTCATTATTTTCTTTATCCTTAGTACAGCTGTTGTCGGTTTTGTTTGGACTATACCTTCTATACAATAGAGCACGTGCTCTTATCATCCGGTGAGAAACTATTTGAATACCATACATTACGAACTTAGAGTAAAAAAGGCGAATTTTAAAATTTATTGAAGTTTTTTTTTATATATTATATTTGATGTACTGGTATGTAAATAAATTAAGGCTATAATAATGCGCTTTATTTATCAGAAATTTATCAATATATATCGCCTAATATGCCTATAGCTTCATTCAATGAGATTAACTGAGATGGCAGTTGATATTGACTGGATTTTTTAATAATCAACCATCTTGTTTATTCATTTAGTCTGATTTTCGTACTAATCTTTTACTGACTGAAAAGTATGATAACAGGGCAATGTTAATTGTAAGGCATAAATATTGATATTAACCAAGTATTGTTTTACGATATTTTATAAATAGAAGTTAAGCGTTGTGTTGATATGGACATTATCAATTAATTACTCATACACAAGTGAGATGATAAATTAACTGGAAAATGTAGATTATAAATACAGTGGAGAAAATAAAAGATCATTAATGTTTTTCGATGAATGTAACTTGTTAGTATCTAAACGGTATTTACGCATGAGCGCCATGGTCACGAATCATTACATTGCTTTGATCGTTTGTATTTAAGTGATCGGCATACTTGGTTATATTTTATAACATTTCATTGAGTTTGTTTACAAACAATAGAGACAAAATAATCGATAGTGAATTTATGAATGTTTTAAGTGTATATAAGGCCAACAATTTTAAACAAAATAAACAAATTTAGTTGAGGATTGTTTATTTATGATATTCTAGTCCATTCGGAGATCGGATAAAAAACTAAAAAACTAAAAAAAAAAAGAATGAAAATTTGGACAATAGCAAAGAACTTCATGTCCACACAAACTTAAAAATTGCTTTATAAATGCGAATTCATAATATGGTAGATACTAGCGTGCATTTCATAGCCGAGATCGAAAAGGACAAGTAACTCGATTGTTCTGTATCAGGTGATTTCTAAACAGATGTCACAATTTTATCTTTGTAGATATTTACATTACCGATAAAATATTAAAACCATGACCCCCAGTGTGCACTTGAACTGATTGACCATATTACGTAGTGGATTGCACACTGGCTATGCGGTGTTCTATTATATTGTATCACACCACTTAAGGCGTTAACAAGTTTGTAATAAAGTCTATATTGCTATAATATGTTTATTCTAAATTGATAATGGATTTAGTGTTAATCTGAGACATGGCAGTTTACATAGCGCTTAACAAAAGAAGCTTTAACACCGTTAGGTGTCATTTACGTTTAAATTGCAGTTTGAGATGTATGAAGAATGGAATTAATGTGGATTTCTTCAGATTCACATCTTCATGCGAAAGTGTACTGTGTATGTAATTATCAATAGTTTTAAAACATAAGTCAAGATTACAAAAAATACAAGTGAAATCAAAACTAAAAAAACTAAAAGTCTAATAATATATATTCTAAATTTAATTTAAAAAAATACGTAAAAGAAACTTCATTAGTCTTGTGAATCGACGCCATACTATTTTCAACACTAATAATTGCAAAGAAAAATAATATAATATTAGCGAGTTAGTCTCTTACAATTATAATACTTATATAAAAAACTTGTAAAAAGAAACATAAATGAGTGAAACTTTTTCTTAATTTTATACTTAACCTGTTTGCCGGTCTCATAAATATAAATGAAGGCATCAGCACGCAACGCACGCACTTTTCCTTCTGTACCCTTTAACAATTCATGAATTGTTTTGATTCAGGATTTCGATGGGGGTAAACGTTAACTAGGACATAAAAGCAATCCGTTACTTGGTCGGTAAGTCGTTACAACAATATAATCCAAACGCTAACAAACTTTTAATATTCTCTTAAATGATTTGAATTCATGATTGGATGACATAATAACATAATAAATGTGCCCGTAAAATGTATAGAAGATATGAGTATACACGATTGTGTTATAAAGAATTTAACTCACTTTACCATTCTAATTTTCAATATTGCTAATTATTAACCACCGATGTATGAAAAAGGTACAATAAAAACTTGTGAAAGTCAAAATTAAGGGCCACGTGTACATCCGGGAACTTTACTATACAAATCACTGCACTTCCCACTTTAATTGATGCACATGGGTTAAGTGTTATTAAAAATTACCCATACATTTTTTGTGGTGACTTCCGTAACTTAATAACAATGGTTCACAGTTAATTACGTAAATTAGGGGAAGTAACAATCGTGTGTATTAAGTTGTTCTATTACATGATTTTTATGAATTAAAGAATCAATAAATTTATATTTTTGTCGGTACATTATACATATTTAATAATGTGTTATTATCTCGGAACTTTTGTTTTAAGCTTTATAAAGATTTTATTAATATCACGGCCGTAATTATCTCTGAAACTGTTAACATAATGACTGGTTTTTCATCTCACTGTTGGTTTACTGTTCAATTCACGTACGAAACAGTTGCGGTCAATGTTACACAAAGATTATGTGTTACAAATATGCATGAATTATAATAAACTTACTATTGTTTATAACCTTCGAAAATTTGACGTCTCAAAAATAAATTATTTTATCTGTACAGTTTAAATGAAATATTATAATAATCTTGTATATTTGGATCAATAATTTATTTCAGTACCAAACAGTATCCACTAAGATACATTCGACGAACCGTAACTTTCCAATTATCTTTCGGTTGGATAATCCTTACTCCGTTATTGAATTGAACTTGTCGAGATTGTCTACAAGCTGAATGATAATTCACATAGCTTTACCATAATCGGTAGCATTACATCAATTGTAACTGTGGAGCGATTGAGCCTATCAATACCGCGAACTATGAACTGATCGGTGTTGTTACAGAAAGGCAAAAACAAGAACAGTTGCGTAACTGAGTACCGAACCGGGACAGCCTCCCGTTAGGGAGTCCGTTACTGTAATTTGTTATATGGAACTCATATCCTACAAACGCCGACAGGCTAGAAAATTATAAGCTTAAATCAATATCGGAACGGTAAAGAACGGGAAGAGCTCTTATACACTTAGTATGGAATGCGAATCACATCTCGAATGATTAGTTGACAAATTACTGGAACTTTGTTATCATTGTTTTATGGGTTTTTGAGAGCAACGAACTTTATTCATGAAGTTTATAAATTATTTTCTCCAAATAAATGAATTCTTCAAAGGATGTTCAACTTATTTTATAAACGTCAGATCGTAGCGTGGTCACAGTAAAAAGTTAATAGTCATTCTCATTATGTGTGTTACATTTATGTAGAGAGTAAACAGAGTTAATATTAATAGAATATGCGGTACTACTTTGGTTAGTGGTCGTTTTATAGATGAAGAACGGTTTATATTACGAGTTGGTGGTTTCAATTATCAGCGTGTGTACTGTGTGTACAAGTTTCTACTGTGTTCTATGCGAAACATACTCGTACTTGGGTATATATACATACATAAATTCATAGGTACTACTTTGTCTTGTTATATCTCCATTATCAATTCTATAATAGAAAATTTTTATATTTATATTTTTATCATGTAAAATAATATTATACCGTTTAATTGACCGTTAGAGTATATTGAAAATTATCGACAAATAATGCTATAAATAAGTTTTATGGTATTAAGAATTTACACTTTAGGCTATTACAGTGCCTACTGGTTAGATTGAAGTCATGTAAACAGTCTAGGTATTTAGGTATATCAGGTACTGTTTATGCATAGGCAAATTTTTTATTTGTTTATTATTTACTACATTCATATCATATTGCAGTTAAAAACTTTATGAAAGTTAGCAAAATTATAAATATTGTGAACGAAAATGAGGCTGTATCACGAAGTAAGGTGTTGTAGGGTAGGTATTTGGAATAAAGTAATATGATACATTCAGAGTTTAGTTTTGTTAGAGTAAGAAGTAAGAGGCGTATAATTTCTAAACTGATTTGCCCTACTTTATTACTGTTTCTGTTAAAAATGTCGCAAGTTAATTAAACTAAACATAGATCTACTTGCATGTGAGGATTCTTTTTATTGAAATGTCGTAAATTCACAGCACTTTATTGCTGCTACGTTGAAAGACTTATAACGCGAGCATTATCTACAGTAGGTCTATGTAGGTTAGCGACATTAACACAAAGGAGGTACGAACACTAAGTTTTAGTCATAAGTGTACAAATGGTCATACAAATTAACTCACAGAGTTCAACTTCCATGACATTTCTTCCAACACCTGAGCCCATTGCACGTGGTACGTTTTTTCCTTTGTCTGTTTCCTTTCTCCGTCTGTGAAGGACCTACGCCATAAATGTTTCTCTTTCTTTTTCGTATCACTTCTAATACCACTATCACTGTCATATTGCGTCCATGTCCCATACGCGTTACATTTTAGTTCCTTACTTTTCGCGCCTTTTTCCACCATTTTTGTGTTTAGAATAAAAGCGTTCGCTCATCAATCGCCAGTTTATGAACTAACGTATAATTCTTGTTGATTACATAATAATTATGTTTGTGTATAATATACATTGAATATAGATAGTGACAATGGTTTGAAGAAATAAAACGCGGTCATCAAACGGGGTCGATTCGTTCTTCCGGCAACATTCGGGTGATAATTTACAAATCGTGGAATTTGTTTATGCTAGGATTATGTAAGAAGTATGTGGAGGGTTATGTGGAAGCGGATGGGATAAAAGTGTTGTAACAAGAATTGGTATTCGTTTCGTGCTTAGCAATTTTAATTGCGGTCATCCTAAGTAATTTCGAGATGCGAATCGATTTGCTTTACACTAAATTTGTATATACAGTGATGTAAATCATGACATTAGTTGCATGTATCGGCAAATGCGAGTTACATTGTATTTAAGAGAAAATCATTTAAAAGAAAGTCATATCATTAAGGCAAATATAACATAATGATGTTCTCAATGAGCTTAACAAAACCATACCGACAGCTTGCCGAGTTCTATATGATAGGCTATAATGTATTAAAAGACAAGAGCTGTAATCATCCGCTGGATATAAGGCACATTCAATCTTAACTTAGCGAAAAGAGCGGATGAATATGACGACGAACTAATTGCTTTGACCCGAATGTCTGCAGTCACTCATCATTTCGCACGCTTACGAATGTTCTATGTTTTAGCCAGTTTTATGCATTTATTACATAAAAATTCACTATACTTAATTAGCATATTATGTACATCTAAACACCAAAGGAAATCAAAAGTCACAATTCGATCAAATATCAATAAATATTTTAATCAAATTTTAGATGACAGCTTTCCGATTTTTCTAGTGCATTGACAAAATGTACATATTTTTTTATTTGAAAGCAATAAGTATATACTTTCTTATTATTTTTACTTTTATGAAAAAAATTATGTTTATTGTATAATTTCAGGCTATACAATAAAAAAGGGTGTGAATTAACACTTAAAGGGTGGTGAATATTCATTTACATTATAATTATCAGTCCTCTACTAAACTGTAGATAACGTTAGAGAAGAAGAGCTGTTGTGAAGATGGTTCGAGTGACTAGTATATTGACGTCAGAGTAATCTTTCATCTTCCAGCATTATCTCCAATATATCAAATCATCTTGACAAAGACATGGGCAACCGCATCGTTTAGTTATATTTTAAAATTAACAATGGCAATATGATTATATAACATACATAACAGCTGATAGATGCAAGTTCATGCAAATACTAGAATTTGTCAATATGACAACGTATTATGAATTGGACATATTATTCATCTATATATAAAAAAAAATCCCTATTTCAATTGGTCACGCCATCACGCGTGAACCGCTGGACCGATTTTAAAAATTCGTTCACCATTAGAAAGCTGCAATTACAGTACCATAGGTTATATATGTACCACGGGTGAAACCGAGGCAAATAGCTAGTAATTTATAAATATAAAACAAAATGAAGAGATATTCTTACGCCGAAATTAATGAAACGTGACCACAGTGTCTACACGACCACAAAGATTCCATCTCCTATATTTATTGACAATTGATTGATAATTGAAGAAGAAAAAAGCTATCAGACAAAGTCGTGGCTGTGACATAACTGCCATAACATTCATTCGCATGCTTCAAAGTACTCGTTCACACCGAAGATCTAATTACGACGATAACAAATTATACACACACGCAGGAACAATGCGCCATGTCAATTTAGTTTGAACTGTGACCTGGTGATACAAATCTTTTCCGAAAAGATACGTTATAACTTCTGGTGTTATATGCAACAAGAAATCAAGGAAGAACGTGCATTATTATATAATGCGTTGCAATTTGTGATAATTAGCGATCGATATTCTTTAATTATTATGATAGCATTGTTGCTGTGGAATTTTCTCCCTTATATAACTGTGATTACAATTTATGCCCAAATGCAACTATTCGTGTTTATTACATTATACATACTTATTGATGGTATTTTTTGTGCGTAATTATCAGCAAACATTATTTAAAAGGCGTTACACATTTGAATATATTCTGTAGGAAAAGTTGTAAAATAAAATTGTTTTATGGCTGAAATATGTAATGAACCAATTCTTAATATTTTTGGAAAGACTATATAAATATAATATCAGATGCATACTTGCGAAGATAACAACGGTAACTTTAATCGATAATGTTGCAAGAAAATTGTCATTTAAGTTGGTTCAATTTCTTTATTACGAATTACCCGGCGTCATTAAAAGCCATTGACCGATAATGGAAAGCTGTCACCACAAAAACTTGTGAACAGTCGACCCACTCCACTACCCCATGTCAATTAAGTGGGTCAGATGTGATGACAAACTCCGTTATCTTAATTCATTGCTTTTAATTTCCTGATTTATTTTAATAATTGTTTCATTTTATAGCGCATCAAATAAAAAATTATGAACTATGTTATTGCAGATATCATGAATAAAAAATATTTAAACCAGCATTCCAGATTAATACTTCTATAATATATGATATATACACATTAATTTTATTTACCTCGTCTAAACAAAAATTGTTTATTTATTTATGAGTTAGAAATATTTAAAATAATCATCAACATCGTCATCATTAGTCCATATATGTTCCTGCTGCTGGGAAACAGGCTTACTATGAGGGTATAGGCCATAACCTACGACGCTGGCCAGGTGTGGGTTGGCAGATGTCAATTGTCGTTGAAGTTTTGTTTCATGTCATGGATAGTTCATGTAAGTCAAGGATTTGATTATTGGACGTGCTCTAAAATCATTACTTTATACCGACGAAACATTACTATAATTTTTGGCCATCATACCATACATACCAATGACTTCAAAAAGGGAAATACAATTAAATTAGAACACAGCATAATTTTCTTATGTAAGTATTCGAATAGATATGCATAGGAAACAATATGATAATGGATGTCTTGTCTTGATAATATCAACCGAAAAATGTCTCGTATATATGTCTATTTCAAGATATCACGCACATGTGTAAGTCTAAACTACAAAATTACGAAATCCATCAACGTAAGAGCGTTTATACAAAATTAACGGAGTAATTTGTCAACCGTCGCTCCACTCTAGAGACAAATCACGATATATATTAATTATACTTATTTTACGTAAAAAATAGTGACTAGTGACAGTCATTACTTTGTAAAATGGGCGCTTTCTCTGATCTCTTGGAATTAGCAATACAATCCATTTTGTTCATGTAGTGACGTCACGAGTCAGTACTCAGTGCCCACTGGTGCTTACTTTCCTTCGTTTATTGCAACGAAACATGAGCCCGCTTTGTTCAATGACGGTGACAATGGAGCTTAGGCTTGTTCTATGGCGATATGTATTGACTATTGTATCTTTTTATACTATATACTATGCTTTTCGCATAATTGCATAATTATTGTGATTCACATATTATTTATACGAAATTTTTACACGTTATAATTGATCGAAACAAAATTTATGTTAATTTTATATCAGATGAACGAGTGCTTATAATAATTCTCCTAATTATTATTTTATATGAATGTTAAAATTATTCACTATATTATTTGATTATACGAAATGAAGCAAAATGGAATGGAAAAATAAATGAATTAATTAAATCTCAATTGTTCCACGTTTACTCATAAAAAGATTATATTAATCTATATTATACATGGAGAAAAACTTATGATTAACTCGACGAAAAATATTTACTTGGAGACATCATTTAAAAGCAATTAACACCAAGTCGAGAATGTAACTGAGCTTAATAACACGTTTATATTGGTCTAGATTTTACTGAAGCTAATGCAATGTCATCCCGGCGGACCGTGGTAAATGCAGAGTTACCGTTAATAATGGTGTGTATATTTTCTTTACCTATTGTAGGTTTCATTAACTGGTAACTATAATTGATTAAGGATAGTATATAAAAGGAGTTGAGAAAAGAGGCATTAAGTTATAAATATCGAAGAGCATCTCGAAGTATTATTAATGTTTGAATACGTCAATGGTAAATATTTCTATACTTTATTTTACAAAGAAAGATAGAGGAAATCATAGGATTATAATTAAAACGAAAATTATCAAAATTACAGCCGTTTGTACGCTATTATTGAACATGAAAATCAACCTAAATATAAACAAGACACATCGCAATATACAACGTTATTTGCATACTACACAACCGTATCCATTCTCATACACCAGACAACTTTTTCCATTCATTTTTTGTCATAAACATTGCATAATACCTAATTGTAGTGTTGTATACCTGCCTTAAATAGGCGTGATGGCACATACGTTACTGTTTTCACAGCACACAGGCACACAGGGCATACATAATGGGACTAAAAGCCTGCGATAAACCACGTGGGAGATGTAAACAGCTAGACACCGTTAGCTATTGTTATTGTTCTCAGAGAAATTGCTCTTTAATCATTGATTTCTTAATTACTTATGTGCATTGTTAGATGTGTATTTTACTAAGCTATACATTCTTCAGCTCATTATATTCGCAACCAACTTTCTATTAAAGAATATAATTTTATTTGTGGTTTCCCAATTTGAATTTGAAAATGAAAGGAAGTGTCCTAGATATGTTTAAAATTTGTAAGCAGAGTTTTAACTCTGTATACGACAAATATCAATAGATAAATGTCAATATCAGGTGTTTAACAAATAAGCCTTAAATGATAACATAAGCCAGGACTGATAATGTGCGGGTAATATCAAATCTAACACAAAAACTTGTGTTGCCAGAATTGTATTGAAAGGAATATCCTCATCAAAAGTTTAGCGCGATTTTAAAATCTTTGCTTGATTTTGCCGTATTTTTATAAAATGTACAATATTTGAAATATCACCATATTTTACGATGAAATATCTGTCTCTTATACATAACACGTACTAAATTTGACAAAACCTATAAATAGTAAAGAGAAAATAATTTATGAGCAGATATACAATGGCATTCAAATAAAGAAATTGTAGTTAAAGCAGACAAGCGTGAGTCATCATAAAAATATAGTGAATCATATTTAACGGACGACACTTATGATATTGACCTTGTATAAAAACGATTCAGGATGAGGGGTTAGATATCAATTTAATGAAAAAGCTATATAAATTCTATGACAATTGTTCTGAAACATGTTTAGTCAGGTTTTTAGAATGTTAAACTTTGGCGTCCTTAATTTAACAAAATAACTGAGACACACTGATTTTCTTAGGTATTAATTATCTTGAAAATTATGGTATGATAATATTTTCTCGTTTAGGATTAAACATGTGTTTCAATTAGAAGCAGTGTCTAATTATGTAATGCTAAGGTAACATATAGTTTAATTAGTAAGTCTGAGAAAAATTTACATGCATATTATGAAGCACGCTGTCATCATTGATCTTTTTTGTGACAAAAAATGTGCCAATTTCTACATACATAGAAGCAATAATTCGTAAATCCCTAACTAAAAAAAATATAGATATCCTTATAATAGAACAACATATTCATATTAATTTTTTTACACACAAATACTAACCACTGCATCTTTAGGTAAGATTATAGAGTTGTTATGTCGGTATTCTGTCTATCATCAGGTGCGCTTTAAAAATCAAATAACCCATTACACACGTAATACTTAATGGAACACGATAACCAGTGCTATATAAGGCGATTTTACCAAGGAGGTCTGCATATCACTAAAAAAGGAGTGGAGCAGCATTCTACACATTGCTAGAGAATCAGCACACCTCAATACTTGTGCCGTCCGATTAGATTGAGAGTGAATAGGCGAGCTATGACAGGCTCAATCAGTCTTATCGAAAAGGGGTCGCATGGATCATGAAGAACGGATTTCAAAACTAGACTATTTAATAAATCATTCACCTAGAAAGCTGCAAAGGTCAACGCATAAGACACAGATGTTTATATACATCCAAAGAAAAAGTTTAAAGTTGGTATAACTGGAAAAGGATTAAAAAAGGAAAATATTAGTTATGGCTGTTATTTAAAAAAATCTAATATAATCAAAGATTAAAGTTACTGTAATCAATGATGAAAATAAAAAAAAACTATAACAAGCAATCATGTTACAGTAAATACGTTTAATTACATCATATTAGACATAATTAAATACTAATTTAGAACATCCCGACGTAGCGATCATTCAAGACATGATTATAATAGTTTCCAATTTCCTTTTATGAGCATTATTCAGTTTAACTAATTATTTTCTACTTTGAAGACAAAAATATTTACTTGATGTATTACACGCGAAGCGGACTGTAAAAAGTTTGATGATTTTATGAATATTACTAGAACTATATACTAGAATATAAGAGTCTATCATCTTATCCATGCAAGAACGTTCTATACAATATTAGCTATTTTATAATATAAAAAAATCGTAATGTATTGAAAGAAACGAAATTCCGTTTTATGTTGGTAAAATTCATTTTAAAACCTCATTAAATGTAGAAATAAACAACAGTTTTAGAAACGAAATGCATTTTATAATTAAATATCAATTATCGTTACCATAATAAACGTCTCATGGACGATAATGAAAACTGACATTAGAGTCCATCTCGAAATAAATGAACTAAGTTTTTCCTTTGTGCAGGTTTTATCCTATAAAGGAGTAGATAGGTAGGGTATCTAGTAATCTCGTTAACTGCCTAAGGGACGTCGACCTGCAGCTCGGGGACAAGAAGTTAATGATGTATCATTCATGTGAAACCCTAGTACCTGCATTAGAAACGTATTATGAACCTTTAACTACACGTCTGTATGTTTTTATTGTAACTAGTAGAAAAACTATGATAATGATTTCTATTGAGCATGTGTTTTTGTCTCTTGTTGACACGATACTAATACAAACAATATTCGATTTAATATAATCTCAGAAAATTATAAAACTAGTCAGTTTTAAAAATCGATCAAAAAAACAGATATTGACTATTTGTAACTGTTAAAGTATAAATTAAAACTACCAAAAACCAATTAGAATAAAACCATTAATTTGAACAGCCAGACGTTGCAACTTGCGACTAACGTCAAATATTCATCAAAATTATATAACGTAAATGAATAATTATTTATTTGTATAATAAATGGAAAAGGTTAAAACAGTTTAACCCAAAAACCTCGAGAGAGAGCTCTAATCACGGGTTATATAAGTTTTGTTTAGCACGCGGTTACGGTCGCGTGTGCTGTGAACTATTATTACGGCTGATATTCGTTACGTTCTTGAATTTAGTTTGCTTAATAATGTTTAATATGTCATCAGTCTAAGCAATATTAACATAGAAATATTTCTAAATAATGTCCATTGATATGGTATTTCATTAAAGCTTTGCGGCAACAAATTAACATAACTACCGTGTTGAACCTACACAAGAAAATATATTTCGCTGAAATTTTACTTACTTGTCTCGAATCTGAATTTATTATTTCATAATAATATTTATAATTTTTATTGGATTAATATCTGTCTGGATAGATTTTATCTCACTACTTAACAACGTAGAGATATTTTTAAATTATTTATATGCTTCCGCAATCGGATACAATCATCTGAAAACTAATACTTCAACCCAAATATTTCATATACCTGATCATATAATACCGGTAGTGAGCAAGATCTAAGAACATTATCGGAGTGCTAATGAGGCAATTGTTCGGCAAACATGCGGTTAGCGCCTTCGGCCGATAAACAGCATTGTTCACCAATGTTTTGTTTGCACGTTAATAATTCGCCTTTGTTATGTCATTTACACGGCCGTGAACTAGCTTTATATAGATGCCAACACTGTTCAATTTAAAATTGGAAAATATTGTAGCTAACTTTTGTTGAAAATAACGAAATTCTAGAGTGCTTTAGACTTGAAGTGAAGTCCCGTGTCCCCTAGTGGGGTATGGGGCAGATGATATACATCTGTTACACTGATCGATTTTCTTTATGGACAAGTAGGTGATCAGCCTTCTGTGTCCTGCCAGACCGAGACATTTTTTTTTGTGCGTCCCTACCGGGAATCGAACCCAGGACCCCTCGGTTCTAAGCTCACGCGTTAACCACTGTACCAAGGAGGCGGTCTTAGACTAGAACAGATATTTATTTTATTTAATGTACATTTTTGTAACTTTTCGAACAATTCTCTTACTTGAATCATTAAGAGAGATTAAATCTTAAAGAGCGCCCCCCCTCTACCATCCGGAAACAAATAGATGATGATTTATACATAATTTAATGCACAACATAAAGTTACGCGTAGTTATGTAGTCCAAGAAACGTGAAAGGTCTTTCATATGATAATGTAGTAGAAATCTGTTGTTTTTTGGCGTTACTTCAAGGCTTGATTTTATATGAATGTTATTTATTTATTTATTTATTTTTTTTTTTTTATGTCATAGCGGGCAGCTGAGCTGGTGGTTCGCCTGATGGTAAGCGATCACCACCGCCCATAAACATTCGCAAAGGTAGTACCTCTGTGAATGCGCTGCCCGCTTTTATGGAGTAAGGGAAAAGGAAAGGATTAACGACTGGAAAGAAGGAATGGACTAGGACGGGTGAGGAAAAGGAAACGGGCCTCCGGCTCCCCCACTCACTGTACGAAACACAGTGGCATGCCACTATTTCACGCCGGTTTTCTGAGGGGGTGTGGTACTTCCCCGGTGCGAGCTGGCCCAATTCGTGCCGAAGCGTGCTCGAATCCCACAATAAATATATATACAATCTTATTACGTCACAAAATATTCAATCCACATAATTGAAAGAAAGAAAGAAAGAAAGAAAGATCAATTTATTTTAACACACACAAACACACATACATACATAAAAATAGAAAAATAAAAAGAAAAAAAAACATAATCAAGGAATAATACGTGTGGTTGCATGCGCCAAAAAAGGATGCCACTCAGTATATTTGAGGCAGAACACCTCAACACTGATTTTCAGTGACACCCTTCCGACATCTGGATTGGCAGCCACTTCACAACTTTTAAAATGCATGTACTTTACAAAAAAAATATAAAGAAATAAATGAATATTATAAGTCAGTAAGTATTATTAGATAATATATGTAATATATCAATATGATAATACCAATATAATAATTTATATGAACATACTTAAACTACATATATATTATACAAAGTTACAGAAAGGTTCTCTACTTTTCGCAAGAAAAAGGGTATTCTTAACAAATTTTTCTATAAAGCTTTCTTAAAAAATATTTAATTATTTACTTTTTCGCTTAGAACTTATATTCATATATTAGAAAAAAAATATTCGGTTGTTAGATTTAATACTGCTTCGTGGCAACGGTAATATAAGAAAAAGGAGACAAAGTAACAACATTAGCTATTCTAATTAATGGACTTAAATCCATTGAAAGAAAACGTGACAGCAGGGAGAGAGAAGTTAGCACAGACCTCATTAAGCTCACTAGAGTTAAAATAAACAATATGAATGGGTATGCGGGTGGAAATTCTTTTTTAAATTCTAGAACAAAGGTGTGGGTAAAAAGCCTGAAGTTTCACTTTCTACAAGTATTGTCAAAGTACCATTGTGCCACAGTACAAAGAGTACAAAAACCTTCGCCATTTTGGATTTTCCGAGCGTCAAGTTTGCGAGAAAATTTTGGAGTAGGTCTTCAGAATTATTAAACCCTATGCTTTTAAATTTTGCTATGAAATTCGACAATGGTACGAAGAAAACTGTGATGTTTTTCATTATTTAAATAAATCGTGTTACTGCTTACGAATGTCGAGTCTTTACATACATTAATAAATATTTAAACAAGACGTAAGTAAATATTTTAGTAACACTACTCAAGAAGCCAGATTTGGCAAGACAGCTAACTACGTAAGGTTATAATAAGTTCCATAAATGATTTCCAAGGAGAATCTTTGAACTCGGAATTTTACATTTTACTGTTAACTGCCTTTTATAATTTTCAACGGATGAATTTGATTGATTTTTTTTCACAAAATTTATGTCAAATCCAACTTGGATTTATTTCGAAATTTTTAAAATAGATCTTATGAATAATTAAAATATGGAACACCCAAAAAAAAAAAAAATTTAAAACACTTGAAAATTTAAAAAATAAGACTTGTGATTGAATATTTAATTTTAAAGACAAATTTGTTCAGGTGTTTGTTTCACATGGACAAGATTAATTTGAGACTAATACGTTTCATTTTAAGCACTGACTGTAGGTTAAGCTTGCAAGTAGTTACATTGTAACGGCTGCTCCGATAAATACAAAAAGTTAATTATTAATAGATAGCACGAGGACCGTCAGTTTCTTAATGCTCTATATTTATATAGCCTTCATATCATTATGATATTAATGTTTGAAAATCGCATTTAAAACTGAAATTATTTACTACTTTCTATGACTCGCATGTTTTTATTATATTCCATTAAATATAAGTTTAGGTCATTAGAATCGCATCACTCCTGCCAAAGGTAATTTCATACGAACGAAAGCAGATTATTATTCGCGAGTGGTATCAAAGAATTGGGGTTTTTAGGGCGAGCAGTAAGAATGGGAAATGCTTTGTTAAACTATTTAACAAAACCTTGATGGAGTAAATTTATTCTAAGCCTAGTTCTAGAAAGCTGGACACTAAGCTGTTGTCGTATAGACTAGAACAAAGACCGTATTATAAACTACATGAATTATTACGATGATAAAGTAAGGTTTTAGAAAAATTGTGTACACACCTTTTATTTAGTGCACAATTAACATAGTCTGGTATATCTTTAAACGTTATCAGTGTCTGAAAGGTCGATGGACCTTGAATTTTGTGAAAGCAAATATTTGTAAGCTCTAAGAGATAAAACGCTTGGTTCCTTATCAGCGGAAAACGCTACAAAGACGTTTTTAGTCGCCGCCATAAAAATTATCACGAGCATAAACTGATACACATCGATATTCCTGTAACAATTTTTTAAACGAGCTTAATTCGAGAATTCTCAGTACCTTATCACTGCAAACGCAAACGTAGTTGGGATTGCAATAGGCGCAATCACACTCGGGACATTCGCTCCAAAATATTTCCCCGTTGCAGCCTAACCGGCCGCCGGTTTCCACCTCTACCCACGTCGAACGCTTCATCAGGACAATCTGACCCACTGACTTTCAATAACACAATCAATCCAAAAACATAACACTCTGTTCCACAAACACAAAATTTTTACGCAACAAATTTAAAAGCTCAGCAAAAGCTCGGGGCAATGCGCGCTTTAAAAAGTACTAGGCTGACAGGAGTTGCGTGTAGGTCGCGTGAGCGAGGCGGCAGGACCGCCACTCTACGGCTCATCGGACAGACTGCTTGCTCTATAGCACGAGAGGCAAGAGTCGAGACGCACGTATGCGGACCCGCACACGCCTTTAGTCAAGTAGGAAATCCTCGCCGGCCTAGTAAGCTCAAAACGTATAGAGTACCGTAATAAGTAAAAATATTAAAAACTTTGTTTAAAAAAATAAAACAGCGCGGTTTAATTAGACTTTGTTAACTGTACGATACCAATTCTTTTACAATACATATTTTAAAATTAAACATTTCACTGTTTTTACGTGTTAAGTAAAGATTTGATTCCATAGCACTCAATTTTCCATTGTGGTTTAATTACTCTCGATCGAATCACAGTTCAAATGTTAGTGATACGCATACTCGAATCGAGTCTCAAACACTGACGCAGCGGAGCATTGAATGCGATATAATGCTTTGTTGACAAATATCCGTGACAAACCCGCATTCTTCTCTTACTACGAACGTGTGGACGAAACGCGAACGACCAGCTATAGTAAAAAAGATGTTATAATCAGCTTCAGATTGTTATTATCAACTTCAGATAGGCATAGCTTGATAAAAATACTTACTATTGTCGAAGTTAAAATAATATAAGCATTTAAATTCTTTATAATATATAACATTAGAAGATGTGTAAAATTTCTAAATCTTTTTTTTAATCTCCATTTAACATGCGTTACAAAAAGTATGTTAGTAAAGATGCACTTTCAGATTTATTTTAGGACAGCAATAAAACTCGAACCTCATTCATTCAGACCAAATATGCAACCAAAATAATTTCTTGGCAGAGAAATATCTGAAATTTAAGAAAAAATTTATAACTGTTGGCTTAAAGTTTTGAAGAACCGAATGAAGAAATACATATTCAACGCATGTAATAGGTATTTTTACGCGTTGAATATTTATTCACCCAAAAAATGAGTTATCCGCATTCAATTTAGTTATTTTGCAACATGTGAATAGTCAATCAATTTGAGTATATTTAAATTAAGATTACATAGGGAAAACGAGTGATGTGAGTTTTCTTCCGCGATACGCAAACAAACGAAACACGATTGATTTTTAAACGAATGCATAATTCAGGACACGTCAATGTTTTCACATACTTACAGTTGATATGTAAATATAGTAGTGAAGCGAACAGTTTTGTTAATAATTACTTTATTGCAAAGTATACTTCAATTAAACAGTTTCTCCTCCAAACCATATATTATGTTTATTACGAAGACATCAGCATTTTGGTAAATAAATCAAATTGCAGTTAATATTTTCCACGAAATAATTTTAATTGGCTAGAAAAAACTAAATATGAACAGAGTTAAGCATGAATGCATTGTAAAAATATACCTATACTAAAAATATATAGATATACACATGAATTTTAATCAAAGATATTCTGTTACATAAATTAAATACATCTAATGTTTCGTCGCATTTAGTTACAAACGTAGCTTCGGAACTGGTATAACACTTTCGTTTCTAAATAAAACAGAGAAATCAACACAGAGTAGGACAATTCCGTGATTCAACGTTAACCGACCGAATGTCCAACGCTTGAATATTTTGAAGAAATTTGATAATGTAAATTATCAAATACATAAATTTACGTTGAAGTTTACAATTTTTGCAAATCGAAATGTTTGCGTTCTATGCACGCTGAATACATATTTTAGTTTCATTGATTATATTACCGGTATAGAATCTCAGGGTAGGTTTTGTTACGCAAGTTTCTGAGAAGAATGCGGCTATGAAAGCTTGTTCCAGCTAACTTGAGTGTAGAGTTACTAAACACGGTTTCGGTTTAAACAACAATAACATAATGTAATCATACAAAATACGAATGTAACTGGAGGCAGTCGTAGTTATCGATTTTTTGTTCTTCGTTCGCTAAACTAATGTGAAAATATACAGTAGCAGAGAAGACGTGACCAAGATTAGAGAATGAGTAGAGAGAAAAACATAAAATATAAGAAACATAAAACATTTCAAACGTTGTTAATACTATGGATATTTATCAAGACACGGAAATCACACCACAAGGGAACGACAAAGAAGCGTGTTTCACATAATAAAGTTGCTTTTACACATTCACCGATCTAAGAAATATTCTAGCTATACTAGGAGTGCTTGCGTACCTAGTGTAATTGCGACATTGCGCCATATTCGCATGCCATATTAAGTGTAACCACTTTCCTATTTTAAGTTATTTTATAGTAATTGACGTAATGTAAAATTGTAAATACACGATTGTCACTTAGGAATTATAGAATGTAATTTGCCAATTTTCATTCTAAAAAAAAAATAGAGTGAAATTCAATCTACGAGTCAAGTATATTTGACGTTAGGTTGACATAAAATTCACGTCATAACATTGAAGCCAATAAATCTCAATTATTCCGAATATGGATCTTATATATAAGCAACTGTTGATTACGAACTATAATCATCATAATAAAGAAACTGGAAATGTACAACAGAAGAAATAAAAAATAATAATAGTGTAGATACTCTGCCTTCATGTAAAAAAAAGTGAACAGTAGAAATACATCTTTTATTAGCCACCAGAACGTATTCACTACAATTTTAGAGCATGATAAACTGTTTTGACACGAAACCAACCAAATATAGAGATCGTAGACATAAATTTTTACATTTGGAATGATAGGCAATTTCGATATCCGAGTATAATTGAAATCGTCCGATCAAATCGTAATATTTTTAGGCCACGGGCATTGATTGACGGTAGACGTCTAAAGCAGATTTCACACATCACGATTACGCAGCAAAATGTAATCTATGAGTACCAAGAGTCCAAGTTGTGTTCGCCATTGAACTTTCGATTAATAATTAACAGATTCGACTTGATTGTAATGTATGACCTACAATTTGAAAGGTATACAGTGTACTAAATTCTTACGAAACATTTCTGCAGTAATCAATGAATCCAAAATTACAAAATATAAAGAGTACGATTGAAAACAGCGTGACTTCGAGTTATATTTACTTCCCTTGTAGGAAATTTATATGATGAAAACGTTTAACAATAATTCGAATGAATTATTATTGAATCCAGTAACATCATTATTTACACTGCAATGGTAAAGGAAGAAATTTATGACACGATTTAAATACAATAATTTTATTTAAAAACATACTGTACTTTCATTTTATATAACTTTTAAGAACATAGCGTACAATTTATACAGTTAGTAACGGTTGTTAATCTTTATAAAAGGTAACCGTTTTCTAAATTATAATATCTACGTAAATTTTGTATAAAAATGTACGTGGCCGTTAATTAATTAACATTGGCTTTTATTGTAAACTTTGTATAACATTTAAAAGACATTCTCAACATATAGATTAATATGACATATGCAAATAAGTATTAAGTACTTTAGTGATTGTAAATGATGTATTTTATCATTCGGTTTTTGGTCTCAACGGTTTTGTTTTATAAGGTTGAAACGATATAGTTTATAACCTATTCCAAGTTACAAACTATAATTTACGATTCACAAAGAAATATAAAGCCCAATACTATACAAAATAATTTTAGGGACGAAGTCTTAATTAATATTTCAAATGCACGATTTGTGAAAATTTCTTGTATGCGTCTATCAAAATATTTTTTCTTTATTTATGATTTTAGTTAGCAAATTGTGTATTACGCTTTGAAGGCAATCAAATCACAGGCACGCACCATATGCTGTATTTGAGCAATATTTTATAAAGCGTAGGAGTAAATCAAATGGCTTTTATCGAGGTGCGTTTATGTCTTCTTCCAAGTTGGGCAAATATAATGGTCACAGCTGTAATGGACATACGCGGCCACCAACTAATATAACGAAATGTGGTCCGCCCACAGCGTTCCTAATTCAGATTGCGACCGTGATATTAAAAGTCAAGTTTGAATTTCATTTTGAAACGTATACATACCATGTAAGAGAAAAAAATACCTGTATTCAGTACACTACATTTATCCGTTGTTTCGACTCTTATAAGAGGGTGCATGTTATCTACTATGTACGGTCTATCCTTTAAGGACCTAAACATTCTGTATGATTTTTATCGTATGTTGACAGCGTATTATGTGATTTATTACATTTTGCATGTTTTAATAGGTATAATTTAATAGTTAAAAATGAGGCTGGTATTTGTTTGTATTAAGTACAAGTACAACTTGATTATAGCTTAAATAATAAGGTTCGATTGTAAAACGTAAACGTGTTTTATTTACTTCTTGTTAAAAAAACATACTTCTGTTTTCATTACTTATATACAAACATAAGCAGCATACCAAGACAGCATAATATTGAAGGTAATATTGTTATAATATTAATTGAAGTACAAGTCAACTAATCGAAGGTGGACCTCTGGCTTCGCAATTTGATTTGCATAAACAGTTACAAAACTATTTTTATACTAGTTAATATATCTTGCTTTGCTTGTGTTTCAATTAAAAATACACTATTAATAAAATAAAAACTGAGATGACTCCAAAGCTTGCGCCTTTCTTACAAAAAATACGCAAGCTAGAATAAGATTATAAACGTTGCCTTATATGAACCCGTTTCAACCTAATTCTGATTGATACTTATAAATGACTACCTATCTGGTTATTCCAACTTCGCCCATCGCTTAATGAAATTACAGATTTTCAATGGTGAAAGAATTTTTGAAACGGGTCCGGTATTTTTATATGAAAACACTAGCAAACCCGGCGAACTCCGTTTCGCCACCAGATGGCTGTATGTGAAAAATGATTTTCACACTTTTCTGTTGAAATTTTTCCTGAATGTTCTTTGCTATAAACCTCACGGAGCTCGAGACCTTTCCAACGAATGCAAAACCATGGAAATCGGTTCGTGCGTTCTGGAGTTATAGCGTCAGGAAGGAAAACCCGACTTATTTTTATATAGTAGATAACAAACATACAAAACTACAAAAGTTTTCTCTTTTGGTATAATATTGGCGTTGACCGCCTCCTTGGCACAGTGGTTAACGTGTGAGTGTAGAACCGAGGGGTCTTGGGTTCAATTCCCGGTGGGGACGCACAAAAAAAAAATGTCTCGGTCTGGCAGGACACAGAAGGCTGATCACCTACTTGTCCGTAAAGAAAATCGATCAGTGAAACAGATGTACATCATCTGCCCCATACCTCACTAGGGGACACGGGACTTCACTTATAATATTGGCGTAGATATAGTCCAAGAAAATGGGTAGGGTAAATGCGAATTTGAGATTAAAACTTGAATTTTTGATATAATTTACTTTGAGGAATCTAAAAACGAACTGTGCAAGTTTCCCCTCCCCATCCCCTACCTTCTAACTACCCTATCTCAGTTAATTTCAATTTTAGGAAAAAAAGTCATAGAAACATTTTTGTGTAAAATTTTACGCTCTACAAATTTTATTTAAAACTTTTTTTTCTAACACTTACGGTTTCGCCAAAATTTCAAAAAAACGACTTTATTTATTTTTTTTCACCCCTTCTCGGGGGTGAATTTAAAAAAAACTTGCACAGTTCGTTTTTAGATTCCTCAAAGTAAATTATATCAAAAATTCAAGTTTTAGTCTCAAATTCGCATTTACCCTACCCATTTTCTTGGACTAATAAGAATCTTTCATGTGCTATGTTGTTATTTTAATTGTATTATAAAAATAAAGCAGAGGTGAGGTGAAAAATGGAACTCGTTTAATAGACAGAGTAAACGTAAAAATTATCATATCAGATGAAAGTGAATTACGAGTCTACATGGCATCACGTATGATAATCACCAGTGGACCAACAATTTTTGCTTTCATTTAACCTTCGACGGGACCTTAAAGTAGCCTCACCAGTGACCGGACGTACGGTATGCCGATGATATTATTATGATAAGCGAATGCTGCCTTATGTAATTATTGTTTCATTACCAAACGTTGAGACTTTTAAAAATATTCCAGAAACGACTAATTACGATTGTTTGTGGCTATGTTAAGGATAATCATATAAGTTTATGTTTTAGTTTAACTATAATAAATATTTATGAATGGTGACGTAAAATCTGTATGCATTTGTTTATGTTTGATCGCTTTGTGTTAAATTTTATTGTGTGTGTCGAATACAAGTCCTACTTCAAATTATGAGAAAAAATCTGGATTGTTCCTTTATTTATATTCTGCCATAAATCGTAACATTTTATTACTGTTTTGTGAATCAGCCATAATTTATGTGAATCTCTACATCCTTTATAGTGTGTCGAACATTCTAAATATAAAGAGATGTAAACAAATTACAAATAATTAAGATACCTTTTTTGACTACTAAAATCCGCCAAAAGCTTGCTCGCGTAGACAAAGGAAAATATGTTTACTTGTATTCATTACGTAATATCCGTTCTCAGGGCTCATGCCTCATATAATATCTATATAGTCACAAATTTCGTCTAAATCTCTTCAGCGGTTTAGGCGTGAACAAGAGACAGACATCCAGAGTTACCTTCGCATTTATAATACTAGCATGCATGCATGTTTATGTCTTCTTAGTTTTCAAACATAATAGAAACGCAATATCTAAGCTAACAAAGTGTCAAGTATGTATTATGTATATGTATTTCACAGCTAGGTATTCAAATATTGCCTAATAAACGTCATGGTTAGTGCGGAATGTTGGTGAGTTAGTGTAGGTATGTGCTGCGTGGTTAATGAACCGTGGTTATATATTATGTACTTCGTCTAAGAATCCCGTTGAAGTCACAAAGACATAACCGCAGCTAATTACCGGTGTGTTAAGGTTAGTTGAGCATAGAAATACTTATTTGAGACAATGCTAAGATAGGTATGCAAAATTATATTACCATTGTATTTTCATTTGGTAAAGATATTTTGTGTGAATATAAACCCACGGTTATGGATTTATAATTTGGGACGAATTCAATTATGGATGGAACTTTAAATACAGTAAATCTATACGTGATTAATTTTTTTGAAATAAAAAATTTAACACGTTTAAAAACACAATAATTTCGTGAATCTAATGAGCTATTAAACGAGCTGTAAAGTATGCTACGTATACACAGGCTTTTAAACTCACCACGTGTGGTGTGACAGGAAAAAATAAACAGCTAGAATAGTACTTATTAGGCCATTGATGGCTTCTATGGCGGGTGGTTTCTCATGAAGTGGTCCGTAAAATGTGTGAGATAGCTTAGCTTCCATTGTTCGGAGCCTACACAATTGTCTCTATGGTAAAAGCGAACACTTCCTTTGCAAGTTAAGGGACACTCATTAGCTCTACGTGACTATCTAAATTTACGTACAGTGTCGTCGTTATCGGATAAAATACATTAAAATAGACAATTTGTTCTAGTTCGAAGGTGTATTATTTATTATATATCAAAGTATAAATGTAAATACAGTGCATAAAAATTGCAGTGTTATAACAAATTTTCAATGTATGTTTCACATTTTTAGGCAATTGTATTATCAGTTTTCCGATAAACATAGAGACTGAAAATCTAAGGCATGCTAATAAACATCGTAAAAATACCAACCAGAATATGGTAGCTGGTATGGGGTTCTATTATTCATAAAAGACAATGTTATTAATTTATATATTCAAAAAGAGATTAAAAATATAGTTTTTCTGATATGCTATATAATGATGCAATGGGGTATACATACTTCTATAATAAATTGAACGGTAACAAAGCTAATATTTAGTTAATACGAAATATGATGCAGGTGTGACGGCATTTAACGAGTTAGTTCCATGCTATTGTCGGCTATGACATAATGTGTGTTCATTGTATACAGTGATATAGATATTAGATAGCGAATTGCGTTCACCTTGGATACCTTGAGAGCAGAATCTTGAGGAAACTAGATTTGTTGCTACGTTTAAGTACGTCTTACGTATGTCACTAAATTTTTTACCTTTATTTTTATTGTATGAATTTAGCAGTTCAATGATTTGTTAATACGGAAAATAACGACATTATAATTCAAAAGTAAAGGGATGACTTATATTATCTATAATATCTATCAATATTTAATAAGTTTTTATATATGAAGATATCATATATAGAAAGTTTCAAATATCAAAAACAATTGATGCTTTTTAGAAAAACAACGTAAAATCAATAAAAAATCTAAACTCGTTTAATTTGTAGTGTTTCACACATGAAAAATATTAAATTGTTATTCAAAGCAGTTGTGCAGTTAAAGAGGTCCGTTCATATAACCTTGATCATGCATTCCTCAGAACGGGAAGTAAGCCCCAAGAGGTTGCGCCTAGTTATTAACATTATTTCAACAATACTATTTAAACTCTGATGCTTTATGGTATATACCTTAACGTAATCTATTTAGATAACATAGTTAAATTTATTTGATGGATACATAATACGCCAGGTCAACGGTAGTCATTTTTAAATAAGGAAGTATGTCATACACATTTTCCGAAAAAGAGTATAAAATCACCAGCAGCTTTTACATTTTATAAGAACATCTAACAAGCTCTGGTGACACCGTTCATGATTCCAATTTGATTTTCTCGGCGCTTCATTCAATTGTAATTGACTGTCCCTTTGTTCCTTTGGCCTAGATTTCATTCGCAACTTGCAGCTGCCTCGTTGGTTTCATAGCACTATCTTTATAGCAAATGTTTTCTTTTCAAATTTGTTATAATGTTTAACTATTATTGAAGTCTTTCTTTTTTTCACTTTATTTAGATATTTGAGTAGGTACCAAATGTTGAATTTTAGCTGTAAGTGTAGTATATATTATATAATAATTAAAAGAAATCCGTTTTGTCTAGTGTTTTAAATAAAATAGATACAGTAACGATGTCTCTTGTAAAAATATTTGAAATTTCGACAATTAACTCATTAAATAATTCGGATTTTTTAATTGTATTAAAAGACAAGTTTTTAGTAATAAATAGGTACAGTAGTTACAGTAGTGATTACTGATTACACGATAAAAGTTACTGTTATAGAAAAGAAAGGGTCCGGAAGTTCATCGAACGCTCTAGCGTTTATTTGTTCTAACAAATGCAGACTACTGAAGCGAAACACAAATAGATAACAATTATAGCTAACATCCGATCATGTGTCGTCACGGATATTACACCGCGCCCTACGATTATGTGTGATCACTTTCACTAACACCATATTTAAAGTGATCCATACTGGTATCGACCAAACTCAGTTCCGCTATGTTTTGATTCGTGGTTGTGATATGAAGTAATATTGAATAATACTACGAACATCATAGTAGAATCCGCCAAGTTTTTTGGCCCCGATAGTTTATAAATATTTACATCTTACAATGGTTCATGATAGAATCAATATTTTTTCTACTTCTAGGAAATTTTTAGTTGTAATTATCATTCCAGATATAAGATTATTAATTAGGAAACGTTTTATTGAACTTAAATAAAAAATACGATTCAAAATATAAATAAACTAAGCAGGAAAAAGCTATAAAATATAAGTTCAATTTGCAATATCCCGGACTTCCTTTCGTAAACTTTAAACATCGCCAAATCATATAAATCAACAGATACTTCCTATACTATACATAACAGACCAGTAGCCACCAATGTTCCAAGGAAGTTAACTCGTCCACAGACCTGCCCTAAAGGTCTGATTAGTTACCAATACACCTGATTGCTACTAACCACCTTCCTGCAATGTAGCCCTAAAAAGTGTGTTACTCAACTATTAGATACTTATATAAACTGGTTACTTTTTACTTTCTAACTAGGAAATTAGCAGCAATGGAAAAAATGTGAACGACAATTTTGTCGTTTAATGTTTAAATTCGTTTTCTTTTTTTTAAAGGTCTGTTTTTTTGTGTTTATGGTTGATTATGATAAATTATATATTATTATTATAAGAAAAATAATTTTCATGCTATAAATGTATTAGTTGTACTAACAGTCTCAAGAACCGCGGAAGATTATCGAATCATTGGGTATGATTATGTTTTTGGCCAGTAAATTTTTATAAAGGTCCCTATAAATTCGTATTGAAACAATAAATGCTATGTTATACCCAACAATGTATAGAAAATAAGTACATTGTATTCAGAGTTATGTGAAAGTTTTACAATATCGAATATAGAAACTGTCAAGTCAATCAAATGCCAGAAAAAATTATATCAATATTCAAGAGACGTTCTAAGGGCTATAAACTAGGTACATGGGACATAGTACACCGTCCAAATGAAACGCACGTGGTGAAGCATATAAACACGTCATAACTCATGCGTGTTACGAAAGTTACGCATACGTTTAAAGCAGATATTTATAAATAACTAACTGTTCGTCCCGGCTTCACCCGTGTTTCATACTTCATTTATAGCCTATGTCACTCAGTGAAGTTGCAGCTTGTAAGAAAGAAAGAAAAAGGTGAAACAATTTTTGAAATCGGTATCTCAATATAAATATGTCGGAATTTCGGTATCGGTCTTTATAATATTGTGGTAGATAAATATTGTTGTATATCTTAACGCCTCCTTAGAGTGTATCAAGGAAAGATATAAGAGAGATCCTGGGTAGTGGATTCTACGAAACATGGGCTGTGAGAAGAAGAAAGAAGATCACCGGGCGTGATAACGATCATAAAAATGTTCAAATAGACTTTTAAACGGATTTTAAACGTGGAGAGTCTCTCCGTTACCACGTTCGGTGTAAAGTGTTCGAAACGTCGGGTTAATAATATAATGAATAAATCGCGTTTAAAATCCGTTTAAAAGTCTTTAATTTCTAAATGCATAATACTCGCGTCAAATCAAACACAAGAAAATACAATGTTCAGATACCTATTCCACTTAAAACTATGCGAAAGTGCAACAAAACTGTTTTATAAATGTAACTTTAGCACGTCACTTTGTTATTATTATACTTAATGGTAAACATCCATCAATAATAATTCCAAAATGTAGTCTTTTTAACTTTAAATCATTACTTACATTTACATTACATGTTAAATGTAATATCAGTCTATGATTCCTACGTAATTAAGGAATTAAGAGTTACAAATCGCAAAACTCCAAAAATATATGAAATATCCGCGTGAACCGTGAAAGCAATAGATATTCGTGACCTCCACTTTCGCATACTTTCCATACCCGACACTGGTTTTGGCAACACGATCTAATATACTTGATTTTATGTTTTAAGCATCATTAATGACGCAATAATTAGCATATATTCGCTCGATGATACAATTCTTGATTTGAGTATCATAATGTGTTAACAAATCTTATATAAAGCTGGTAAACAATAGAAAAACATCACAATAAAGATACATACTAGTCTCAGTTGTTTTTGTATGGTACATGCTTGTTATTGTTGATATATTTTTGACCGACATCAAAATAAGAGATTTTAATTTTTTGTGTTCGTTATCTCAAAACATCGGCCGGGTGAATCGACTTTAATAATTTTTTTCATTTGAAATCTAACTCCTTCAGTTTGGTTAAAAAAAAATACAATTTGTAGGCGGTATATATATAGAACAATTATTATATTCCTTTGGTTTTAAATTCACATGAACAAACCGTTTTTCAACGATGAGAGATTGACATTTCGAAGTGATTTCAAAATATTGTATTAGAAGTCGTTTCACTAATTAAAATATAACGATGTATTAATTGTGAAACTAATCTCACTATAAATTATAAAAAAACAATTCCATCTTTTATGATTCTATTGCAAAGGATTTAGCAAAAGATATTTATGATGCAATTGAGGTCAGTGTTTCAGAGAATAAAGATTTAATATTTAGAAAGAATAATAGATATCGTTTTCATTTTGCATAAATCGAATGCTAAAGATCAATAGGTCGACTTAGTAATGCATCGAGTTAAATCCTATATAAATGTATTAAATATATTTTTTTCAAATCATTTGCTGGAGGGACATTTTGGTCAGTTCGTAATAAATTTACTATCTATTAGGATTTAAGAAACTACTGTAAATATTCTTTACATCAGAATCTTAACAGTACAAATTCTTACAAATTGTGATTTATTTAATGAATGATAAAATACATTCCTATTTCAATTTAAGTGAAGCGTAATCTTATCAATCACATGCATTACAGACTCGCCAATAGTAAAAGCTGATACCTCTTTACTATGCTCCTTTCAAGGACAATTATTACCCGTATAGTGCTCTATATAAGGTACACTTTCATCTACACGATTATTATGCCATTCCCGTACGTACTAGACGCTCTTGAAACGCCGAATTAAGCGTTACAAACTCACTTTGAATATTTATGAGCGCATTTTGATGACATAGGCGATGATTGCATGTACCTGGGAGGGTTCGAAGGATCTTCTTCAGTCTTTTTCATTACAACTTTTCCGTAGATAAAAATTTTGTTTTTTTTTTTCGTATACGATAGAAACTAAAGTAATTGCTAAGTGAAAATAATTACTTTCAAAATTATAATGTGTTCTTTCTAAGAATGCATTTAAAGTATAAAACATTTTACGAGACCGTAATTCTAACAGTACGACATTATTAAATTACCATACCGCTTTCTAGATCAATGTCAAGCAGATAACGCGTGTAGTACGTATCCGAAAAGGAGTATTCTGGAACATTCTAGAATATTCGCGAAAGTTCTGACCTGTTCGACGGGCGGCTGCAGCGCAGCGCTCTGCGGCGGCACAGACTGCACGGGGCGTGCAGGTTTTGCCGCCGCTCGCTGCAGCGTCGCACGCTTCACCGTCACCATCAGCCAAACGTCCTCCACCCTTTGTGACACCTGACAATATTATTTAGATTAATATGGAGGGATCGTTCCTAGAGGTGACACGCTATAGTAAAATACGGATATGTCTTACTAGCCATCCACCCCCGCGTTGCCTGCGTAAGCAAAAAAATTCCCGTTGGAATGAGGTGTTTCATCGTGGTTTAAAATAGCCCATATCATTCTCTAGCCTAATAACTATCTTCAGACACATAAATTATATGTCGCTAAATTGCGATATTGAAAAAGACAATTATACAAACAAATAACTAAACAAACAAACAGAAGTAATGGTGTCCTTGGTAAAAATAGAATTTTTTAAATCAGTCTAACAGATTTTAACTTTCGTCTACTACTAGTAATCGTTAGAAATAAAAAATAAACAGAAAAACAAAAATTCGAATCAATAATCTCTAAAATTTCGATTTTGACTATAATTATTAAAATTCAAATGTTATGATTTTTTTAAAAAAGAAAGTGACTTTATTTTAATATTATTAAAAAATTAATATGTATTGGTTATGTCTGTATATTAATCTCATTATGCTTTTAAAATTATTGAAATAAAATCCATCAACACTCAGAAATTAGTCTAATTCATTAATATAATTATGTTTTACCTGAGTGACAAGCGCTCGAGTTTCTTGCGTTGCAGTCTGCATAAGCATGTCTCGGAATTCATCAGGTGACGTAAGACCAAAGCTTTTTGCGTCTTCTAATAACTTGTCCACGGCTATTAGGCCACCTTCTCCAGCTAAAATCTCCACTCCCGTTGTGCACCACTCGTTTGCCTAAATTAATAACAAATTCGATTATTCGAAATGGAAATTTTTGAAATTAGAATACTGTTGTTTGTTTTTTTTTTTTAAGAACATTATTTTATTATTAATTAATTATTAATAATTTTGTTGAAAATGCAACAAAGTGAAACACCAATAATTTGAGTCACAAAAATAATATAAAATTTGACAATCTGTCTCTACTTTAAATCATTGTTTTTTACTTACTATATTAATTTAATTTACCTTGTCTATTCTATCCATCAGCTCTCTTGCTTTTGTTAAAAGTAAATTTCGTTTTTGTATTTTGTCAATTAGTAAAGCACTAGTTCGTCTTAATTCTTCACATTTCGATTCTATATGGTCCACTGAACTTAAAGGATCTTGCATTAATTTTTCACCTAAAAATATGTTATCGTTAAATTATTTCATATTTTTTAGGTATAGGTTTGCTTATATGCTAAAAAGGCATACCTTCATCAATTACTAATGATGCGGCATCGAGATCACAGTTACATAATTTTTCAAATTCACTAGCTTCTTCTAAGAGACCGTCAACTCTATTAGCAGTTTCTCCAACTTCAGTCATATCGCATGCCGTCTTTAAATGTGTATCTAAAGTAGCCTGGGAAAATATAAATTTTGGTTATTAAATATAAAACCTTTTTCGATAAAGCACCGCTCCTGTCCGTATATTTCCATTATTACACATTAGGCATTTAAAAAAAATATGAAGTGTCAAAAAATTACGTTGCGAAGTGTCGTTTGTCAAATTAACCTTAAAATGGCGATATTAATTTTTAGTTATTGACACAAATATAAATCAAGAACTGTGGAAATATGACTTTAGATATTATATGTAATTTTCGTAAGTGCAGAAGATCACTATCTAGCCAAGCGTGGGTAACAACTTGTTCACATGCTTTTTGCGTTGAACACGGAAAAAGCGAATTTAAGCGTAACGCTGAGAATTCATTAACATGTCCCGCGTGTGGAAACGAATTACGTGATAAATTCGACGTAATTCAAGCTGATCTTAAACCAAGCGAAACATTTAAGTCAATTGTATTGGCGGGTTTAAAACCAGATACTATTATGGATGTCGCAATGCGAGCGATGTCGTTTTGGTCCTATCAAGTAGAGCAAGAAGCCTTATATCAAGAAAGCTTAGCTAAACATTCAAGGGAAAAGCTACAATGCTTAGAAGAAATTAATAACATAAATACACAGAAACTCAAAGCCGAACTAGAAACTTGTAAACGAAAAATAGCGTCACTACAAACAGATTTTAACAAGAAAAAGAAACAAGCAGAAGAATTAACTGCGAAATTAGAAGATAAAACGAGGAAACTGCAAAAACTAACATTTGAGTTGGATTCACATAAAAGAAGAGACTTTAGAACAAATAATTTTGAAGAAACAAGTGTAAATAATCAAGAAAAGTGCATGGATATATCTGAATTAGTTGTGAACAGAGTACCATCTGAACCATTTGTCTTTAGACCCATGAAAGAAGTAGAAGATTCCCGTAGAATTATGTGTTCTCCGAAAACACCAATTTTTGATTTTCGACATAAAAATAAACAATCAACAAAATTTGAATTCAGACCGATACGATCTTAAGACCTAAAGGAATGAATTAATGATGTATATAACTTTAGTTATTTGTGAAGTGTACCTAACTTAAGGATAAAATAAAATTACCTGCATTTGTTTAAAATTTAATAAAAATGTTCTAAATTTCAGCCAATGGTTTAATTTCATTGAATGTTTCTTCCAGAAATTATCAAATTGTTTCTCAGTCTCTTCAAGTTGTACAAGTAGCCTGTAACAATTAAAAAAAAAGCTTTTAAGTACAGTTTTCAATATATAACACTACCTATCATATAACGACACCTTTTTAAAATACATGTGTATAAGGAATGGATTTACTTTTAAAATGTGACTTTACTGCTATATAAAATAGTTCACAACAAAAATTATGCGCTACTGAATCAAATTTTATATTTAAGCATATTGCTTCTTATTGGTTTTTTATTTAATTAAGCATTTTTCTTCCTAATTATGCAACGATTTCACTCGGAAGTGCAATAGACAATTTGAATGTTAGCTAATATAGATTTATAAAACAGATTTAAATACATACACGAAATATATTACGATATCCTACTAATATTATAAACGTGAAAGTTTGTAAGTATGGATGTATGGATGTTTGTTACTCTTACACGCAAAAACTAATAAACCGATTGCAATGAAATTTGGTACGTAGATAGCTGGACAACTAGAATAACATATAGGCAACTTTTTATCCCGATATTCCTACGGGATACGGACTTACGCGGGTGAAACCGCGGGGCGCAGCTAGTTATTTATAAAGAAGTGACTGCATACTATATTCCAGTTTCTTCTACAAAGGTTCAAGATACTTAGTTTAAATAAATTTATTCAAGGCGATGGCGACAGTGCTACAGTAATATTTATTTAGGACCAAGTATTTTAATTTAAAACAATTGAATTTAAAATCGGAGGCGCGGTAAATGTGTCAGTTTCTAAAAGCACATGAATATCGCCAATATATATGGGCATTGGTCCTTAAACTTGTTAATTAATTACTTTTTAGTATGCTTCTCCCCCATCTAACAGAAAAAGAAAATATATTAATGATAATATTAACTAACCAAATTATTATCAAAACAAACTATTGTATTAATATTGTGGCATTAGAAAAAACGTGAGTTTCGAGGATTTCTCACTTGTGCCTTATGGTGATTAGGAGTAAACAGGCTTTAATTTCAGAGAAATATAAAAATATGTATTAAGTTTATGATTATTTTTTCATTACACGTTCACCATTTTTTTTCTGGCCTTACCACCTTCCTCTACCTAACCTTTAGCACCCACAAGAGGATGTTATCCATTTTTTCAAAGACATTTTTATTTTACAAATAAACATACGTTCGCAAAATTACATAACATTTTCGTAAAAATCTATTCATGTCTATAAAAAGTCAATAACATTTTTTCTTATAATTTTCCGAATCTCCTGTATATCAATCTAACAGAGTGGTCTTTTATACATTTCAAAAATACACACTACATTTTGTATACTATTTCGAAGACCGAAAACCCTCATTGGGCAATAAAATAGCTCACAACGGCGTTAGTCACAGTGATAGAGCCATCGCAAAAATCGTGATATGGCTATAAACTTTTAATAAATCAAATTTATTTAACGTTTTATTACCTCTCAACGGCAGCCACGTGACTTATAATATTATATGTAAGATTTGGTTTTCGCACTTGCGTCAGCAATTCCTCGCCTTGCGACGTTGCCGACGCCAGTTCAGTTTTTAAAGCTTTATAACTGAAAAAAACAAAGAAATAACATTAATAGGCGGTTTCACTAGTTAAACTGAAACAAGAGTTAAAGCTCAGATACACTTTATGTTGTATAATTTCACATGTACGAAAAAGGGTTAATGTAACATATGTCATTTGCTATGTTTGTCTTAAATAAAACTGAAGATACTCGATAAAATGGAAGAGTAAGAAGTAAGAATGACCGCCTCCTTGGTACAGTGGTTAGCGCGTGAGCTTAGAACCGAGGGGTCCTGGGTTCGATTCCCGGTGGGGACGCAACAAAATATTCTCGGCCTGGCAGGACATAGAAGGCTGATCACCTACTTGTCCATAAAGAAAATCGATCAGTGAAACAGATGTACATCATCTGCACCATACCCCACTAGGGGACACGGGATTAAAAAAAAAAAAGTAAGAATGCTAAAGAAAATAATTTAAAAAGTTATCTATACTAATTTATAAAGCTGAAGAGTTTGTTTGTTTGAACGCACTAATCTTAGGAACTACTGGTCCGATTTAACAAATTCAGTGTTAGATAGCCCATTTATTGAGTAAGGCTATATATGTACGACGGGCGAAGACGGGGCGGACCGTTAATTTTTAATATAATTGGTCATTATTTGTAATATTGAAATTAAACAATCTTTTAACAAACTAATAAAGGAAATGATTCATAAATATCCAGAGAGAAAAGAATCAAATCACTGTAATAACTTTGCACATTTAACGAATCCATTGAAATTGGTTGATAATGCTTTAAAATTTCTACGCAATTTAGAACAAGGGATCGTGTTCGTAAATTGAGTGGCGGCCATAAAACAAAGTAAATATAGCCACTAACCTAGATTCTTGACAATCTAACAATTCTTTGGTTTGAGTGGGATCATTGCCCATGTCGCAATCGACGATCTCGTGCATAAACTCGTCCAGTTTAGTCGAGATTTCCTTCATTAGAGTCGAAAATTTCTCTAGCGCCTGTAAAAATAAAAGAAACTTTACTGTCTGTTCCAACACGATTTATTTTTTCCGTAGTTAATTAAAATCAGCTTTCCATACGGCGATCAGCTCAGTATGAAATTTCCCAGTTATCTACATTGATTCAGAGCGCAAGGGTATCATCATATGGTAAAAAATCTCACTTTAAATAACTATTTAGTTCTATTATAAAGGCAGACCCAATGAGTAAATTGTATTGCACAGTTTATATTTTCAAAATTTTAAATATTTAATTTGTCAATCTTAGCAGAGCCTCTTACATCCATTGCTTTATTTGTAAATATAATTAACTAAATATAGCAATAAGTAAAACTTCTCCAACGCAAACACTCACTATCCGTTGCTGTATCCATTCAGAATGCGAGTACTGTAATTCGCCCCCCAAGTCCGGAGTTAGTTGCGACTTGTCGAAGTGTTCATACAACTCGTCCACAGTAGAACAGACGAGCACCCTGAATCTGAACTCCTCCTTGAACAACTTACTGCTCACTTCAGACAGGGCTTTTTGTAAGAAACTGGCCGGCCGGAGGACGTATACCGCGTGGATAACGCCCGGGAAAAACTCCTGAAAATTATTTAGGATGGGTTAATACTTGATTTTTAAGGGTACGATAGTTAAAAGTGACCCTTTCAATGGTAAAAGTACTCTTTTACTCGATGTTAAAACATTTAACGTTAAATACATATTTTGATGGAAATAAATTAAAATTTTATACATTTAGAAATAATTTATAAAATATATGTATATATGAATATATGTAAACCTTTTATCAGGCTAATAACCAGAAGAATGGTGAAATTCAGGTCCAAATAATTTCTCATGATGTATTTATTATTTCAGCCTTGATTTACGTCCATATTGATGTATTTTAAGTTTTGGATGATTTAAAACAAATAATAAATAATAATGTACCTATAGGTAAAATAGTGTAATTGGTAATGTTTACATATTACAAAATAATACTGTATTGATTAAATAATACTCACGGATATCCTTAATAATGTTGCTTTAACCGAATTCCATCTGTCTTTCCGTCGATCTATTATTATATGGAAACCCATTTCCGCTTCTAACAATCTAAAACAAATAGAAAAAGACACTTAAAAATTTCCGTTCCGTTATAATAATTCGTACTTGCTATTAAAATTACTCTCCACACATCATTTTCATTGTGTTTCACTTTGTAAGACAAATAATAACAATAAGTACTAAGAAGTTTACGTGATTAAAAAAGTTTTGAGTTCGAACGAACGGAAACTACGGGAAACTAAAACAAAACATTTATCTCAAGTTGTACGACGCAGATAACGGTTTGTTCTCACGAACATAAAGCACATAACATTGGTGAAGGCGTCGAATTAACACTTACCAGTATTTAATTATGATTTTGTATTAGGATGTGATTGAGTGTTGCAAGCGCGAGAATATACTGTATAGGCATATATACGCATTACGCACTACCGTGCTTATACCAGTCGAGGTATTTGTTAGGATCTAATGCATAATTAACATAATGATTTAATCGTCAATTTTATTTCTAGGTACTACATTGAATTACGAATAAACTGTAAGAAAATATCCAATAAACTTTGAATACTATGAATAAACTCTATTGTTTATACTTTTCAAACTCTATTGTTTATACTTTTTATTTACTGTAGTATATAAATAGATAATAAATCAGCTACCGTCACTGTATTTAATGATATGATTAATTTAACTTTTAATTATAATCTAATATTAATAATCAAAACATTCCACGGATGAAAAAAGAAAACGTTTTATCTACAATTCTTTTGATGAAACTTAACTGAGCGTATTATCAGATAGATGCCTTGGGAGTTTCATCTCTAGATTATCTCATATTATCGTCCATTTCTGCTGGTTGCGCTTCGGTAAATCTACGATATTTGACCGTGTTTGAGATAATGTTTTTGTTATTTTTACATATTTACTTATTTTTATAACAACATTGGGATTATTTCTCGATGTAAACATTGAATGTAGACATAAAAGAGTAGCTAATGCTTTAATTATAATAATGAACACATAATCAAGACTATATTTAGATAAAAGAAACGTGTCATACATGGGAAGAAAAGCGTTTGCGGCAAACATTGCGTATAAATAACAGCATTCTAGAGATAACAAAATGCTTATACAGTAATATTAAATTTATTTTGGTATCGTTTAGCACAGAATATTTTAGTAGTAAGTTTCTTCACAGATGCTGAGCTGTCTATACGATAGTCTATATTTTCCTGGTTTTTTGTTTTGAAATGTTATGGCTTTTATACTGTTGTAAACATTTTATTACATGTGAGGAGCATCACTGTATCAATTAAATAACAACAATCTTAAATCTTGAAGGTCGTCTTGATGTCAATTGTACCTACACGCTCATATCTTTGATTCATATAACAATGTCATTTATAAGTATAAAGAAGAAAACGTAGGTTCCAGAATTCATGATTTATTCCTTTTTTTCTTAATAGATTACAACGTATTCATAGATAATTAACATAAAACCATAGATAAAATAATACTGATAAAACTTAAGAATTAGGAAAATCGGTGTGTGGAAATGCTTCATAGTGACGAGTAGTTTTAACTTTCAATAAACATATAATATACTTTCTATATCTACTTCTTCTACTGCGGTAAAGCCGAAATAAAATGCGTAGCTGATTTTCAATTAACGACATAAAGAGTTATGCGAATCTTCCCTACGCATGAAACGGCTCTCAGTTTAACTTAGAAAGTAACAAAAGTTGTATGATACTTTTAGATCATCTATCGGTTCTATAGTTATTTTGTTACGTTTCGTATCACGCCAGTCACGCTGTATCATCAGTCGCAACGGTTTGTGCCAATCTAACTTTGCTTTTATAAAATTTGGGCATTTTATTCATTTAATCGAGTTGTAGCACGCGACTTCGCAATAAACTTAGACGACTCGGATAAATTTGATCATATATTTTATAAGATACACGTAATAAACGAAATTATCTGTTATTTTCCAGGTTCCTTATTGAATTATTTCCTGTTACTCTTTGAGCCTTTTACATAACACAAATTGTTATCTTTTTGTCGCGTTTATTTTTATAATTTTTTTCCACGGGTGGTTTCCTTAGATTGAATATTTTGAATGATAATATAAATATACGCTTTCCTTGTATTATGTATGACGCATCAAACATGGCTGTTTGAATAATACCTATTTATCGTCTTTTTAAAAGATAGATATTAAAAAAAGTGGATGATACGTGGTAGATATCACTTCATTAAAAAAAAATATTTCTAATCCTTTTTATTAGTTTTAAATGCGAAAATATATTTTCATGTAAGTATTTTAGAATATTTACAGAATAGATTATATACGAATACTTTATTGATTTTTCCTTAAACGTTTTATTGAGACGAATGTTGAATGCTGAATATTATTTCAATGTAATGAATCTGTGATCTAATGAACTGAGTACGAATTTCTCCAAACATTTTTTAATTATATAACCATCCAGATTATAACTGTTGTTCGTAATATTAATAAACCAATTTTTACATTTTGTGTAAGTTTCTATACAATGTAACATGTACAATTTCAAATTTAAATATAACAACTCACGAGGGCACAGAAGTGAGGTAAAGCAGCAGCCGTCGGTATTCCGTAGCGGTGAGCACGTGGAAGTTGTTATTATCTGGGAACGTGATGAGTGGCCTGTGGTCCCGCGCCAGCCCGCCCGTGGCCAGCGCATACTGCGGTAACAGCAGCTCCCCCACGCTGCGCCCTTCGTCATTGTCGCTGCTGCAGCCGTCGCATTCCGCTTCTGGAATTGGTGGTTGATACAATTAAGGATGGAATTTACTATTTTTGTTGTATGGAGAATAATAGGTTTGAGACTTTTTTTTTTTTTTAGTTTTATAGCATTGAAATGCTTTATAAATAAGAAATTTTAATAAAAACTACAAATTAAATTTAACAAAAGGCCGCGTTCCATCGATACAATATTGTAATCATTGAAATAATGTTTCGTATTGGTTGTGATGGTTCTTAACCATCTCAATAGATGACGTGAGGCACCGAAAACATTTTATTACATATTGATAAAAAAACAAAACCGAAAGAGTAGAAGGGATCACGTGGCAGGTTCACGGGTGGCCGAGAGGCTAGACGTTGCTACGGTTCCGCAAAAAATGCGGGTTCGAATCCCGCCTCGTGATCAGGTTTGAGACTTTTAGTCCTACCACAGATTAGTAAATAGCTACGTCCTATTACAGACTAGTTAAAAGTTGCGTAGTATGTTAATCAATATCGATATACATTACCGTAACAACTATCAGGTGACTGTAGCATTTCTTCAGTTTTTGTGAAGATGTAACACATTAAGACTTCATCTATTACACATATATTAAAATACATAATTTACGACAATAATTACAACGAATGTCGTGTAACATGTTATACCAACAGTAATAAATTAGTTTATTTAATTTTATAAATGCGAAAGTTTTCTTCTACCTCCATTGTGTGCGTGAGTTCGAGGTTGCTACACGCTTGAATACATTTTGTTGAAATTCGTTAGATATAGATATCATAAATATTCTTCACACATGCTTCTACAATCTTACTATAATAAGCGTTCAATTATTTGGATGTTATTTATGTTTCAAATATATATTATTTTGAAAATGTACCGCACCATGTAGCTCCATCGGACTGGCAACAAAGGTATTCCATTTCCGATCAATTTCAGCGGATATCTAGGTTCCGACATGTATTGACAGAATTGAATAGCCATGCGGCGTGCCCGACTGTAAATGCTAGTATAGCTACGAACATTTTCTGTGCCTTCCATCTTTTATACCAATAAATACAATAAAACTCCATGTCTATTTGTAATATATAAAAAAACTGTTTGTTTTTATTGCTGTCTGACTGTTCTCTCTAATTTTGAATAATCTCTAAACGGCTGAACCGATTTTGATAGAAATTTAAATTTCAAGCACAGTAACGTTAGAATTAATATTAGGAACATTCGAAATAGAAAAAGGGGGTTACCCCCCTGAAGGGAAATTGGGTGAAACTGCGAGATGCAGATATCATATTAGGTAATATTAGACCCGTCAATTTTTATCATTTTCAGCTCTCAAAACTTAATACTTTACATACCTACTTTTAAATTAAAATCCGTTTTTCAATAGAGAATGTCATGCATAAATATAGGACATACGAAAGTTTTTTTTAAACCTTGAGGTTTTGGGATCAACTAGCAAATAATGCACTTTCACAGGAAAGTTAAAATTTTACGTCTTAAATATATATGCAGCAAACAATCATTGCCATATAAATTACGTATACGTATTACTAGAGTTCAACGTACCCAATTAACCATGTAAAGGTCAAGAATTCAGATTAATGTAATAGGCACTCAACTAGTTTGGCAAGATTTGTAGACTTGTAGGTAATAATTTTATGGCTTTTTTAAACAATACGTCCGTGGGATTGTTAGCACATTAAAAACTTTGAAATCATACAAAAACATTTAAGAAATGCTCCTATTGTGTTTGATTTTTCTCTACCTTTTAAGTAATATTTTATGACTGATCATTTTTATGCTTGTAGGCCAAATTGGCACGTTGCCAACGAAACTAGATTGAATAGGAAATTTGGCTCCATAACAATTCTGCTTTTATGTAGATTAAATCGAACACGTGTAATAACTTCTTAGAGTGTTTCAATCAACATATAGGAGTGTCGTATGTAAATACACATTACTATTTTGTTACTTTAGATGTCAATTAATGAGTTTATCGGTCTATTAGGCCATTAATGTGTGTAACTGTAAAAGCTGTTTTTAAAAAAATTATTATGTACAAGCAAAAAAAGACATATCGCGCTCGATATGTCGCTTTTTGCTTGAACAGGAATAAGGAGATAGTTTATAATAGATATCTATACTAACAATAAATCTCAGGAAAGGAACGATTTCAAAAATTATTTTACCGTAGGATATTATGTAGATGCATGATCCCGAATGCTAGAGGCTTAATATATATCACGGGCGAAGCAGGACGGACGCAGCAAGAGTGAACTGATATATAGACACATCTAAAGCAAGAATCCGTATGGCCAGGGCTGTCAGCGGATTCCTAAGAAACTAAATTTTTCATCACATTCGTTACTAAACATCAATCGTATCTATAGTACGCACATCGACGTTTAAAAGTTAGTCAATTTATAACAAGAAGCGAAGAAGTAAACCATTTTATTAGAAAGTAGCTGAATTTACCTCGCTTTTACTTGACAAAGTAATTTATAAGATTGATTGCAGTCGAACAGCGGATTCTTTCCCGTTAGTTTGACAAATTAAAGACATGAGATATTAAATAAATTATTACCTATCTTATATAACAGAACCTATATAATATTTTTGGCAAAAATTTTTGGGAAGTTGGTTGGCTACGCTCTAAGATACCTCGAGATAATAAATTTATCGAATAATATTTACCATTATTTTACTATAACTAATAGAAGTGCATAACCCAGAAAAAACTGATTAAAATGTCCTGTTATCAATTTTCTTTATTTAGATTGATCTAAAAATACAATATTATTTAAGAACCGTTAAACAGTTATAATTCGTATTCATAAAGTTATTGTTAATCGCATCATTTAAGATTTTCATATGGTAAGAATATTTCTGAGGGAATAAATAGATACTTAGTAAAATTTTCGAATTAAAATATCTCTTTAACCACAGATTTATATGTATACACAGATCGTGCCATTGAATATATATCCACGCTACCGATATGTATCTGTTACCTATATATATGACGATCGCACAGCATTGCGCAGTTATGTGAGACGATAATAATGGGGCAGCACTTGTAATTTCCGCAGTCACTGCATCTGCCGTTTTATGTAACGTTTTTGTCGGAATCTATTCATTTCTAGACATTTAAATTAATCATAAGCGGTAATTTAAGATGAATAACGAGTTTTTGTCGTACATAAAAGTTTGTAATATTACGCAGTCGCAGATAAAATTGTGAAAGAAAGATCGTTACGAATTAAAATCCTTGTCTTTCACTGCATCGAAAAAGTATTTACAGTGTAGATACTTTGTGCAAATTATATGTCATATCGAAAACACAACTTCAAATAGGAAGAATGAAGAAATAGGTTATGGAGTATCATAATTCTAAACGTTGATATGAACTTGTTTTCGCGCGTAAACTATTAAATAAATCTCATCGGTATTTAAAATGCAAAATACGTATAATCTGTTCTTGGTCTAACAAACCTCTGAAAACTATGGTTTAACTTAGGTATCGCAAATCTACTGAAACCGAACGAGAAATATTTAACAAAATTTAATACGAATGGCTGATTATAAATCGCAATATCAACTTGCATTATAAAACAAGATATTAAAAAAAATTATGATAATAATACTTGCCTAGTTTCTGAATCCTGAAGAAGGTTAATCGCATGAGTGCGAAAATTCTTTTGAATCGAAACATCCAGATATTATGTTTCACGAGTATCAACAACACTACAACAGTTTTCTTTAATACTTACAAGCCCAGTTGTACCACTTTACAATGTTAAATGATACAATCACTTATACGTAAAACATATACATAGTTCAAACCCACGTGTTATATTAAAAGTTAATTCACTATATTTATTATGAACAAAACTATATTTCTAAAAAGTAGTGTAGTAGTCGTCGCTCAGAGGCTACGTTATGTGCACTCATAAAATTTAAACTACATGGAACTGCGTCCAGGTGCGCGCGCGGCGGCCACAACAGACGTCGCGAATAAATCTAAAGATGATCTTAATAACACTACCGTGTCGCAGATTTTTCCAGTAGGGTTCCCACTATTTATATTGACAAAAAACGTATCATGGTATAATGTAAAAATAAATTAATTAATTTAACGTAAAACTACTTTTTATCATTACTTATCCGCCGCTTCAATTTAATAATTCTAAATTTGATATAATAAATATTATTTATACGATAAAACAGAAGTTGTACTTTTAACTAAATTATGAACGTTAACGAGTACCCATACAACACAGATATAATACTTATTTACGTCATCCATATAACAGAGCTAAATTAAATTTCAATCGAGGAAAAGAACGGTACCTTTTGCTTTATGGCAAAACACAAAAACAAATTTATTTCGAAGTTTAAATAAGTATTTGTAGAGAATGACGATTTCATCGTATTAATTATTATCGTATCTACAAGTCTTAAATTCATTTGAAAGTGATTTATGATATCTAAACCTTTAAAATAATTATTAAAAACTTGCATTTACAGCTTTAAATATATAGATTGAAATAAGTATTGAAAACAAAAATCCATGCAAGTTTTGGCTTTAAACAAATTCAAAGAATTTGAAAACGGCAACCCTAGCAGCATTATGCTAAACTTGCATTCAGCCCCATTCTCTCACTTTGAGGTGGGAAAAAATTTGTACCTATTGTTATTCTTTGTTATGAAATGTATTATAATCTATTACTTACTCAATTATTCTCATAATTGTTTTCGATTTTAAACCACATTACATGAAAAGTAAGTCAACCACCGAGTTAAAACCTAATTAAAGTAATTATTAATTTGACAAATAAATGAACAAAGTTAGGTATCTAGATTTAGATAGCCATTGGTGATCTGACAGAGATTGCTCGAGTCGTTACTATGATCATGTACTCTATTGACATATTTTTTATTGAATTAATAACACTAAATTAAAATTAACAAAATTGAAAATTTCCCTTTTGCAGTCAAACATTAAAATCTTTCTCTCTTATTTGTATCAAATTTAACATGTTAACGCTGTAAACTCTAAACATATTAGGTTAGTTCGTTACACAGATAAACACGGACGCTGTCCCCAAAACAACCAAAAAAACACTCAACATCATTTATTTAATAGACTAATACATATATTGATGTAATTTATCAATTGTAAACACAATATAAATCACTACGCATTTCACCTGAAGGTTTCCAACTACAGTTATGCATTACGGCTTAAAATATTACTGGCATTACCGTGGAATCCAAAACACTGCATGCTTCGGCGCACGCGACAGCAAGGGCCATTCGCCACACTAACACTAACATTGTCACGATCCGACATCACACACACACCCTTGACCTTAGAAAACCTACAACGCTTATTATATTTGTGTAGCGCATAACTCTTTTTACCTAGTGCATAGAGATCATAATACTAATTGAAAATACGTTAGTCGCGCTCCACTGCTGCTGGTGTTCTAAACTTAGGTACCGAAAACACAAAGAATTATCGCCAGATATTGGCTGATAGCCTACCATGGATGAGATAAATGTGAATTTAAGAATTCGATATCGGAACAGCTCTATAAAAGTAGGGTAAATAACAGTTCTATATCTATTTATAACTTTATTTCTCCGTCGCTTAATCTAATTAAGTATCATTTTCAGCGTTTGATTGAAAACAAATTAATTATATAATTAGATTTAAGTTATTAATTGAATGGCAAAAATTATCATTTTGTGTTAATTTAACCTTAACATGATTAACGGTCCTTTTATTAAAGTATAATTAGCTGCTGCTGGAGCAATGTTTAATAATGTCTTACAATGTGATTAACAAGGTCACGAAAACAAAGGAATTAGGAATTTGGGACGGGTTCTGCGACATTGTTTTGGACAAAGCGATCGCATCAGGTATCGGAACGTTCGAAGCATTTAAGTCGCAGCTCAAACCAAACGCCGGAATGACAACAAACAGACTGGAACTATTTTTTATTTACCAGCAATAATTACTGGATTATAGCAAATCTTTTAACGGAAAATATTGATTAACTGAACCCACCACGTAACAGTAAAAACAATTGAGAGTTTTTATGAGCAAATAATTTTAGAAGAATTCTTTAAGAAGAATTCGAAATGTTCGGTTCAAATTTTGCGCCGAATAATCTAGAAGTTTCAAACAGTTTCGTGGGAAACTTCACACGTTTATTATTTTATGCACTCCTCGTGGCGCAGAAGGATAATAATTGAAAAGTTATAATTAGTCATAACTTTGACGTCACTAAAAGAATATTAATTTTTTACTAACACGTTCATTTTACCTCTTAAGTGTGACCTCATTAAAATTATAGACCATAATAATTATTAATAATTATTACTCTGGCAATTGTGAGTGCCGTTTACGGCACGAAGCTATTGCTGCTGTGCTTTAGATGACAAGTAAAATTAAATCCATTTTTAGGCATCAGTCTTAAAGAAAAATTAGAAAGACACCTTTATATTAGGTTAGTAATCGCATCAATCCAACCACGACCGGCTTTAGGTCCATGAATATATAGGATTTTAAGATTTGTAACACATGTGACGAATAGCGGTAATAAAATTTACAATATCGCCCCAAATTATACGCAACAAGACCTCGCTCACTGTCTAGACTCCAGAGCATCTGGATACGATATAAATTTTGTTACGTAAAGGCAGAATTTACATAAAAATGTAAAAGACTCGCTGTTATGGCAGTCGTCACTCTTAAATGGATTTTATCTTCATAAGATATAATCGCGTTGGAAGATCCTCTTGCACTGCCATAATCTAGCATACGTTATCATCTTTTGCATACGTATAAAAACCCAATCATCAATGACAACTCAACTATCCATTACGCATACCATGGACGTAATATACTAACGTCCGTGGTGCATACCTGCGTAATTTGAAAGAGATGACTGTAACGGTTGTATTAAACTACTTGGTATGTGTACCGTTTTTGGGAATAGTGTTAAAGATACTATATTTGACGTTTCTATTTTATATAAGTGATTCATGGTAATAAAAATACCACTAGACAATTTAAGTTACTTTCATAATGACAAATTAATAACAATCGGAAGTCTAATATTTAGTTGATAGCATTGAAATGCTTTATAAATGAGAAATTTTGAAAGAATAGAAAAAAATGAATAGAAAAACGAGTGGCCGAGAGGCTAGGCGTTGCTACGGTTTGGCAAAAAACGCGGTTTCGAATCCCGCCTCGTGATCAAATTTTTTTCTATTCTTTCCAAATTTCTCATCAACAATCGGAAGTTCAATATAACATATGGATCAAATTGTAAATTACCACTACACAACTACACTATCGATTTCAATCTATAAACTATTAACACGTGAATGGCTTTGCTTATGGTGTCTTTAATGGCCTAGTTGCGCATTTTGTTGGTTTCTTATGGATTCGTATTCCATTCTACAGTATTAACAAAGAAGCTATGGGAGTAAACTGTCCAACGTATTGTACTGAATTATAGATGAATTATGACAAGTTCTGTGACTGAAAATAATATAAATGTGTACCTAAACATAACATTTAACCTTATTTGACTTTGGTTGTATGCGTTCTTTATTAGGTATTGAAATTCTTATCAAAATACCTATGTAGATAAACTGTCAAGTAGCTTAGCAGCTGGGATGAATGTTCTCACAACAGACTGTTTGATAAGCTAAGTTCGAAGATATGAGCAATATTATAATGTTGTGAACATTACAAGAATCCTGTGACTTGTCCAATGTCCATATCCCTATGTTTGTGGATCCCCCTCAGAACACGAAAGCGTCAATGTATGTTCTAAGTTTTATGAATTTATTTAGTGTAATAAAGTGTTGTTTCTTCTATCCTGCACTGCTCTCCACTGGCATTCACGCAACAGTATTGCACACTGAAGTATTCATCGTGAAATGAAAACACCATTTTCTAGTACGTTATAGCTGCATCGGCCACTCATTCATCTCGAGGGATATGTAGTTCATTTTGTTCAGCACGTTTCACTACTTAATATACAATTAACTGCTTATTCAGTGTTGAAAAGGTTTCCGATCAAATCAAATATTTACGTCACTGATATGATTGATTACTGGGTAATTTTACTTTTAGTACGCTAAATTTCGTCATAGCATATGTTAATAGATTAACAGTCTAGTTGTTATTTTAATTGCCTTTAAAAAGTATTACGATTGGAATTAATTAATTACTATTGACTTGCTTATCCAACATTACAATGCTTCCAAAAAAGTTATTCCGACGAAGCGTTTAAGTGTTTTAAAACTAATCAAGCTTTGATGGTGATGCTTAGAAACAATCACCTACATAAAAGTAACTTTTCATCATTGAAAATAAATAAAGGTGCCATTATTAAAACTTACTTAACACGCACTCACAAGTCATATGTGATCATAAGGCAGTTTCTTTGATGAGAAGTGTCATTAGTGCCTGCGAAAGTGTTTCACTTTCTCGGAGAACACATTGGAAATATTTCTCACCTCAGCTCGCACGTTCGACACTTAAAACATTGCGGTCATATTCATCATTGAATTTACATTGTTTTTTGATCGCATGCAATTTTTTTTTTTTTTTGTAAAAAATTTTTAAATAATTGTGTGATTGTAATATCGGTGACTATGTGTATTTATTGAATACATAAAAATGTTCTACTAATTCATTATAAAACCTTTAAGTTAACCAAGTTTACAAACTATACTATACAACATTTATTTATTGTTTCATTTCAACATTCATCTCCGTACCGAATGTAGGTATATAAAACGCTTACCAAAAACTTGAATTTCATGAATAAGGCATAGCATTCTCGAAGACATTCTTGTGTAGACAACACAGAATGATCAACTGAAAAAGAAACGAATAAATCTGGTTTCCTTGGCATTGTGCGTAAGGATTTCACATTTTATCAAAATTAATGGAGCGGCAAGATACCTCTATCGTCATTCAATGGTTATAACATCAAAGTTAAATCATGGAACCGACATTGTAGACGTTCCTATACAAGCTTTTTATATAAACTGTATCCTAATGTCATTTACGTGAAGTAGTCTTTTCCGAAAGCGAAATCATTTTCAATGAGTTGACATGACGCAAACATCTATTGTTCTTCAACCTTGACAAGACACTTAACTAATGTGATAAGTATTTAAATAAGAAGTTACAATTTTTATATTTTGAATCGTCTGTAAAATATAAAATCATGGTAAAATCTTGGAAATCCTTCTCCAATATTTAAAATCAAACCAAACTCCTTCGGTGAGATTATAGTGATTGTGAGTGTACAAATTATTAATTTAACGCAAAGGTTAATAATTGAAATTATACATTATTTTTGTTTATCAACTATTAACTAAATAGTTCGTTCTACTCAAATAAGGAAAGTTCCTATTTTCTACCCAACGACTTAATCACACTTCGCATTTAGGTACATTTTACCATTGAATGAAATGAAATGCAAATAATGTGTGTATGATATTTATATAGTATTGTTAAATCTGGAATCTAATCGTGGATGGAAATAATAATTTATTAATGAGCTGCGAGATTGACGCATGTCTACGTTCAACCTAAACTCTTATTCGCATTGGAAAATTCAGCTCTCGGCACGAGAACACTAAGACGATCCAGAAATCTATAATATGAACATAGGTATGAATTGGTTCAAGCCCTTTAATTCTCCTCTTTCCAAGTCAGTACCATATAAGGTCTATTTATATTTGAGTAATTATCGATGTAATGAATTTCTGGAAAAGAGACGTCTGGTCGTTTTACAGCTTATACGAAACAAAGACAATATATCTAAAAATAAATTTCATATAAGAACATCGTTAAAATACAAATATACGGAATTATAACTTCAATTGTTTACAATAACGTGTCACAAACAACGCTCTCGCATCTCCACATAAAGAGAATATGAAGAAAGAATAGTAAAGTTTATATACCGAGTCGTGATTAACTTTTCTTTGTTGGTATGATGTAGCTAGATATACGTTTTGTTGTCAGTCCACGGCATTGAGGTTAAGGGCAATGTTAAGCTTGAAAGAAATGAGTATTACAGAAGCAGTAATGTGTAATAGATTACTATTGTTCTCTGTTATGATAAAAAAGTTTTGATTTTTATTTTGTAAATAAATTTTTAAAGCACTAGGGAACTACTAATGTGTTCCGTACGGTGAGTGGAAGAGCCGGAGGCCAATTTCTTTTCTCACCCTTCCTAGTCCATTTCTTCTTTCCAATCCTCAATCTTTTCCTTATTCCTAACCCCTTAAAAGCGGACAGCGCATTCACTCAGGCACGACCTCTGCGAATGTTAATGGGCCGTGTTGATCTCAGTTGCCCATTTATTCAAAAAAATTTTCTGAATTTGTACATCACATCTCAATTCACAAAATAATATTTTTCTTGACATAACTAATTGTAAAAAAAAAACTAAATTTTGTGTTTCTTAACTATTCTACCATAGTACTGATATACAAAGCATAATTAATGTTAATTCTGTGCATTTAGGTAAGGACTATACTGTCCTTACAACCTTACAGCAATTATTCCCAGTAGTCGCCATCGCTGTGCACAAGGGGCTATAGTGTAATGACACTCTGCACTTCTGACAATGAAGAAGTTTGTGCCAAACTTCCAGCTAGTTATAGCTAGCTTTTACATTGTTCACTCTGTGTTGTCTTCCCTTTAATAAGGTTACATATATTCGACGTAAACAGTTGTTGTAATTTGAGAACTACAAATCGACCCCAAATGATACGTCCGTTAACAAATAATTTCAGAAACTATTACAGTTGTATTCTGGAAGATTTTTAGAATGTTATCAAATGCTCTAAAAGCTTGGACTATAAAATAGCTTCATAATTTAACTACCGTAAAATCTATCCTATATCTCAGTCATTAGTTAAACATTTTGTTATAGGATGGGTCTTTAAATGGAGAATAGCGATACGAACTTTTAATGTCAACCCGCGATTGTGACGCTCTTATAAAATTATTTGACGTTAACCTAATGCAGTAAAGCCTTATATCAGGATAATATTTCAAAATGGATCTGGCAAACAAGAGCACTCTGAATCTGAACGCTTTCGCCCGTAATTATTAGCCGAAGCCCAGTGCCGCTTAGTCGACTAATTACATGAAATACACTGGCTTATACTAAAAATGGAAAAAGCTTTTAAAAAATTAATTTTATTTAATAGTAGATAAAAAAAACGTGAAATATGAATATCATTTTTATTTGCATAACATTTATCATATTTTTATAAACTAAATTCAGAAAGAAAGACTACTTTGCTTATAGTTCTTTTACGGTTTATCTTTTAGGTGTTTATAAAGTTTTTATGGATCCTAGACATGTATCATGGGTATTAGTATTCATATTATAGTACCTACAACTATATACTCTAACTATACTGTAGTGTTATAGGTAGTTAGCAACGTTATCAGTGCTATATTCATAACACGCACTATCAGCTTCTTGCACTAGAATATTATGTTAGATAAAATATATTAATAGCGTAGGCTCCCTCGTGTAAGCTTAGCGAGATAAAACACGTTTAATGAAAATTTATATTAATCGTATATGTTTTGTATATCAGCGAAATGTAAGTAGTGACCCAATATCCATTTTTTTTTATAATGCGCCAAATAAACGTAGAAGCTTTTGAATATGGGTTCATGTCTTTGTCCTTCTATGGACCCAAAATATGGACAGTTGCCACTACAAAGTACATGCATTATATTTTTTTTTTAAGTTAGGCCATTAAAAGTACAAAACATTAATTCAAGACTAAATTGTTATGTTTATTTTTAAACGCACTTAATATCTATAGCAAGTTATAAACTATTATGATTATGATAATTTAATTAATATACATGGAACATATGTAGCCTATAACATTCCTCAATACATGGGCAATCTAACACTGAATGGATTTTTCAAATCGGAGCAGTAGTTCCTGAGATTAGTGCGTTCAAACAAACAAATAAACTCTTCAGCTTTAGAATATTAAGTATAGATTCTATGAAATAAGTTGATTAACAGAAGATTATCAGATAATTTATTGTTTAAACTGCATCCTGGCACATGTCAGAACCTTTGGCCACAAACGGCAGGTGTGTAATAGCCGTTACAATTTAAGTTTTTTTGGAAGCACAAATAATAATATCAGTATCTATCAGTATCAATAAATGCCGTAGTATGGATTTAACGTTTTCGATCAACTACTACAGTTAAAACTTACAGGAAAATTTGAAAGGAGGAAAAGGAGATAATTTTTTTTTTTATTATATGTCACTCAATGAAGTGCATGACAACGAAGCGACAAGCAAAAGCTGATAAAAATTATATTAGCTAATGTACTTACGTTCAGCAAATGGTAACAAGCGCCCGTATTAATGTCTGAACAAAAAGTTTTTTATCCATTAAACCTGATGAGAGTGATCTTTGCTTCGCACAACCAGTTGGTCGGAAAAACATTGTTTCCATTTACAGTATTAAAACAAAATGAAAGAAACTCCAACAACCATAACTACAAATTCCCATCCTCTATTTTATCCCCTTGGTGGTAGAATTTGTCAAAATTCTTTCTTACCAGATGCCTACATCATAGTGGCTTTCTGGATGTAAAATTTAAGGCTCCACCCAGATGTCAAGATTCCTGTTTTAACCCAAGGGAGCATTTAATCGGGATAAAAGTATTTTATCACTGAAGCTCATACCATGTCTGTATACCAAATGTCATCAAAAACCGTTCAGTAGTTTCAGCGTGTTTGACAGATAAACATCCAAATAATCTTTCACGTTTATAATATTAGTGTGATAAAATTATTAAGAAGATAAAACGATGCATATAATATATAATACAGTAGCATAATTGTTTCGTTTTACGGTAATGAACAATTTTAAGCCTTATACTGCACTCTCAGGAATGAAACATTATATATCGTTCACTCAGGTCAGGCAATTAGCTGATTTTCGTTTTTCATTCTGGGGCTTGAACAACGCATATAACTTTTAACTTAACTTAATCTCATACGTATGTATTTTTCTCAAGATTCAACTGTATATATGAATAATTTATTATTTGAGGCAAATCGGTCTGAACAGTTTTTTTTTAATCCATGCATACTCGTACTTAAGTACTTTGTACTCATGGAGATTATAATTAATGAGTTTTAAAATAAGTAAGAAGAATTTGATCCTAAATTGAAGAAAGCTTAAATTGTCTGTTTGTCTTATAAAATATTACTAAATATTGAAAAAACTTTAGTGCTATTTATTTATTGATAATCATTAAATCATACATCTTTCACTTTAATGAATTTGTATGTAAGTATCAGACTTGCTGTTGAATCAATTATTTTTATGATTACTAAATTATATGATCATAAAACATTATATTGGATGTTTTACGATCACAAATAAATTAATAGGCAATCATATCATTAAATGTGATTATTCTATTGGAAAGTAAATACGTTTGGAATTTTTACGCTAATGGCACGTAATTTGCATGATTTAAATTATCTTTATGTACTTTTATACCATTTCAAATGTACATAAAACGTTTATAATACATATGATAAATGAAAGAATAAATATATTATGTATTTTACAAAGTTTGGAAATAAACATACTTTCTGTTCAACAAAACGTCTTAAAAAACGAAACAAAAAAAACAATTAAAATTTATTAATATGGGCACACAATTTAAATTTCAATTTCACTCAACAATTTGCACCGCATCGCGTTTGAGTTTGGTCTCCCACAGAGTAACCTAATAATAAGCCAGGTCTGCATATGTATTTTATAATATGGTTATATTAATTAAGCGTATCATATACATATGTTATGTAACTTGATATTATGTAGGGAGTTCGTGTTTAACCTTCATAATTAACTCTTGTAATAAAAATATGTATTATATTACCAAATACAAAAAAGTTAACGTTTGTGTATCTACCTAAGGATAGTAGTCGATCAAACGTAAAATTTATAGGAAATTGGGTGTATTGATAAATGGCACCCATTTTAATATCAAAAGTAAAACCCACTACTCATAATGGTATGGTAGATAAATTGATAGTCGCTACAAAAGCCGGTAAGTAAACATTCATTATGCAGGTAGACAAACATTATAGGCAATATAAATACGTGCTACCTCGTCCGAAGATAATTTCCAATTTGTTTGGCACTTCAAAACGTATTTTCATATCACTGGCTGGTACATTCACAACCGTTAACGAACAAACGTTTACAAATTTTAAACGAAATTCAAACACGTTTGCGCGCGAACGATTCAATGGCGCGCATCGGTTACTACGATGACAGAACGCGAACTGGCGTTGGCGGGCCGACGTCCTTCCGCAATGGGATGCCCGTGCCTCCCGCCTCGCCGGCCTACATCTACTATACTTTGCAGCTATTGTGATGTAATCTTGATCTGCATGTGACGAGAACACCGATTACAATTGATAAACGTCATATCACCTGCGTCAATGTTTTTTGGCAGATGCTTAACGAATAGTCAAGCGATATGATTTTATTATTCATTTACTATTTTTCATTTACAGTTCAGCAAGTTTTTTCAAAACATCATACTTACAATTTTTCTAATAAATGTTCAAAACATTTATCAAAACGATTTACTATTCATATTAAACTCGTAATAGGATCGCGGTGACATATCGTGTGACTGAAAAGCCTGTACTTAACGATGAAGACCACAATAGTTATAAATATAGATGCAGAAAAGAATTAGATCTTTAATTAACTTATGGATTGGATCGAGTGCAATCACTCCTCAATATAAAGTAATAGGTGCCTACCTATATTTTTTTATTGTAATTTTGTAATCAATATCTAATGTTAACTCCTTTTATTTTTAAAGACAAAATAACAATTTCCTATCAAACCGACAAAGAATCACTAGTAACAAAAAAATATGATACAATCGGGATTAAAACTTATTTGACTACGGGTGATAGAACATCGATTTTTTTAAGACCTGTAAGATTAGATTGAAGGGAAGTTGTTACAAAATAGGACCATACTGTAAGCACCTAACGTACGTTTTTTATTTTTTATTGTTTCAAAATCAAAAAAAAACTCTAGATCTAGCGAAAACAGACAATGAAATAAATACTAATAATTCAATCTATGTTAGCTTTATTGCAAGATAGTAGTCCCTGAAGCATAAAATTGAATCTTACTTGTTCGGTTAAAATTACCTTAAATTAAATACTGTAAACACGCACCAATAATATAACTACGTTAAGAAAGATTTTTTTCTGCTAAATCCATCTATAAATTTAAACAGTATCCAGAAAATTTCCGTACATTAAATATTTAAAAAAATGAGTATGTGCTATGCAATATGGATGTTTAATAAACCCCAAAATAATTTTATGGTTAGTAAATGTTTATTTTTGTTCGTCTGTCCGTATATACGTAAATTATATAAAACCTCTGGGCTGATTTTGACAAAATTTTATGTGGTCATAGAGCAAGATTAGGTTCAACTTAAAGGCTACATTTTACATTTTTGAAAAAAATAATTTTTAGGGATGGCTGTCCATATAAAATGGAAACGGGGGCAAAAATAAATTCATGAATATGTCATTAATTAAGTGTCATTGAATAGGTGTTAGAAAGAAAAATTTGTTTCCTAAATAGTTATTTTGTTCGTAAAAATGTAATAATGCTTCTTCTTCGAAAATACACGAAGTACAAAATTTTATCATCTACGCGAGCGAAGCCGCGGGCGCAATGCTAATGTAACATAAATAAATAAATTTCCAACGCTTAGGTGAACTGTATTTATATTTTGTACTCATCGTACCTACTTGTTTATTTTATCAACAATTAGAACGAGGTATCTGGGAAACAAGTCTTACAATTTATAACAAATTTTTAGCATCTTAAAATTTAAAAACAGCCTTCTAGATACATTCCTAGAATTCATAGTTGAAAAGTTTATTTTAGCCATCGACAATTACTAGTAAAATACTTACATATATACAAATATAACTACGAACTATCTAATACAAAAGAGTTAAATCAATAATTATTAATAGGTATTTAACAAAATATGTACTGAATATACTTTATTTCTATATTTATCATTTGGTATTGTGTAAATTGTGTAGGTTATTGAATAAATATAACAACTTTTACCAAGACAGAGCATTAAAAATCTCTTCTTTAAAACTCCTAGTAAAATTTGTTTAGAATTTTGTAATGTTTTGTGTGGCTTCACCGCACTATTTATAACCATAAACGCGAACACCTCTGTACCTAATACCTATTTAGTTTCCATTAGGACACGTTCTATTAGCTCCGTTTTATATTACATTTTATGTGCAATTGTAATTAGAACTCGGTGGGTGGGCGTAATTTCAGAATCGAAGTAGAAAAAGTAAAAAAAAAAAACACCGCTCATATGTTCGCACATGTTAGTTATTTGTTTTTAAATATATTCACCAACTTAATGAATGAATGTATAGAAGAGACAGGATAGGATATATATGGAATTTTATTATATAGAGTTAGAAATATATGTTCTGATAACATTAAAAATTTAAACATGGATAGAACTATAAAACAAGATGGCCGCAATACTTACAGCTCCAATTAATAAAATGTGTTTACCATCACAATATTCTTTTCTTTGATAATTATAATAGCGACAAACTTATTCCAAAAGTGATACTTATAAATTATCATTTATTCATCTATTGTTCTATATACTTGGAAATGGACGTGTCTTTCCTGTGCGAATCTAAAGCTATTGTTAGTCTATAAAATTCAGTGGCGACATTCAGTTCGATAGCCGATCCTTTGGGGATAATAACCGCAGTCACCTTGAGGCCAGATAAGTTGGATGATAAAGGAAATGTTATAATACTGAGCTAGCGTAACCATGGCAAAGGGTCAACTGTAGATATCTACTCTAAAGAACGTTTTGATTTGTTAATCGATAATAATTTATAAATTTTAAGGACAGGTAGTTACAAAGGCCGGTATATTACATAGGTAAGTATGTATGTGTTTTTTTAGACAGTCGCGTTACTTAAACTTTATTGTTACATTATATCTAGCTTTCAATAGTTTTTCATATAGGCCAACTATATACTCGTAAGTAGGCACTAGGTAGGATCTTATTCCAATGATTATTATGGGAAAGTATGTCTACTTTGTCGACAATGGAGGCCATACAGGAAAATTATTGAGCAAAACAAAAGACGTTGGTCAGACCGCTATTGGCATAACAATTGACCAGTGAACAATTCTATTGGCAACTTTACAATACCTTATATATCTAAGCTATAAATTAAATTGAATCACCAGTAAAATGTTAACAGTCCTAAAGCACCAACTTATTTATTGGAGTCAATTTTAATAAAAAATTATAGAATCTAAGCATATCACATTGATTTTAAATAGTGTGAGGTCATATGGGAAAAGGGTCTAAAGTTCGATACCAAGAAAATAAATTCTTTATTTGGCCAAATAGTAGTAATTTCGTAAGAGATCAGCGCATTAGGTATATCTTGAAAAATATAAACTGATGTACGTAAGTAGCTGTTTACGTTAAAACGAGTTGATCCATAAAGTTATAACAGAGGATATATTAATATTAAACCACGCCAATTGACGCTTCATTGTTCTTTCTCCCCAGCTTCATAAGTGACTTAAATGGGCTTAACTACCGTTGAAAGTTTATCACGAAAACAACGTAATTTAGCGACCAGAGCAATTTTTTATGTATAACAAAGTGAGACAACAACTAATATATATTGTATAATGTGTAAGAAAATAACGCACAGCGAAATGTTCTCAATAAAACTTAGCTATAATCGATACAACGTGGGTATCATATACGTAACGAATCATTCCGTCATTTTGTTTTTTATCGACAAGGTCAGCATCTTGTTTCAATAAGGACGAATGTTTTCATCGTTGGAACTTTGCAAAATCTTGAGAATACTCACAGTAATTATTACGGTCACTGTAACATTATAGAATAAAATTTGGTGTTATAAGTGTTCCTTTAGCTATATTAAAGTTTGTTTTGCGTAGGTACGTGATTGCATTAGCGTAGGTAGTATAGAATCACATAAATAAGATGGGAGCGGTTATCAATGGATATGTTCTCTTATCGTATATGCTATTGAAAGAAAAATAAAATTGGTGACAGTAAGTATACAGTCTCGTGAGTGAGTGTGAAAGAAAGAATAAAACAACCTTTTTAACTGGGTACCTATAATTATTAGACATATGTTAGCTAAATTAAGCATTTCGTACGTGTTGAATTGCTTGGCTTTAACACTAATAATATCGTATATGTAATTGAAAAAGGCTTTATTAGGACAATAATTAATTGTATAAATTTGGGTATAGGTACTAGGTATCACTAACATACCAGCTTCGCGGTGTTTGCGCTTAGAACAGCACTTCCAAAACTTCATATTCGTCAGAGGTCACCGAGCGGAAAGTTGACAACGCGCGCGCCAACTCAAGTAGCCATCGTCAAACTGTCCGATTGAGGACGAAACAATGAGTTTTGTTTACAAATTGCCGCGGAGATTTAATGAAGTACTGCGGTCCGAGCAATGAGGCAAGTGCGAGTGCAACAAACGCACACCCCCGACAATCCTGTAACGCGGCACCGCATCGAGGAAAGCGTGGGTGCAATCCAGATCAGACCTTCGTCGTCCTGTACCACAATTTAGAACAATCACCAACGCTTGCAAATTATTTCGTTTCACGCCGTTGTGATTGGTTCAATAAACGTCAATATAATCGGATTGCCGCCGTAAATGCAAAATAAAAGATATTGTAGTAGCGTAAAAAAGTTTATTTTCTATCACATCATGTCTTCCTACGTTTAAAAAATTTGGAACATTACGCCGAATATTCTAGGTGTATACTACGATTCAAAGCGCGTCGATACATTAATTGTTTGACTGATTGTGGCTTCAATGTTCAGACCATATATTCCTCGTAGTAAAAATTGCAATACAGTAAAATGTTTTATCTATTATAAACATTTCATGCTTCCAAACTGGCAGCACATATTAGTTATTGTCTTAGAAACAAAACGTATACAGTAACGACGGCTCCGAATCTTCCAAATCTCCGCACTATAAAAATATACGAATAAGCATATTTTCTAGGCACATTTCTGTACTTTCTACGAGTTATTACTGAACGGTTATATTCTTATACTTACGTTACAAATTACCTTAGATCGAAATACAAGAGATTACAAATAAAACTTTTTCATTTCAATTTGATTCATCATTAAAAAAAAATTTCAAATTACATTGACAGTATCTGAACTTGTTTTAATATAAATTATAGCTTGTAAATCTGGTGCTGAAACAATGAAATCTTTTGAGACAAAAATGAAAACGTGGCATTAATTTTAATAATTATGTAATAAAAGAAGTTATTTTTTACGAAAAGTATATTTTTCTATGGCATAAAATTAATTTTTATTTCTTTACTTTTTAATTTCCATAGCTTTATTTCTATTAAAAACGAGTTCAGTGCTACTGTATTTGATTTCTTTTTTGATACACAAAATATACATCATCATAAATGAAATAAACTTTCCAACATAAAAAAAAAACATTACAATAAGCGGTTACAAATTAATCAGTCCTTGTGAATTAACTTATAGAGATGAAACAAGAAATTGCAATATTTTGTACTTAAGTATTAAATTTCCACCAAAATTTTAAATTTCTGGGGGAACTCCTGTAATTAGCAATAATTTTGTGTAAGTGAAAACTTATACAAACGTTTTTAAGGTTTATTTTGCTGAATAGAAGCAAACCTTAGTTTTTTTTATTTTCATGTGATATGTATGTAAATATTTGTTATGGCAAAGAACAGTTCAAAACCACCACATCACTAGTTGTAATAACCCTAGACACTTTTAAACTATAAGTCGAACCATATCTATGAATTACTTTCGAGTTCTATGAAGGCACTGCTTTCATTTGTAACTGAACTTAACACGTGTTGTGATGAGCGACGTAATTATAAAACAATATTCAATTAAAACTTGATTAAATACATATTAGTCCACAAAAGACCTACTAAAACGCAATGAGCACTCCATATTGACAATTGCGAAGAATGGGCAAGTAATATATATACTCACCATGATATACATTGCATTGCTGTACTATTTATAAATGATTACTTTTTAATATTAAAAAATCAGTATTATCTTCATTATACATCACTTCAGTCTTTATTATGAGTGATTAAATTATTGATCATTATCATTTTTCCCATAAAACACCAAAAATATAATTGTATAATTGTATATAGTAGAATAAAATTTACGTAAAGTTTATGTTTTCACCCCTCCTTAGAAGTGTCCTATCTAGCTGCACTATTTATTTGTATGCAGTTAGACTAAAAATGATTTAAAATGTATCATAAAATAATGAATGGAGCTCACCTACCCACTCTTCACAATCAGACCAAATTAAAATAAAATAAACTACATACATAGCTACTGCTAATTTGATAGTGTAAATATGATTAATATTATTACATTACTATCCTTATATATAATTGTATAATCCGTTTTCAATCAATACTGAAAAGGTGTCTAAATATCTTTGCTAACTTATTGCCAAAGTTACGAGGAAGTAACGTATTTGGAACAGCGCAAGCACGTTAGTCATCTGTTGTTATAAGTATGCGCTTTTATGTTCCCCGTTAGTTGACTCCATAGGTATTATTGTGTTTTGTCAATGTCTGTACCAGGCGCCTTGTACTCGCGTTTGGAAATGGGACACCGGAGTCACTATGTATGCCTGTTGAGGTTGTTGCACCACAGCCAGAGGTATCACTTGTTGTGCCATTTCCACTGGTTGTCCATTGTCTTCAGACACACCGAGGGGTTGGACGCAATGCTGCTGAGCAACTTGCTGTACGCCACCAACTTGCTGCGTGAGTACTTGCTGGTGCTGGCTCACTTGGGGCACCAACATCTGTTGTTGCATAGTCTGCTGTTGTTGCGGCTGTTGCTGGTGTATAACTACATGCGGTTGGTTCTGCATCTGTTGGTGTTGCACTTGCACTTGCTGCACTTGCTGTTGTTGTTGTTGTTGTTGCTGTTGCTGCACCTGTTGCTGTTGTTGCTGCTGTTGCTGAGCCTGTTGTTGCGCTTGATGTTCCCTTTCATGTTCCTCTTTTTTCTTTGCTTCAATAGCTGCCTTCTTGGCCTCAGCTTTCTCTTTCTCTTGTTGTATTCTAATGGGATCCTTATTTTTGTCGTAACTCATACATTTACCACTACGGAATGGCACCACATCCTTTGATAATTCCTGTTTTTTAGTTGCAAACTTTACATGTGGGAACTGATCTTTCATAAATGCTCTAAATGTTGAATAACCCATAAGTTTCACTCCTGGTTCTAATATTTCTCCATATTCCTTATATGCTTCAAACAGATGCTTTCTGGAGTCACCTTGTATTATAACAGTCTTACTACCTTTTTTACCACTCTCACCCGACGGCTGAACATCTTTGGGTGAACTGGCATGTTGTTTTAGATATTCTTTGAGGAAGTTGGTTGCATGTTTATAAATATCCAATGTGAATGTGTTATAAGGTTTCTTGCCGACATTACCGTGTATACGGGGGGCGACGCCATGTGTCATAACATGCTGTCGGATGCGTTTCAATTGGTAATGAGTGACATTTTCCAAGTACAAGAATGCTTCTAAGCAAACTTTCCTCCCCTGATAGACATAGCATGCCCTTAATCTCCTTCTTACTTTATGGCGTGAGGTTTCTGCTGGATTTGCCAAGCTGGCCATAGTGATTCCCATCAAGTACATGTCATGTTCACTTTTGGTTAATTCAGCAATATTGAGGCGGTGACGATAGACTGCTTCTGGGTTCAGGCCTCGGTAGCAATTATCCTTACAATCACAACCCCTTTTTAGCCTCTCTTTTACCTGGAAGTTGGAAACAAGTACTAAATACATATGCTTTAAAATCATATACATCTTACAAAAATTGTACTAGATGGATGTATTAAAAAAAATAATTCTGTACTTGAACTTAACATCTCATAGAATACACAACAACATAACTTTACACAACAAATCTATGCAAATGAATTTGATCTTGACTGAGAAGCCTCAAAAGTATATTATACAACACACTTGATGCTGTTAATACTCCTAATTATAACAGTGGTAGTAAGAAAATAAGTAATTTAATAAATCATCAACATTATAAAATAGCATTTCTTATGATAAGGCAGTTACTCAATACTTGCCTTTCACTAAATACAATTTAAATTGGTACCGAGTATAATAAAAAGTACAAAATGATATACTTATTCTAAAACAGCTAATTTATATTTAACATAAAACAAAAGTAAGCAACAAAGTGCTTCATCCTTTTAGGAGTTATGATGCTAGAATCAGTCAGATACACAGTTTTTATTAAACTAACCTTATCAATACATCAAGTTGTTAAACACTGTGTTTATAGACTTTATTCATCACACATTCTATGATGATAATATTATTATAGTATTTTATTGGAAACTCAGTTAATATTTTATTTGAAAAAAGTATACCTGTTCAGGATTATCTTCTAATGTATTGCCTAGAACTTCTTCATCACTGTCTGACTCTGCAACCTTTTTCTTCCTCTTTACAACAGCCTTCTTTTCCATTTTAGGTTTTGTTTCAACATCCATTTCCTGGCCGTCAACATTTGTTTCAAATTCCAAGTACTGAGTTTGCATCCCTTGCATATTAGCATCGCCATTCTCAACTTGTATTGTATGGCCTTGCCATAAAACCTGTAATTAAAAACGCCAAAGGTTTTTACAAATGTGTTAATATTTTCTAACAGAAAAATACTGTATCTATTAAAATAAATCAACTTGGTGCGTTATTCACATCAAAGCGCAATAAAGTTATTTTGTATCAATACATAGCAGTCAATGATAATTAATAATTTATTGGTTCTGTACCTGTTCCTGGTGACCATTATAATTATGCTGTTGCATATTCTGTGACCCACCAAGTTCAAATACAGAATGCTGTCCCATTACTGGTGTGTGCCATTGGGCGCTCTCGCCGTATTCACCTCCCCCGTTCTGGTCAGACGGTATAGATACAATTATGGCCTCCTTGCTGTCCACACTCCGCCGTTCCACGGATAAAAGAGAATGCAGAACTTCACTCGCTTCTTTTTCAGCCGGATTTACTACTTCCATCTTTTCAAAAGACATCGTAACGCCGACGCTACTCTACAACCAACGTTCATGTCATTTCACATGTATCTACTTACATACGTGTATGCACAATGGCCATCGAGCGACACGGCTTTAACCCGCCCCAACCGCTTCAAGACTTCATGTTTTAGCAAACCCAAGATTCTTTTAAGAAAACCGCGATAACTTTTCAAATTCATGTAAATAAACATAACAAAAACCGTGCAATTATTAACCTTAATCGCGTTTTTTAAGTTTCATTATCGCATAGCGGATCGAACTCCCGTGGAATATTGGGCCATATAGTCATAGCAAAGGAAGAACAAAACTTACCTTTTTCACTTCAAATCAACGCGTGAGAAACGTAAAACCGTATCCCACTTATTAATGATCGACTGAGGATTGTTTTATATCACTTCATTTTGATATTACAGTCATAATTGGAGAGAAATGTACAAATATTTCACTGAATTCACGGAAGCAATATGGCGATACACTTTCCGTGAATAAAATCGGAGGACGCCGTAGAACACGTCATTAGTACAGTGCGCGGCCGCTAGGCGGTGCTAAGCATCACATTTCCGTATCGACGCCGTCCTACGAACGGCACGTGCGGCAATTTAAATTTCACTTGCAAGTTATGAAATATTATTTTGTTTATTTCTTTATTGAGATGTATAAAATAAATACAGTAGATAAATACTTCCTAATTAAATTTTAATATGATATCCAAGTACCGAATAATATTATAAAAATTACAAATAAACCAGAATATAAAAAAAAATACTTAGATATAAGTATCTAGTGTATGTACATATTGCTTTATATTTTACTATACATAATATTATATGTGTGGATAAAATAAATCGACTGGGTTTTATTATTATGACGAACGACGTGTGTGCATTCGTGCGTTAGAAAAAAATAACATTAAATTAATGATTTTTTGTTTGTTTTTATGTACATTAACCGTCTTCTACTACATATTAATAGGAAACAATTAATTTTAATTGAAAAGTTGAGAAACGATAAATCCTTTTTTTATGAGATTGCAAATATTGAGAACTCACAACAATTAAAACAGGCACGTCATCATTAAATTTGATAAAATTTACGTACGACGTTATGACGAACATTTTATAGACGAAGGTTTGTTATTTTTATTTTTAATACTAATTAATCTAAATAAAATAAAAAAGCTGTGCCTTACGAGGGGTCCGCACTGGCGTGGAACCAAAACGAACGTTCAACTTCCACTAGAATAAACATATTAACAATTTATACTAAGTATGTATACACAAAACTTATATTTTATTGTGTAAGGATTTAGCTTGGTGACCCCAATCTACTTATATTATTTTTATTTTTCTAATCCATTTGCTGGCTTGGAACAAGGCAAACAATAAAAACAGTACAAACAATAAACGTTTCATAACAAAAAAGATGTATGTATTTCAATAAGTTTATCTCAAATTCATTAAAAATTCAAGTCATTTCATGTAGATACTAGATACTAATTCTACCTGCAGCCTAATTGTATGCCTTTTCGAATTCGGAAACGGATGCTGACATATGCTTTTTTAAAAAAAATAACTAATATGTTACTGACATCAAATGGTATTATTGTCAAATTGAATTACTTTTTGGCGCGTATTTGCGTACAAGTAACAATAATGAATAATCATTAAAGTGCAAACGAAAGCTCCTGTCCTACATAAAATTTAATGTTTACATGTTTTTACTGCATTTATAATCTTTTAAAAATATAAGAAAATCTGAAAATAGAAGGAATACTTTTGAAAGTAAGTTCGTAATAAAATTATGTATTTTACAATTCCTCGCTTGTAGACTACCGGTAGAAAATATTATTACGTCAGTTATATACCTAATGCATAATGTGTTGCTTACGTATTTTTTTGTTTAATTAAAATTGCATTTTTATCACCGTTAAAGTTTTTGTATTCTATGTTTAAAACACAAAAGAAAGGCTATTTTAACTCACCAGAAGCAGAATCTAAAGCAAAACAGCTACTGCGAGATTTGACGACTGCGCCAGGCGATGGACCATCAGGCCATTCCATACGTTCTTCCATGGCTTTCGAAGCACTTCTTTTAAATTGTTCTAAGAAACTGTCTATTTGCGTCTCAATACTTGTCGGGGAGTTAGCCATCGTTACCACCGAAACACCGCAAACAAACACAACACTGTTTTCGGACTATGGCATTTTGTATTAAGTATTGATAATTTTCGTAATGCCAAAATAAAACTGACAATGCCGACTACCTGTATATTCTGGTAAAAAACACATGATATTATTTACAGTCATTATTATTGAAATTAATTTATATTTTTATCATCACGTATTTTTAAAAAAGATTGAAGAACGAAGAACTACCTATAAGACAGCGAGTTATTTTACTACGGATACCGTTATGCTACATCGAAAATAAAGCGACACCCACCGACATCTATCGATCGCAATGAACAGCTGGTACCGATGCTGCCATACACTAAACGAAATTGCTTGTGTAAAAAATGCAATTAAAAATATATTATGTGTAGTTTTCGCTTCTGCTTCTACAATTATATTGCTTCTGATATGCTTTTTAATATAGTATGATTAATGATTAATGTATTGTTTTGATAATATAAAATGAATGTTGAAACTTAGATTGTATATATACGTTTTATTTATGTGTGTGTGTACTGTGGTGTATGAGTGCGTGCGGTATCACAGGGACTTAGGGAGGTCGTGGTTGGTTAGTTTAGCACATTGCTTGCATTTGCTGCGCGAAGAGCGCGTGTAGTTCGTTATTAACCAACGGTGACTAGAACTGTCACATACGAGACTACACCCGGCCACAAAATGTCAAGTAAGTTTGCAGTGAAATGTTTTTTTTAAATACAATCAAATAACGCATATTAATAATAGTATTATGTTCATATGTTGGATTCGTCATCGTATTACTTAATTTGTAAATATTGTAATCTTATTCTACTTAATAATTATATTCGATATTAAAATATAAATACAAGGGTAGATAGAAATAAACTATAATGTTAACTCTTTAATATATATACTTTGAAATTATTATCTGACATTTTTTTATATTTTTATAAAATAATTAATCTTCTTTTTACTTGACAATACATTATTTGAGGTAGGCATAGAATATTCTTAGATGACTGGTTTTTACACACGCATTTCGATTTCGTTAGTTAAGCAATAATAAATGAATTTAACAAGCTATTCCAGGTATCTTATAAAGGTCAAGTCTATCTTCCTTGTTATGCAATTGTTATACCCGGCAAAATTACTCGTGGGGTTCCTAACATTAATTTGTATTTATAGAGGTCTATTTTTATATCTGTAAAATTAACGATGTACTTATTCATTCCATCGTTTTCAATGTTTCTAAATAACCAATACCTATTAATAAATATTAAAATTGAAAATTTGAAATCATAATCAAATGTTAAAATTGTTTACTTTAAAAATGGATCAGTCATTAATCATCGACCATCTCAACCTTGCGTTTTATTTAGTTTATAAAATGATCTCTATTAGACTCTTCACTCAACACGTATTACAGTCACTTTGTATTAAATTGCCAGAACATATTGTGTATGCCACTTCTATTGAAATATTTATATTTATTATTTTTATCGAGTAAATTGAAAATCATATGTTTATGATGGACCATTACGTATGATTTTATTTCATATATAGTATTATTGTGTTATTATATGCGTTTAGCTATCAATCAGCGTAAAAAACAGCTTCGTATAATTACTTATCGTTTAGAAATTGTATATCTGAATCGCATAAACGTACTACAATTTATGAATTGCTATAGTCGCGCACTCTAGAGCAAAATACGTACGTGTTATCAGATTATTCTTAACGATTGTAAACACTATTGCTATCAACTTGTAAATGCCTTTATGTATAAATACAATTCTAATTTTCTTATCAACAATTTTAGTTGCAATGATGTTGACCACGCATTTCTCTAATATACTCATGTATAATGTCGAATTTGGTACCTATGCTTAGAATTATCTCAAAATTTTATATTTATAACAAATGTGAAATGCATGTTTTATTAACATAGGAAGATGTCTAGTAAATAAATAAATAAATTTTGATCAGGACATTCTAGTATTGTATTTTGTGTAAAAATAAACTTTATTTATTTTGGAGATCGCGTAGTCATAACTCAAATCAGTTAGTTTTGATTAAAATGTTAAAATGTAACTCTTAAGAAAAATCTGTATTGTGAAATATTTTTATTACTTTTTTCCTTTTAGTACCAGAGTTAAAATATACAAGTAAATATATTACCTATAAAATTAACAGTATCTGTATGATGTTAATATTAATTTATTTAGTTCATCGTTTTGCTCTTTAAGTCCTGTTGGACCGGCCGGCAGCCGCACCTAAATAGAAACCACAGGGACATTGCTCCCATGTCCCGAGCATCTGATCCTTCGTCTTTATTCTTAAGTGCCTTATTGGGGTTTCGATATACCATACCTACATCTATTTAAAGCTCACCAGACTCCGCTGGTGTAATTGAAACAACATCCTGATATAAATATTTTATGATTGCTGTAATGTTGCTATATCCTTGAGAATCCGATAAAAATATGCAGTTTATTGCAGCTAAAACAGCTACACAAATGTAACATGCTATTGATTAATTATTCTATACAACGATGAATATGTTTCCTAGAAGGGAAAGTGTTTCATATTATTGAACGATGCCGTGTTATTGAGTTCAAGTTCACACTTTTATAAATGGCATTCTTTTCCCAGAACATATTTTGTTTGTGATGTGTCTGGGATTTAATAGTTTTATCAGTAGATAATCTTTAATATCTGCAATTTAAATGTAAATATCATAAAATATTAAACAAATCTTGTCTTCGACTATTTTGCATTAAATACAAGTCGATATATTTTCTCAATATAATAAACATTGAGAAGAGGATAGATGAATATCTTTTTTAAATGCGAATTTATTAAGAGCGTCATACGTGGGTATCCAATTATTTTACACACAGTATTAATTAACTAAACGATAAAACTTTTGTTTCAATTTGAAGTATTAAATATCTACACTATAGAAAGTTTTTGAGTACTGAAAGTTTTATCGTGAGCGGAAGGAAATTCGAGATTACGTACAATGACGTTAATTGCCTATTATGTATCTTGTATGATGCACACGCATGCGCATAACATGGCCACGGAATATCTGACGCCATCTAGTATTTTTATTTTGAATTTCATTTCTGTCGCGCTATTTTGGAATAGAACGCGGACAGAATGTGCTCTTGTCTACAAGGAGCAGCCATGTAAAGGCCCACGCACACAGCACTGAGACATTCACGTGAATAATTCAGAAGATATGCAATGTGCATAGTACTTTATTTTTCGCTGGAGACGCTTCGATGAATTGGATAGATGATTATCATTTTTATCCCACCCACACATAACAGCTGGTCTTTCGACAGATCTTTTTTAGTAACTTGCTGGTCTTGCTGTTGATATTTCTTGCAAATATACATACAATAGTGACAAAATTCCATATTATTATTTGATGGACTATTACTGCCACTGCATAAGAGTGTATGCTTTCAGTGTAGTCCACAATAAATTGTAACAAGCCCGAATAGATTTCTTACAGGTAAATTGAAAGTATGAATATAGTCATTGGTTTTTTAAAAACGAGTTAAATACATATTCGTAAGACTTGTAAAGTTTTGAAGTACTTGACTTTCATAAATGAATGAATAATAAACAATTTAATATAGCCATACCAATAATTTTTTTTAATTATATATGGAAAATTTTTCTTATTAAAATACTGACAATAGAAAAAAAAATCATTCAATTATGATGACATACATATTTGTGTATGATGCTTTATTACATGACCCAGTTGCAAAAAATATTTTTGACAATGTAATGTTTAAAGAAAATACCCCGCACGCGCACAAGAAGCGCCAAGATTGTAAATTAGTTACACACGTGCCAATATATTTAGTACCAGTGGGATCCATGACCACGTCACTAGGAGGAGCAAACTGCGCACTTCCTTAAGCATCTAATGAGGAACCAACAACAGGCGCAACATTAAAATCCAGATTTATGTTTATTCCAGGCAGTGATATTATATTTTCGATATTTACGTCGTTGGCAAATAGAAATAGCTTATACATGCGTGTTCGGATATAATAATGATGTTTATTTTGCGTGACTAATGGCATTTGGTACTTTTAGCATAACATTTGCATCTCGAATGCATATTGTACCTGGTTGGTTTTCGCTCCATTCATCTTCTTTTTTTTTATGTCATAGTCGGCAATGGAGCTGGTGGGTCGCCTGATGGTAAGCGCTACCACCGCCCATGGACATTTGAAGAGGTGTAAGATCAAATGCAGACCTTACGCCTCTTCAAATTATGAAATTAAAGACAATATCGTAAGTCTTAATTTATAAATTCTTTATAAATTCTTGCTTTTATCCTTAAACCAGTTGTTGAAGTGAATTCAGCACTACGATCTCAATAAATTCTTGTACGTATTCCTACGCACCTTGTATAGTTTATTGGATTACTCCTGCATAATTCGAAGGACAATACCCTGGAAGGAGGCTACAAATAGAATTATCCCATAAAAGAAAGTTAAATTTTACGAGAGGGATCTTATTAAGGTTTTGTTTCAGACCGAGCATGGGTAACACTGGCAACGAACGACTCATATGGTCTGGGAGCCTTGGTACTGGCGCATTCTTTGCGTCGCGTCGGTTCAACTTATCCGGCCGTGATTCTCATCACACCGTCCGTGACTGATGCTATGAGGTATTACAATACAAACTGAATTGATATGTATAATAATAAAGAAGACATTATAATGTATGTTCTATTTATACCAATGCATCATTTGATCGTATCAAATTATTGATTTCGTTAAGGATACATTTAATTAAGCATATTTGAATATTGAGATGGAATCAGAATTACTTTAAATACATTATAAGATGATCTGAAGTCAATTGCAATATTGATGATTAATAATTATTAAAAAATTAAGTATAAATGGGTGGATTTTTATAATTCACTAGCAAACCCCGCGAACTCCGTTTCGCCACCAGATGGCTTCGTTTTTCCCGCTTTTCTGTTGAAATTTTTCCGGAATTTTCTTTGCTATAAACCTCACGACGCCCAAGACCTTTCCAACGAATGCAAAACCGTGGAAATCGGTTCGTGCATTCTGGAGTTATAGCGTCAGGAAGGAAAACCCGACTTATTTTTATATAGTAGAGAAGAAGAAGATAACTCAATGTCAACTTTTTCCGTATCCAATTGGTACAAAAAATGTGTTTCATCTTTAATTGTACACAGCTTACTTTTTTTCTGGTCTTTCAAAATACGGAAATTATTTTCTAATTATTACAAGATGCTTCATGATCATATATTTACTATATATAATATGAAATATCTTTTAGCGCCATAAATTATTTCGTTCAATCATACATAATATATATCAAAAGCGTCTCAAGAGTAGGTATTACGTCTTCGAGGTGCCATAAAATATATTACATCACTGGGAATCTGTTGCTGAACCCGAATAGTAAACAAGCCATAATGTTTTACATAAATAAATTGTATACGTATATTAGCTTTAGGTATGTTTATCATTTACTTAATGCATTTTTTAATCAACGCGTTTGACCTTCACGATTCCAGAGTCCACCTGTTTACAATTTTTAGTATTACATGTAGATTAGCACCGCTAATAACGGTTACAAAATCACCAGGTTTATACAAAACTAGCTGTGCTACGAGGTTTTACGCACGTCGTACATGATGTGATAGAGCCTATAATTAGTAATTTTTCTCAATAAATGAGTTATACGACGTAAAGAGAAATTTTTAATTCAAACCAGTCGTTCTTGAGATTAGATCTTTCAAGCAAACAAACAAGTAAACTCTATACCAACGTTATATTATGAAGTACGAGTATATATTCACAATTATTATTTATAACAAAAACAAAACCTTAAACCGCCGAAAAATTCTGAAAACTAGACCAAATTTAAATAGGACCACACGGGAAGCAGCAACTTTCAAATAAATAAAGAATAATCAAAATCGCTCACCCAATGAAAATATATTAGGTGAAAATCGTAAAAATAGGATCGAATTGAGATCCTCATCGTTTTTTTTTAAATCGGTTAAAAAACTAAAGTTCTTTCAATCATGTCACGAAAAAGTTTTTCGCAACTACCCGCAGAGATCGCCTTCGCGCAGTATTTGCTGAGGTCATTACCGTGGACGTGTTGGACTCTCAAGATGCAGCACATTTAGCATTACTGCAGCGGCCAGAGTTGGGGATTACCTTTACAAAAATCCACTGCTGGAACTTAACACAGTACGATAGATGTGTGTTCCTGGACGCTGATATTCTGGTAAGTTTTTTTATTAACCTTTGTAGGGAATATTCAATAATATTAAGAGTACTGGCTTATAATACCATTCATTCAAAAAATTGCAATTAAGGCCACGCCCTACTAGAAAAGGATGCTTTATTTTATCTTTGCTTTATCTTGTTATATTGATTCCTAGTTGTACTTGTAACCGGTTGCAATTACAATACCGTACCAGTTTATCTTGGAAATAGCGAAAAATTTTAATAAATGGATTGTTAAATTGTCATTGTAGACTACTTTAGTGCTCTGTGTTTTTATTGCTATTTTTAACGATTTGAAATGTGAAATATCTCGAAAATAATACTATTCTAACATATAACAAGACAGACACCCTTCATCTATATATATAAAAGAAAGTAGTGTTAGTTACACTATTTATAACTTAAGAACGGATTACTCGATTTGCCTGAAAATTTGTGCAGAGGTAGCTTAGAACCACGAGACGGACATAGTAAAGTTTTTATCCCGGTAATCCCACGGGAACGGGAACATATAAGGAAAACCTCGGGTCTATCTTTCCTGCGACTACGCGAGCAAAGCCGCGGGCGTAATGGCTAGTTTCGGATATAAGTTAGCATTGTATTATATGAGGTAATAAGAGATACTATATTATCTGTGTCCAAAGATTGAATATAATGATTTTCCAGGATTAGCGAAATTCGAAAGGCATAAAGGCGATTAAACATTGCATAAATTTTTTCCTAGTTATTCCTTAAAATAACAAAATGAAATTGTGTATAAAGTTTGTTAGAGTTTATTTTGCCCAACAGTTCTAGACGAGTATCACAGTGCAATTAAGATAAACACATGCGTTTACAATTCACAAATCCTTATCTACATTTAGACCTCACTTATGAATTATTTAAGTATGGATATGTAGAAATAATTACCTGTAAACAATCAATATATTTTTATTATTATATTGTTTATTTTAAAATAATATTTGTGTCTTTTTACTTGTCACTATTCCTGCTCATAGGTAAAATGATAACTGATTAAATTTGATCATTTGAGTGTTTTGGTGAGCCTAATTATCTTTTATCATCGTATGATAACACTGAAGTATGCTGAGTCAATAGGTACTTAGAAAATTATATTAATTTATTTTTATAGTATTTGCGAAAAGTGCTAGAACATGTTGAACAAATATTGAATTTGGTTGATTTACCGAACATTAACGTGCAATAGCAGAAGCAATTAATACTCGATCGACAGCAGTACCAAAGTCATAAAATCTATTTCCACTGTAATTGTTTACACGATAAGAAAGTCAATGTTAACGGATGTGGATGGCAGCAGTAACACGAGATGCGACGAATAGCCCCGGCCCAAATATTTTTTTCAAACTATTTTGGACGAGTGCCAAAAACATTAATATACTTTTCCCGCTATTTTCTCTAGCTACTAATAAAAGTGCCGTACACATCGTCGCCTTTTAAAACGTTTTTATTGATGTTTCATTACCTTTTGACGATTATTAAACGATGATTGAATAATATACTGCAGAATATTAAATAATGGTGATAGCGTCTGGTGATCCATTGAGCAAGGTACTCGGTTTTTATCGCGGGTTATTATGTCAACTGAAGTTACGATAAAAGTATAATCGATAAATATTTTGAGGAGGGATCACGTGTCGTATGAGCTCCGCCGTGAGTATTTGAGATGATTTGAACGTGCAAAATAATTAATTTTGCATGCTTCATTAGTAGATTTGTTACAACATGGAAGTGGAAGTATGTCATCGAGAAGTATAATACTATAATGGGTGTCATATGTTTTGATCTATTAGTCACAAATATAATAGCAAAGAAAGAACATCAAAAGAGAAGCAACAGTTTCAGAAACATTGTTTATTCGGGAAGCGCTTAGACTTTTTAATTAATATTTCATATGAACAACATTTTGTGAGGCCGGGCGCATTTATCAAAGAAATTTATTTTTCTTTCATAGCGGAACCGTTGACCGGTCTTTGTCTTTTATGAATACTTTTATAAATACTATACTTATTCAATCGCAATAAAGTACAGTGTAAATAATTTTCGCCTACTTAAAGATTCATGTATTTACCACCTATAAAGAGTAGGTCGGTCTTATTTTAGAAACTGTCCCATGAGAAAAACTTGCACCTGTTGAAGATCTTAATGATAAACACATTTTTGCTAAAGTCAGATTTTACACCATTAATATTATTATTTTTCCGCTCATGAAAAGTAATAAAATAGGGATCACGAATGGCCGTGAGGCTAGGCGTTGCTACGGTTTGGCAAAAAGACGCAGGTTCGTATCCCGCCTCGTGATCAATTTTTTTCTATTCTTTCAAAATTTGTCAGTAATTAAACAGCTTATTATATTCACAATTGTACAATTGAACATTACAAGGAACACTAAATCCGCCAGTTTTCCTTTGATTCCTGATATAACTATTTTATTAGTATTACATCAATAACTGTTACATTTTTAGAATAAGAAATGAATATACCCATACCCGTTTTCACATATTCTCCTTGGTATCATTTGACAGGTAGTCCAAAATTGCGACGAATTGTTCGAAAGAGAAGAATTGTCGGCCGCCCCAGATGTGGGTTGGCCAGACTGCTTCAACTCAGGAGTCTTCGTCTTCCAGCCCTCCGCAGACACCTTCAGTAGATTGATCAATTTCGCGCAGGAGCGCGGCAGCTTTGATGGTACTGAACATATCATTGTTTCCTTTTTCCTTTGTTAACTACCTCAATATATCTCGATTTTGAGCAGATAGTAGTAGTTGATGAATTAATTTTCATTTTAGTTGAGTCTTATAATTTGTGTTTTATTACACTGTCCAATATGGGTCATTCCATATTTTAGCAAGATAAAATTGTCCATTTCAGGAGGTGACCAAGGACTGCTCAATTCGTTTTTCTCTAGCTGGTCAACAGATAATAACAAACGCCTACCTTTCCTCTACAATGTTACCTCAGCCGCTTTCTACTCGTACTTGCCCGCTTTGAAACAGTAAGTACCCATACATTCTAGAATCTAGGGCATACCATGCGGGATAAAATTCATTATCTACCTTGTTGTGGGGTATTGGCGTAAAACGATAATACTATATTACTACATTAAGTATTTCAGAGCTACTTTCCATAAAATACCCTCATTGTTTACCGTTGTATCAATACTTTCTTCGACCGGTATGTTTTCTTTTTACAGAATTATATTGCCGTGCATATTAAAAGTCGATCGTAGGATCACATTAATCTAAAAAAAGAAACGAAATAAATAAAGAAATTATTATGAGTAATTAGATTAGCTATTAAACAAGTAATAAGTAAATTTTAATTTGAATAATTTCTTTTGAATGCGTAAATATTCGATTTTGGAGATAGTCATCTTCCGACCTATAATCCGATTTCCACATTACTATATCCATAGAAGCTATTGTATTTACTGATAATCTTTATAGTGTGCTAACTCCTTTTATCACTTGGAATTGTGTGAAAAATGCACATGCATAACGTTTGAACTACATAAAACACGGTCCCTCTATCACGGTGGTTGCACCTTTTCACATTAACCTCACAAATGTGATTTCCATTGGAGATAAGCAACTGGTTTTTTAATATCGTCAATGGTATCTACAAAGGCTGATAGTTTTCTATTTTACTCGTAAAATGTGAATAATTTGAATTCGTTAAAACAGAAAACATTATGGGTCGTTTTTGTGAGGCAATAATTTCTAATTTATTAAATTATTCTCATATATACAAATAAACACAAGTAATTGTAACGGGTAATTGATTTTTATCGAGCTAGAAATATGAATACTTATTACTTGTTTAATAGCTGTTAAATAGTTTTTCTTGGTGTGATTGAAAATAGGAAAGAAATAAAATGCTTATGCATTACGATCATACCATCATCATCAAAAGTGTTAGCTTTTAATATTATATTTGTGAAGAGTCACTTGTAACTTATCTAGGTTATTATAACTTAATTGTGAAACCTGCAAAATTGGTATAATTTATTTCCAGTTACGGGCAAAATTTGAAAATTCTCCACTTCATCGGTCCAGCCAAGCCTTGGCTGCAGCACTACAACTTTGAATCTCAAAGCGTAGACGCGCCGGAGCATTTGAAAGGATTCCTGCAACTATGGTGGGACTTGTTCACTTCCCAAGTTCACACTCAGCTCGATGTGTCTATGGTAAGTGTGAATTAGAATTTATGGATTTTTTTCTATTATGTAACAAGAAAATTTCTGGTAAAAGATATAAAAGAATTAGGATCAAATAGATTTTGGGTATTTCGTATTTGGATTTCTGTATTTTGTGAATAGACAAATAAATAATATATTATTTTAAGAAAACACGCACAATATAATAACGTAACTGTGAGTGTAAAATATTCAAGCTATATATATTTATACTCCAACGCGTCGGAAAAATCTTGAATTAGATATCGATTTCCTTAAGAAACCCTAGAATTATTAATATTGTTTAAAAATAGATTCGTTGGTTCTTTTTTTATACACGAGATGATGTGCATATGATATCTTGACATAATTTCCAATAAAACGATACATAGATTGAGTGACAGATTTAGTATCAGTTACCGCAATGTAATATGATCCGATGTCAGTACCGCAATTTCTCGATCAAATACCGCAATATGTCGGTTGATCCATAACATCTCTTTAGTACTTCATTTACATTCGGTCCGTTTAACTGAATAGTCATTATGTTTTCCAAGCATACCCAATTGGAATTTTGTGAAGAGGTGAGGTTTAAACATACTTATAGAAAACAGTTCTATTATTTTCTATCATCAGCAACAGTTTCCCCTTTTTTAGAATTAGCTTCCCTTGCAAAACTTTTTTCTCCATGCTTGTATGCCCCAATAGCACCTCTTTGAGTTTTTTCTTTGCGCATTTAAGATATTTCTCCAAAATACTAACATTTTCTAACGTTTTGTATACGTATATATTTGTTTGCTTTTGCACGGTTTAACGATTATAGATTTGGCTTGTATTAGATGGTGTTGGTATTTTGGCGAAAAATCACCGTTCTGTAAACATACAAGTAAAACATACGCAATCTTTGCTGTATAATGTTCTTGTTTACAGTGGATCGAAGTGGAGTTATTAAATAATAATTATTCATTGAAATAATTAACTTGTATGTTTTTGGAACGGTAAGTTTTTTGCAAATTTACTAATCTTAGCTTGACTTAAGCTTTTTGCACTGCTACCTGTGCGTGAAGCTTTTTTCAAGAACATGCATGCTACCGAAGTGTTTTGTACGTTTTAATTAATAGGCCCACTTTGAAGAACCATCGCCAGAGGGTCATTTTGATAGTGAAATTGTCGGTGAGCAACCCCATGAGTATTTTGAACAAAGACTAGATCAACCTACGTATCAGCCTACACTGGATCCCACGTCCGAATTTCCTTGGCATCACCCAGATAAACAAATCGTGGAACAAAAGCAAAGCGAGCATCCAGTAGACAAAAATGAATTTTATGATCCATGGGATTCGTACAGTGGAAACATTCCGCCTTGTAAGGATGATCACCAAGAATGGGGAGAAATTACAAACAAACAAATTTGGGATAGCGTACCATCACATGGTTCTCAAGAACATGTTTCGTCAGATGCATATTCACATAATCAATTAATTTCATACACACAAAATAATCCAGATACAAATCAATATGATTCCTATGAACACAACCATAGTCAAAACAAACACTTTTGGGATAACATATCATCATATGAACCCATTCCGCACGCAAATAATCATGTCATCACACACACAAATAATAATTCAGATACAAATCAACATAATTATTATGAACACAACGATAGCCGCGAACATTTTTCAGATCATGCACCATGGATAGATAATCAAACTCCATTCGATCATCATGACCATCATTATGAAGAAAATCATAAAGACCATAACATTTTTAGTAATGAAGAGCCTCAAAATGATCACTTTAACAATGTACCCAATACATACAGTTATAATAAAATTAAAACTCAAAAGCCTCCAACGTATCAAATGAAACAAAATAAAGCCAAACATGCTTACTGTATTCACATGGACTATGAAAAACCTTGTTTGAAACGTAGCAAATGTAATTACAACGAAGAAATAAACGGTGATGTAATAGACGTAGATGACATCTATGATGATGTCACACCCCGGCATCCCTACGATGGGTTTTACTTGAGACACAGAGTAACTATCGATTCACGTGGAAGAAAAATTTGTACGCATGAAATGCCTTTAAGGTCGCCTTCTCCTTCACTTGAAAGCTTTGAAGAATACAACAACGCAGTGGAATCTATGGAAAATGGGTTTTTATTAGGAGTAGAGGATGATGTAAGTGATATTTTTCAAATTTGTAGAAAATTTAATGGTATGTAATTTTTTTTATGTTTATAAATACTTTTAACAAAAGATCAAAAATTTCCTAACAATATCCAAGTTTGAAATACATAAAACTGCACTTAGATAATGCCATTGCCAGCTTTCAAAATTAATTTGCATGCATTTTAGTATTTAGTAGCTACTTCTATTAACAAAATATTAATTATTAATATATTTTATTTGTAACATTTTTTTCAGACGGGTTTTTGTAATCAATTATTATTTAAAATTAATTCACTATTCCGTATTTTCAGACTGGTGTGGCTGGAAATTTGGCACGAGTACAACCTGGCACACCTCTACAAAGAGAAGCAATAGATGAGCTTACCAGACGCCAGGGTTGGGAGTCAGGCAACATTGATTACATGGGCGCCGACTCATTTGCTAACATTTGGGCTAAAATATCCCAAACATTAAACGAAGCACCCTCTTCGCCACTTAAGCAGCCATCACCCCCTAAAGATTCTCCACCAGCGTTAGAGGAACCGGCTAAAGAAGTTACTGAAGAGTTAGCAGAAAAAGTAGCTGTAACATCACTTTCCGATGTCCCTGATATACCAGTTCCAGCGAGAGAAGCAATTAACGAAGCAGGTAAAATGAGTGACACATCTAGTTCAATAACTATTCCTCAGATAGTGCCTGAGGCTTCTATTACAGAAGCCGATATAAAGACTGGATCTTTTACGGTGCCTAATGAGACAGTGGTAGCCGCTGAAATTTGTCAGTCCCTCGATGCAATTCCGTCCGCAACTTCTGAAGGAGAAACTTCCCTTCAATCGTTAGGACCAGAAAAAGATGTAGCTAAAACAAGTGCCATTCTGGTTTCTTCCCCTGTATTGCATGAAACAGAACCTTTAGAACCCACATCTTCTGAAACCAAGGAAGTGCACGAAGTCAAACAAATGCATGAGAATGACATATCCAAAATCGATTCAGTTTCAGAAAAACCACTCGATGTGCATGCTGCAGAACCTGTATCGGAAAATCCCATAGATTCATCTACACCTATTGAACCAGTTCCTATAAAATCTTCAGAATCGGCATTAGAACCACCACTTGCTGTATCCCAAGAAGATATTGTTCCAACTGTAATTAGTGACGTGCCTGAATCCAAACCAGTACAAGAACCCAGCGATTCCTCTAAAGTGGAATGTTTAGTAGAAGCTCCCGAATCGAAGTCTACACCAGAAACTGAATCAATTCCTAGTGTTGTGCATGATTCCAAACCAGCACAAGAACCCAGCGATTCCTCTAAAGTGGAATGTTCAGTAGAAGCTCCCGAATCGAAGTCTACACCAGAAACTGAATCAATTCCTAGTGTTGTGCATGAATCCAAACCAGCACAAGAACCCAGTGAATCATCTAAAGTGGAATGTTCAGTAGAAACTCCCGAATCGAAGTCTACACCAGAAACTGAATCAATCCCTAGTGTTGTGCATGAATCCAAACCAGCAGAAGAACCCAGTGATTCATCTAAAGTGGAATGTGCAATAGAAGCTCCCGAATCAAAGCTTGTTCCAGAAATCGAATCTATTCCTAGTGTTGTGCATGTGTCCAAACCAACACAAGAACCCAGCGATTCCTCTAAAGTGGAATCTGCAGTAGAAGCTTCCGAAACAATGCCTGCGCCAGTAATTGAAACAGTTCCTAGTGTTGTGCATGAATCCAAGCCAGCATCAGAAACAGATGTGCCGAAAATTGAAGCCATAAATCCTATTTCACCCGTACCAACTGAAGCTGCCAGTCCCGAGGTGCCAGAACCTCAAGCTCCAGAAGCTGATATTCAAAAGCCACAAGTAACCTCTCCTTCCGACACCCCGAAGTCAGAATCTATTTCCGCGCCTGCTGAACCACAGCAGGATAAAATTCCAGACAAATCGGATGCTCCTGCTTCCGACAGTCCTCCCCTAGCCAACACCCCATCTCAAGAAGAAATACCTAGTGTCACTGCTGCCAAATGTGAGTAAAAGCGCTTACATAGTGCCGTCATCGGCTTGTTGAACGGCTTTGCATTTAAAACTCACCGAGTTAATTTTGCAGTTTTCATATTCTTAACTAATATATTTTTGTTTTCGTGTCACGGATCTTGTATAGAATCATTCCGTGAAACGATGTTAAGTTTCTTTTGTGCCGTTTTGTGTTTTTTTTGGTTTTTATGTTACTTTACTGAGCATACGTTTCAAAATTTCGTTGTATTTCACCCAGCTCTCGAGGAGGCAGCCCAAGAGACGCGGCTTTGATACAGGTAATGATAACAATGGCACTTGGACACAACGCAACAATGCGATTCCATAACATTATCATGAAATCATTGAAACATCTGTAGCTTTAAATATTTGCACAACTGATTTCATTAAAACGTCATTAAATATAAATTCATGAGTCCCTAAAATAACTTTAAATATGTACGTACAATTGGCAGATGTTGGGTAGCGTCCAAGTGAATGCAATATGTAGGTGCGGTCAATGTCATCATCCAACGATTCTAATTTCGGGATAAGACTTATTTTTACATCAAAATCATCGTAAGGTATTAGAAGCTTTATTTAAAAGAAGAATGAGATGACGTTGTGCTAAATCATATTTCTATGTTCTATCTTTCTCATTACCTAACACTTTTCTTCGTTTTAATTTTGATTTTTCGCTTCCCATTTATCATGAGGTACAAGGAAATTATTATCCTACTCGAACTAGACCAAATCTTGACTCGCAAAGCTTTTTAAAAGAATATAACTGCTTTTAAATTATTTAATATTATTATATTATAATAATTTCCTTGTCATGTGAGCTTTCTATCCGCTGAACTCAAATCTGACTAATCCGCTTGCAATCGTATTAACCAAGTGGCTATGTTTTCCCTCGACTTGTTCCAGGCCCTAACCGAGCTTGCTCTCTAATGTGACCGCCATACTAACGCCAAGTCTAACCGAAAGAGAGAATAAAGGCGGGAATAAATTGGTTGTGTAGTGGAGGAGCGTCGTAAGCCGGCGGGGAAGTTGCAGCTGAGGCCGCCCAG
>NC_052111.1:6408523-6431482 GCF_012273895.1 Zerene cesonia | reverse complement strand
GCACTCCCACGGTCACGTCACCCTCCCCGACCGCCGGCCCCACCTCCCCACAACTTCAGGCGCAACCGGAACGACTCGACGTCCGAAAACCTGACGTCCCCACGCCACCAGTGGGCGCCGTGTCACTCTCCCAAATTGGCGTCAAGCCGAAAGCGAAACCGACCACTGCCTCGCAAATCGAATCGTCAGTATCTGAAAAACCAGAGACAGAAGCACCTAAGAAAAAGGTGGTGAAGAAGGTAGTGAAGAAAGACGGCGCGTCTAGTGGCGAAGCGCCCGTGCCTCCTCCGCGTAAGAAAGAAAAGAAGCCTAAGGATAAATGAACACATGCGCCACGCTTAAAGTTCCTCTGTGCCATATTGTATACTTCCTTTACCTTTATGTTACTGATTATCGCGTATTTAATTTGTATATCGTAACACTTTTGTATGTTAGATTAATTTTATCACTCGCAACTACACGTCCAATTATCGTTTTTTTTTTCAATAAGATGTAATATTCTATTTTAATATGAAAACGATTTAACCGTATGTTTTTATGAAATGTTTAACAATCAAAATGTTTAAGACGTATTTATTGAATTAAAAAATATATGATTTTTTTTATAATAAAATCTATTTTCAATTTGGACGCTTGTTACTTACCTTTACCTAGCCTTATAACTAAACTAAAGTTGAAAACTAAATTAATGTCATATCTATATTTACGTTACACAGTTTACTAATGCTGGTAAATAAATAAAAAAAATTAAACCTAAGTAGGTACTATTACAGAATAATTTGAAATAAAATCCAATGTATATCAATGATGAAAACGTATAATTAGAGACGTATCAGTACTTATAATAAAACAACCAGACCGTTTCTGTACATCGCGTAATTTATCATTTTTATCATCGTATATTATTAAAATCCTAAAACGCAAAATAAACAGGTTTTCTCGTATAGAAGGTATTATGCTATCTGTGACTCATCCAAAAATCTCCCGTAAGGAATTGGGGGGATTCTTCATCGAATAGAACATTATAGGCTAAATAACAAAATTATTGAGTAGGAATTGAGGTAGTGTGTAGGCATTAAATTAACATTTCTTAACATTTTTGAATCCTTAAAACCAACCCTCGCCGGGTTGCGCACATATAATAATTTATTTCATTTGTTATGGTAAGTAAGTCTATGGTATGGTATTATATTTTCTTTAGCCCATCGTTAACTGACATCTACTGAAGCGTACTGAAAGCTATAAGAATGATAACGTCACTCGTAAACATATTTTTTAGAGATATTAAGACATATTCGAAGATGGCGCTCTGTAAAGTTCTAAAAAAGCGCCATCTAGTGTAATTATGTATTACTTGCACGATGGCGAAACTAACAAAAATATAAGCAAGCTGACGCTTGACAGCAAGCGTCATTTATGAGAGCTAAAGTCTAAACCCGTGTTTTAGGAACCAGTTTAGTTTTGATCACTTGACGAGTAGGTAGTGTCGATCTTTTTCTGTGCATAACAATTTGATTATGATTGTTTACAATCGTAATTTGTGATAATAACGTTATAAAAGAGAATTTTCGTTAGAAGAGTCATAGTTGTGTGAACTCAATTAGCGCAGAAAGGTCGTTTGTGTTAGTTTTCATTCGAATTTGTTCGTTTTATACGAGTGTATCTTGTATGAGAGAGGACTCGATGTTGGACGGTGGATGAAAATGTGAAACAAAATGTGCCGGTGATTGTTTGAATATATCGGGGACGAAAATTAATAAAGCTAGAAATTAAATTAAGACGATGAGGTGGTTTGTGTATCTACTGTTGTTGCCAGCGTGCTTCGCGCATTTGAACGTTTATCTTAGCAGTGAAGAAGTATGGAGATTACTGGGTAAGTAGCAAATTCATTTTATTCGTCTTGCCCTGTTACAGTCGTACACATAAGATCCTGTTTTTTACAAAAACAATAAAACACGACTTCACTATTTGTAAATATTAGACTAAGCTCTAATAAAAAACCGTATCTGACTTGTTCATAATAGATAAATACTGTAATTATGATATTATACTACTAAAATTAATAAATAATTAATGATAAAGTTTTCATTTAACTTCCATCGCCAAATAACGTATGATTACTCTACAATACGGATGTTTAAAGTTAATTAACATTAAAACTTAAAGTTACGTACGAGTTAATTTTACATGCACGTAGGTAATGATCGTAAATTCAAACGTTGCTAACTTTTTACGCATTTCTGTAGGTATGCTATAATCTGTATGCACTCGTTATCAGGATTATGATAAATCGATATCACTGTGATATGAGCATGTGACAGAAACGTATCTATTTTTAGTAAATTTATGATCAACAGATAAATAACGAAAAGCTGGACTGCACTATTTAACTCGCTAGAGCCTTATCTCAATAGATTATTTATCAACATCTGAACATCATGAATACGTTTAACCCATCACATAATTATTTAGTATGAATGTGTATAAAAATATTGCATTTGGCCCACCGGTATGTAGTTTTTTATGATACTTATTCAGATGCATATACTTCTCATTCATTTATTGGTAAACATTATATATACGCAAGGATTAACTGGTTGACTATGAAAATTTTTTTTATGTAAATTTCAAATGGGCGATTTTGAATTCTAGAACACGCTCATGTCGATAATATGTATAATTATCTACTGAAGTAAATAACTTTAAGGATCAGGCAAAAATGAAATTGAAATTTACGAGTTATTTTACCCCAATTTTACATGTAATAGATATTAATGCCCACATTCAAATTTAATCCGACTTAAGATTTTCGTTAAGATTATTGAAAACTGTGACAAAACAGGCCTTCTTGAAATATGGCGTGTGGCGAACTACAATAGCCCTTATTTGGTCTTTCTTATCTTATTTTCGATCTTACCACCTGCTTGCAAAGGGTTACAATGGCTTAACAATATTAAGATTAAAAACGGGCACAACACATTTTATTTTGAATTACAAAATAACTGGTTACAAATGTTTCAAATTTATTTCGCGATGTAAGTTAAAACAACGTATATAAATTAATTCTAATATGGGTAGGTCAATACTTGTACATTTAAGACTGATCTGAAATTCATAATTTTAACTAGGTCGTTAATTGCAACTGCCTAACGCTGTTAAACTTTTAAGTACACTCATTTCCATAAATCAAATATCATAAAAAATATATATAATTAATCTTTACTTGATGAGTTCCGGGGCAAACATTAAATGTTATTTAATCAAACACTTGCGTAAATCAAAGATGTTCCTACGCAACTGAAATGCAGGTAAAATGCTACAATAAGTGTATATTTTTTGTCTAAATTCTTTTGTGACAACCTACGGCCCAGTTATCCATCTTTGTCACAACGACCATGCCAGCTGCCTTTTGTTCTTGGTCAAAATTTGAATTAGAATTCTACAAAACTACGTACTTAACGACTTACTTCTCTTGTGTTGATAACAAAGGAACTCCTGCGTTCGCGTCGGAAGAAATTGTACCAATAAATCTTTTTGAATTAAACATTATTGGAGAAGCCTGTTGTACTAGATATAACATTTAGATTTTTTTTAATATTAAAAAAAACGCATAGCTTATCTTCAGAATATATAATTGTAAAGACAGGTTAATACTTATAAATTAATACATAATATACCTAAGATAGGTATCCTCCATGCTCACGAATGAGCAAGGAGTTATGATAACATGTGGGCATATTTTATATCAGAACTGAAAATCATAATTTAAGTTGTTCTCGACAAAGAAATATCTCGGGGCTCCATCTCGCTCCGGGAGTCGTTTGTAACAAGATGACGTTTATGGTGATTCTATGGGCCAATCGAGTAAATCTACCGAAATTATTTTTATTATACTAGGGGACTGTTAGCTGCGATTGCGTTTGATGTCTATCGAATGCTACTGAGAATTCGATTTTGAATTTTACGCCCGGTTGTTTGTGACTATCCGATAAATGTGTCACAAGAAAACCTAAGTTAATAATATGCATGCTGATATAAAGGTTCAGCAATATTATTTGTATCAAACATATCTAAGATAAAGTCATAGTAAATCGTTTTAGTACAAGAGTAGCTTACATTATGTTTCGGTGTAGAAGTTTATATATAATATGTTGAAAACTTTTTCATCATTCTTCTAATAGGTACCTACTAGCGGTCCGCACTCAGGGATCATGTACATACCCAACCGCGAAAACTTTCTTGAAATCGGTCCAGTAATTTCGCGTGTTAAAACAAACTAACCCTTCAGATTTATATAATACTAACTTTTGCCCGCGGCTTGGCACGCGTTAATTCGGAGTAGTTTATTAGATGTTATTATACATATAAACCTTCCTCTTTAATCACTCTATTTATCAAAAAAAAAACCATTAAAATCCGTCGCGTAGTTTTAAAGATTTAAGCATATTTAGGGACATAGCGACAGAGAATGCGACTTTGTTTTATACTATAAAGCTGTTGTTAATATAAAAATAAATCAAGCGTTAGGTATAGTCAACAAGAGATCTTAGATATTAGTAAAATTGCATTCGGTAACAAATATTATTAATAAAAGCAAGAATGTACCAGGCTGTTCCCTTAATATTTCGCGCTATGAACATAAAGCAGTGCTGATAAGAGCGCGTCGGGAGTCGAAGCTCGGCTGCTGACTCGTATCGGGACCGCATAGTTTATGGCGAAACACTATCGCTCATCTAAATTCTCCGCGTCTTGGCGAGTGTGGGGTAACCCGTTTTCTAATGTTTTTGGTGGATGGTAATATAAATTGCGATTTTATTCGTTAATTTAGTGAGTGCAAATGTACTGAAAACGTCGAGCATTTGATCATAAGCTTGATCGTATAAAATGAAAATTAAATATTTCAAAATAAATTATTAAGTGTACGTGAGACATTAGAAGTGTATTGTATACTATAGGAAAATATATGCTTTGCTATACATACATAGCATATTGTATCAAAAAATTAAAATTAGATGTGAGATATTAGAAGAGAGAAATTGAGCGAATTACTTTAAGTCTAACAACCGCGTAGGTGCAACGTAATGTTTCTTGAAATGTTATTCTGAGAGTAATAATTTTATGGCTGCACAGAGATCTGATAAATAAAAATAATAGAATAGTATACTACCGCAGAATCAAATCAAACCGCAAAATTGCGTTTCGTTTACAATCGAATGGTAATTGAATTCATTTGATTCCTAATTTGTAACAAAAAATAATTACCTCACGCATCTGGCGGTAAAGTGATATTTGATCATAGTTTTGGGTTACTTGGTGGGTAAAAAATGAAAAAATTGAAGGCTGTAATACTATATCACCGTTGTATAAGGTTTCGTCTAGACACGGTAACCTCCTTCACACGGTATCTGGTATCTGTTGTCTTTCTCTTAAAATGTGTAAAATATGATTGTTGCCATTAAGATACATTTGAGTGCCTCTTTAGCTGTACTTTAGTAAAACTAGTTCCCTATAATCTAAACTTATCATTGTGCACTCTATTTTCGCTATTGAAATGTAAAGAAACCCCACTAACAACAGTTTCGTCACGGCGTTATCTTGAAATGTTATCTGAATGGTCGATCTTGATTTTTTTCCGACCTATGCCAATATCACTTTGTATGCCTACGTGTGAGCATCCTTCGTGCCTTATCGTTCAACAGTTTATTTTAGAGAACAAATAATAAAACCCGACCGGAATAGTTTATTGTTATTTAAATAAATACCTACTATTAACGAAGAGTGCTCCATACGGATCTCGTCCCCTCAGACCGAACTTGTTAAAGGCATTAACAATGAAATATTTCAATAACATCATCTCGCGCCGGTTCTGTATAAATACGGGCGTACGTTCTAAACTATTTTTTTATGTAAATAATTTTGACGACCGGGGTGATGTGGAGTGGGTCCTAAATAAATTTAATTTCACGGGTGATGGGAGTTTTTAATCCACCCGCGTGTAATGTGTCATCCCCGTCGGGTACGGCTTACGGAGGACATGATCTCGCGTGTTCGGAATAAAGAGGCTTAATTAAAATCCCATTCGGTCTACAGTTTTAATGTTTGATTTTCTATGAATGTAAATTTGAACCTGCATAATAATGTATTGAAACAATATAAAGCACGAAAAAATAATTCTTTAAAAATAGCATTACCAAAATGAAATCGTATCTCCGGACAGTATTAAATTGCAAAAGATGTTATACCGTATAGCACTAAATCTACTTAAGTTAAAGGCACTTAGAGGAGCATGCAGACGGCAGAAATAGAATTAGGTGCATGGGAGCTGCGGGTTATAGCGGGATTATGCCTGTAACATGAATATGCAACTCGTTTTCAATTAGGTATAGCGGCTTAGCCGAGGCTTCGCTTTGTAAACCATTGTAGTACTCCATGCGTGCATTCGTCACAGTCGTAGCGGGAGTAAGTGACTTGACGTTTGTTTGTTATTAATTAATGCGATCTCTGATGCTTCGTTATTCGATCAAAAGAGTGTCTATAGATCGCTATTGGATTTGTGCGGATTAGATATGAAGCACTCTTAATATACAATGAGTTGCGACTTGCCTGGGATACAATATAGTTGATATTGGGCATTTAATTGTTATTCTCACATTGATATGTTCCTTTTTTATAAATTAACTAGCGATCCGTCCCGGCTTCGTCAGTGATACATATTATATATAGCCTGTGCAGTGGTTCCTGAGATAAGCGCGTTCAATCAGACAAAGAATTAACAATAGGTACTTAAATAATATTCTTACTAGTATTATAAATGCGAAAGTGCTTTTGTTTATTTGTCTATCTTTGAATTCGCAACTATTTGTTACAATTTTTTCCACTCATTACGGCGGGTAACCGCCGTAAACATCACATTCCAATATAATTTTTTCGTTTTCGTTTCGTTTCAATTCTAGAATAATCAGTTTATTTATGCCTATTGCATTTACAATAATTTTTCCATTACGTTAATTATAAAAATTTGCTTTGCTAAATGTGTATCATACAACTTACCAGTACATGTTGTTTTTATACTCACTTGTAGCGCTCTATAAGAGAATGAAATTGTATGCTACTCCCTTTTTGAATGGTAATAGTATAGATTATTTCTTTTATGGTATCGTAATAAGTTGCATTGAACTCGAGTGAACTTAATAGGGATAATTCCATGCGATAGTCTGGATGAACTAACGATGTAACTTTCCACGATTTTATTCATACTTTATTCATTACATAAAGGTTTCAAATGAAGACAAGGAGCAGTAAAGGAATGTCTGGAAGGTTAGAAATTTCGACTACAAATTTATAAAATAATCTGATATCTCTCGTAGTACTTTTAATACTAGTATTTTTAATACTGGTCAATACTACTGTAAATTATACTAGTAGCTAGTTCTACTTACTCTAATTGCATTTGATGCCATGTCTACCAACGTTTACTTTGACATATTACGTCGTACGAGTATATTAAATTGCCTTTACATTAAGTGTATGTTCACGAGTTGTACGATAACTTTTTTTATCGATAATTAATACATTTATCATCTGTGTGAGTCTTTGCAAAGACCCCGGCTTAACATTCTTTTAAGTTATGTAATGTGTTTGGTTTAATTGTTCGTTCGTAGTCTTTTTAATCCGCAGATAGGTATGTAGGTATTTATTCACCTCCACCCGATTCTCCTTCCATCTCTTGTATGAGCATTTTAAATATGTGAAAGTAGAAAATGCTCGCAAAGATTAATTATTGTCCACTTGTATGCGATGATTGATTGCCAATTTAATTTTTAAGTGACTAGTCAATTAATATACCGTTACTGTTATTTCAACGGTTGGATGGTGTGGGAGACCTTACAAAGGAAACCATTTATCGATGTCATCAGGAGCGTCTAATTCTGGTTAATATGAATCTATTATTATTAGCGTTGTATTTGAGCAAGATTTTAGATAACTACCAGGTTCTCCTTATAAGATTTCAGAAGCCGCACCACATAATACACTTAAACAAAGGCGCAGCTCCTAATTGGGAACGTCTTATAGATTTCCAAACATGATTAGACCTCGCCATTAGAACACAAACAGAACGACACGCGTATCCAGGTCAGTCTACAGCTGAATAAATAGATCTTTATAAATAACGCGAAAGCTCCGTGTACACGGCACAGGCTAATTTACTTGCAAAGCACGCGTGTCATTTAAAGAGAATTAGTAGATGAATAATTCGAAAATTTCTGTATGTTTTGAATTATTTATTCGCGTTTTTATAACTGTAACAGTTGTAGAGACAAGGTAAAAAGACAAATATATGTGAAGTGGTATGTTTTTAAAATCCCACCCACTTCAGTACATGTAAGCTTTAAGAGCTCAATACTTGCATATTTTATGAGACGATAAAATTTCTTGAGCTTGCATTTGAAGTATAAAGTGAGTAGTCACGTTACCAATACATCAGAGCTAACAATACATGCTACAAAGACACTTTAAAATTAGTTTCCGAGTGATCGATAGTTGGTTTTATTCGGAATAATAGGTGGAGGGTCTTCGTTCAATCACGGCACGGCTTTTGTGTTAGCCCTTGTGCGGCAATTTGCTCCAGAATGGATGGAGACGTCAACACTACAAAAAGCTTCGATCGATCAACGTGCGTGCGCGCGCGCTTGTCTACGGGTATTTGGTGTCGAGCTCGTGTCCTTTCTGAACATTGTTCAACGTATTACTCGCTGTGTAATTGCAAAAACAGATGTACTAACTTTCTCAGAGTAATTCGAGATTGCAACGCTATTGACGGTTTCTTCACAACACTTTTCTAATTTCAAAAACTCTGATTTGTGACTTTTTCAAATCTTTGGAGAGTGATCTGCAATAATAATGGTAGTCGCGTGATCTGCAATTCCCGTGCCCATATAAAATATAAAGTGTATCTTTCGCGAGACTAAACATTACATTACCAGAGCAAAACATAGATTACAAAAATGTTTCAGCAGCGCATAGATGCCTTACAATTCGTTACGTGAGCTCAGCGTAGACAATGCTCTTTCCAATTTCAATATAGTGTCAGAAATAATCACTTGTGAGAGCTCAGAGTCTCACGGGACGTGGGGTGAGACAATGGTTGAGATAAAACACCTCCAAGATGAACACGGCCCACGCTAGCACTCTGGTATCGTTAATGTAGCTTCAGCTTGGACGAAAACATTACAGGAATGCTTCTCGCTCCCTTAATTTGGAAATGGGATGTGGATTTCAAGTTATTGCATATAGAAAAAAAAAGCTTAAAAGAGTTATAGTTTTCTTGAACCCGTGATTAAATTGCAAGTTCTAATATGAGCAATCAACAACATCGATCAGGCATTAAAAAAAATTTAAAAGTAAATTCTTTTTTTAACTTTAACATCACGTATTTTATGTAAAAAAATTAAGCAATCTCGAAGGACTGAGTAAACTTTGACCCGTAGATAAGGAGGTATAACCGGTCAGTTAACGGATACCCTTCTCTAACTGGCAAGCTGTCGGCCCGTTCCGATGTCCATCATATGCCACCGTTGACAAGTCAGTTCGAGCTCAGTTTAAAATCTGACAGCCCCCAACCATGATCGATGATCTGAGGAAGAATGCTACAGAAATAACATTTGAGAATCGTTAACGTTGAATATTATATGTACCATTATTTTAGTAAATACATCGTTTATTTACGACATAACATTATCCCACGCTTAAACTGGCGTTCGCTTTATTTAATCATGGAGTGCTATTGTCTCGGTGTGTCACCACACGCCACATAAAAATATTAGGACTCCTGTTGTGATGCCACACGACTAGTATTTCATTTACCGGCCGTGTTTATTCAAAGCTCAGAAATGTCCCATTAGGGATAACGCTATGACAATTTAGTTTTGTATGCGCTATAATTGAATAGGCGGATGGGAAGAGCCACGTGACCCTCGGTGCTAAAGCAGAATGTGTAAATAAAATGTGTAATAAACTATTGTGTTGGTTTCACGCGCATTATTACGAGAGTGAATACTGTTATTTATGAGGGACATCATAGTAATAGCAGGTTTCTGCTCTCGTATTCGCAATGTTTTGTGTTACCTGAGCTTTATCTAAATCGTTGAATGCACTTACGAGAACTAAGAAATGAACCTCATACGTTTTCGCCTCGTATCTCTTTCAGCTGTCAGATTCTCAGTTGTATGACGCATACAGTTAAACGTTGCACGATTCGAACTATATTTGTATTTTACGTCTTATCTTAGCACGATATTTTTGAACTAAAAGCAAAAGATGAACGCGCGTAGGTAGGACCACACACGTGCCCCACCATCTCCCCCCACGCAAATAACTAAGGCGTAACCGTTTACTATACTCACGGGTCCCTCCTACTTACTACCTACAGTTGTGTACATTTTTCTTTAACATCTTCAGCTCTAATCAGGTCTAAACACGATCTACCATTATCAATACCATTCTTTCCCTCGTTAACAGCACGATAACCTTAAGCACCTACTTGTATAGTTCGAAGCTTTTTATTTGTTTCCACAATAATCCGTAACTCGTTTCATGGAAATCTAGGTAAATACAATTAGTCTGATGTCTTTGAAATTAGAAAGCTGCTTAGTGAAAAAAAATGTATTCAATGTACTACGATTCCAGAATATTTTACATTCAGCATTGTTATAATTAAGGAGCGTGAAATATGGCACCAGTCAATTGTGCCACGGCTTGGCGACAATACAGCGTTTAGGGAAAAGGACCCAAAACAAACAAACACAGCACACAATCCAACGTATAAAAATACTCTGGCACAATGTTCAGGGCAGCCAGCACGTCATAATAACGCAGTTGCTATTGTCACGCCGGTTGTAAATCATATAGCTCGAAAAGAATGGCACACCATAAATAAAGGTCCCGAAGTCGAATACGACGCTCCATTGGGACAATTTTTGTCCCGCAGAGAGGATTTTAGTGGCAGAACAAATTAATCAATGAGGTTGCAATAAAATTGATTTTTTATGGACGTTTCGATGAAAATTAAAGAGAATTTGTTAAATGTCTTTAAAATATTAATGTAATCCTACTAATAATATTATAAATTCGAAAGTTTGTGAGGGTGGGTGTTTGTGAATGTGTATGTTTGTTACCTTTTCACGCAAAACTACTGAACCGATTGCAATGAAATTTGGTACGTAGATAGCTGGACAAATGAAAAACTTATCTCGATATTCCTACGGGATACGGATTTACGCTGGTAAAACCGCGGGGCGCAGCTAGTATATAATAAAATTAACGTTATAAATAATATAGTATATAATAAATTTAATGTTTAATAGTGAGCGAGTGAATATATCATGTAAAATTAATATCTTGCTTAAGAAAATAAGTAAGTCACTGCATTTGTTTTACTTAGCTTTAATCAAATTTATTGAAAATATATCGGCAAAATTGATGATAGTAAAAAACCTTTTGCGAGCTCTTGTTCAAACATTTGTTATTGATTGAATCGTAATCTATTAACAACGTTAACTATAACGACTGGTAATAATTTTAATTTATCGGCGTTTCGGGCTAAGTACGAGCCGCTCTTAAATATTGAACTCCACGGCCACTTTTAATTTTTATAGCTTCGTAAGAAAGCAATTAAACTTGAGCATTATGATAGTATTGAAAAATTTAACGCGGTCGACGTTGTTACGGCTGGTGTTTAATGGTTCAGTGCACCCCTGAATAAACAAGCCTATTCGAAGTTAAATTTGCTTGCACCGGATATGGCTCCCACTCGAACGTATCCATCATGTGCCTTTAAATGAAGACTTAAATGCCTATCCAACTCTACTCTTGCCACTTGAAAATCCAGTGCCATCGCTGCGGACAAAGAATTATTATTCGCTAGAAAGGATGCGGTCGACCTCACTTATTTTATGATCAGTAAATCTTGCTGTTATGAGCTTCTAAATAATAACATTTTATTGGCCTCCGTCACTGGGATTGACGAATGCCTATTTTACGCTTTATGGTCGATTGCGGCATATAGTGTCCTAAGATTTATGTCTATCCCTGAAGTTTACTGCTAATGTAATGCGCTGGAGTTCGATTGTAATATACGTTAAAAATCCCTGGAAAGACATGTTGTAATATGTTTTTTTGAACAAAAACTCATTAAATATTCTCATGGATACGTCGAGTCCGTTACTAAATGTTTAACATTCATTTAAGTAATAATTTTTAATATAATGCGTACATATTTTTGTGATAACCATCTTGACATTCGTACCTTATCGGTTTGGACCACCGTGGTCGTTTCAACCCAGCGGGGATTTGGCACGTTTAAACAATGCTAAAGTGATATCTTTATGCTGAGGATGTGTGTTATTTATTTCTATTTGCTGTTTAACCTTCGGTGGTTTATGATACGTTTTTCCAGCAACTGACAAAACATCTTGACATGAATTGATCGAGGATTTTAAGGCAAACAAGCTTGGAAGTGAATTCGTATGTATCTCAGCGTGAAGTAAGGATGTTGTATCGAGACATGGCCCCGCGGGTTCTATGCCTCCTGCGGCGATCCGATTCAGGACCCGCATGTTGTAAAATTTAAATTTTAAATCTGAATTGGTTTTTGTTTACATATTCTGTCCAACGTAAACAATATCCTTGTTTTAAAGCAGATTGAAATATATCATTTCGTGTACATTTTTTGTAAGTACCATTACGAATTTAACGATTGTATATATTTTCAATTATGTACGACAGGAATGCTTCGATAAATTGGCATTTATTTTATCGTGTGTTTGTGAACCAATACGGCACTCGATATTTCGATATTTGCTTCAAAAGTCTTGCTCGAGTAAATATCGAATCACCCTCACGGGCGTCGAACACTAGGAGTTGTTGAGTGAGAAAATACACTTTTGGGAAGCAGTCGTACAAAGCAAATATTGTTAGAATCCGTTCTGAGGTGCTCGTGAACAAATATTTGGATACCCTACAGAGGTCATTATTACTATCCAACGGTGGTCAGTTCGTTTATTTGAAATTTATTTCTAGAAATCGTTGAAATACAATATTTAACTATTTCCTCGACGTAATGTCGCTGCGTTGTGTTCCCGCAATCGGGTTAAGCTTTATTTCTGGCTCAGTTAACATACCAACGTTCCGGACACCAATAGCATTAATGGGTAGCGGCGTTTATTTAACCGATCTAAACTCGATTTGTAACGGCTGCGTTTGGATATTAGGACTCAACTCTACCAATCACTATTTGACAATGTATTTAAATGTGAAATATTCTTTTGATCGAAAGTTACATTCACTATTCAAAATTATTGTTCCATGATTAATGGCAATTAACTAATCACGAAAATAATAAATATATCTTTTTAGTCTGAATATGGTCGCTCTGCCCGCCACAAAAAAAAATAAAGGAGCGTGTGTCGCAGTTCTCAGATTACATCTCAGTTAAGTCGTGAGTTTGGGACATGCGTGGTTGTGAGCAAAAGTCACGATTTTACCTGGACAAAAGGACCTAAACAAGTTTATGCAAATATTGTTCAATAAACTGAACTTCCAAATGGATTGACAATTCCCTCCCTTTCCGATATAGATCCACGAAATGAAAAAAGAGTCACGTTATGCGGGCTCTTCGTAAAATGTGCATGTAATAAAGGAACGAAGAATGCCAGTGAGGTGTGGGTGCGCGATTTGCAATGTTCTTTTTCATCCGCTCATGCAAATTCAATTCCGTCTCGGAAATCTCCGAGGATACAGCGATTGGGAATGTTTACTTTAGTCTTTTTTAAATTTATTTTTAACTGTCTGTTTCTATCGTGGGTGGTGTGATGTATCATAACTGTTTTATTGTTCTCCAGATGTGAAAATAAGTCTCTAGCAGAAACGAGTGACTATAAGGTTAATATATTATATTAAATGTTATTATTTGCTAAAGTATATTTCAATCAGTGTCTGTATTTTCTACTTCATTAAATCCTCCGCTTTTAGTGCATGTTTTGTACGACCAGCAACTTTTTTGATTTTTAAATTCATTGGGAGCGTGCTCGGTACTTTTGTTTGTTTTTGGAGAACTGTACGTTGTGTTTTAACGTATCTATAGTTTTATATTGTGTGATGGAAATCTGGGTTTTTATTTGCGTTCATTTGCCGCTTTGTCGTGATTATAAGTTTATAGAAAATAAGTTAGGGCCATCGGGTGGTACGTGTGTGTTGCTTTTTTATTAAAATCGAAGCTACTGTAGCTTCGATTTTAATAGGGACTGGTTTAAATTTTATCGCCTGTAGTGTTGTTTATTTAAGACAATTAATAACAATCAAAAAACTTAATTCTCTTGTTAGCGTGTTCTTAATTTTGATTTATAATTATAAATGGTTTTTATGAACATGAATTAAGCACTACACATAATTAAATGGAATACGAGTAGGTTTCTTGTAGACTCCCATGCTTATAATTAACAGTAATTGATACTTCGCTTTGTTTCATTTACATAACAAATAAGCGAACTTGAGAGTTTCATAAATAAGTATGATAGAATAAAGGATTCGGGAAGATTTAATCTGTTTGGATGATCGACCTGTAAAATGCTTGTGGTATTTCTAACATATTCTTCATGTTTTAATACAAATGTTTCGGTGATATAGAAATATTGAGAACATATTGAATGTGACTCGGGCTGATTGACGGCAATTCGAGTCGGTTACCCGAAGGTGCTTGTTGGGATAATACGAGCAATCTATCTCGCAGTAGTCGGCACCGCATGATGGATCTGTGATGGGCTCACGACTCGTTTTGTTGTTGTTTTGCTTTATTGATAAACGCTTTGAGACGCCTTCTTACTGTATTAGTGCCTCGTTATGTTTGAATAGCTTTTACAGGGTTGTTACCGACCGATGTTGTGATGATGATTGGAAACGCTATCTTTTATCTTATAACCTTTTTCTTCATACCGTTATGAGTCTAGTGCGTGCCTTTATTAAAAGCGCGATGTCCCTAACAGTTAACTACATCGTTGAAAATTTAAATTCCAAGAACGCATAATCACGTTCGCATTTAACTGTTTTTTTACTTTAATAAACGTCGAGGCTCTGGGTGCTTCTCATTTAACAGAAAATCACGTAGAAACAAAATAGCGAGGTTATTTATTATGAGTAGAGGTACGTGTTCGCCTGAGTTGATGTTTATCGACGCGTGATAACGTTATGAATGTTGTCTATTGGCATTCGAGGTTGGAATATAACGAGGTATGGCGTGCGTAGGCTTCAAATGCTGGTGATAAGGATCATGGTGCGGGGTGCGTCTCCAGCTTTCACTGGCGTGTCAGAGAGTGCCCAATGACCGCTGTTGTGACAGCCTCCCACGATAACGTCCATGTTTATGTGCGCGCGCGCCGGCCGCCATGTTTGTTTTATCTCGATCCAACGCTCGACCGTGTTAATAAATGTCTTGTATTGGAAAAAAGTCTTATCGTCCTTTTTTATGCCCACCGTATGTTTTATTTAGACATCGGTTATTAATAATAATGGATCCTTCAGGGTCGTTAGATCAAAATTTAAGATCCACAACGTGTAGTCAGTTTTTTATGCGAGTTTGTTTTGTTTTTTGTTAACGTCAGTTGTTCGGGTCTTTTATTGGAGTTTCAAGTAGGGGACGTGTTTGTATTTCATATTCAAAACAGATGTCTAACCTGCGTTGATTGCTGGGAAATTAATTGAATATGTTTTATTTATTATACGGTCGCGCTGAATTATGTGCATGTATAAACATTCCCACATTATATTTTGGTCCTTGTCAGTGTCAGGTGCGTGGTACGTGACAGTAACGTCGGTGGACTCAGGTTTCTACCTGAATTTTGATGCATCGTGTTTTTATAAAAGCTTTTTATGGAAAAACGCATTCAGTAGCTGTTTAGATGTTTAAAATACTTTCTAATTTTCTAGGCTAATTATTAATACGTACTACGAAATAGTAACTAAGTCCATGTAATTGGATAGTTTTTTTTTTGTAGATTTTCACGGCTCGTTACTGAGATGGAACGAATTGTCCATCCTGGAGTGTGTATCGAAGACAGGTAGACGTCATTACGTGTATCAAAAGCGACAGATGCCCTTCGATACCATTCCGTCACGTAAATTCAGATAGGCGTGTAATTGAATCTCATCAAGTGGACAGGGACAAATTTAATCGGATGATTTTTTTAAGTTTTTATGTGCTTTTTAGGTATAGTTTATTTCGTTAACGTATTGATTACTCAAATCTATGGATGGATGGAAATAAACTGAAAAATATGGCGTCAGTCAAAATTTTAATAAGGTCTCCAGTAAATTACACTTAGAATAATTAAACAACTCTCAGTCTTCATTACTTTTAACATCGATAAATTTAAAAAGCCTAAATTTTACATTTCACTATAGTAAATTAACAGTGTTATGTATTTGAATAATTATTATTTAAAATATTATGAAAAGTGTCATTGTTAAAATTACAGTTTTGAAGTCATTTTTAGTGCATGTTATATGTTTCACTATATATAGCTATTGACCCTTCATGAGCGGTGGGCGCGGCGTGCGGTGCCGCCGGATCCAGGCCCCCAGGCCTTGTTCTTTTTGCCCATTGTTTACTTTACACGGCAGAGTTAAAATTTTATGATTCCTGACTGACGGTGTATTTTCTGAGCGGCTGCCAACTCGATAATTCTCAGTTGCGTACGAATCTCGATTATCGTTTTATTTATGGGACAAGACGGGTACGTGTTCGATTGCATGATTAATTTAAGCTCATAACGCCTGGAGTGGAGTTATACTCGTAACTCAATGCAGTACTTGAAACAATATATGCTTTTAAAACAGCATTCATTTAGTCCTAAACAAATCAAATTATTCCTCAGTATAACAAGGTATTTTTGTTGCCAAAATTATTTCTATTCTATTTGATTGTTGATGTTATTAAATTGATAATAATTATTATATTGTTTTTTTTAGTAATCTTTCCTCATCTTTTTGGGCTTTGCATAACTTAGTATTTTAATATTTTAAGGTGTCAGGAAAAGTCTATAGAGTGTATGACACTAAAGACCGGTGCTTACATGATAGCAAGGTAAAGCTAGATGGTAGGGTGTAAACAGTAAGTTGAGCACGGTTGCCGGCGACGTCGAGGGCCCTCCACGCCTCTCCGGGATCGCTCTCTCGAAATAAACGATTTAAATTCCCGGTACGGTGATTTTTTTCTTTAATTCCAAAAAGTACGGTACTATTTTGGTATATAGGTATGTTCGTAATTATTCAGTGCAAATTCATTTATTTGTTGATTTACATCTTGAATCATTACGTAACGAGTTCTGAAAAGATCCGAGCAAAATTTAGAGAGACACTAAATATTGTTCTTTGCGAGAACGAGTTCCTTGGCTTATTTATAAGTTCTTGAAACAGTAAATTATCATTTTAAATGGCGAGCGCTGGTAAGCGCTTGTTTTGTGTTACAAATATTGAATTTTTAAGAATATATTTAAGTTGAAATTCAATAACTACAAAGATTCAGGCATTACTTAAAGCAAATATATATATATATTTTACATAATATCCTTCCATGAAAGCCTAAAGTAAACATTTTCAAAGAACAGGTAACCAAACACGCTGGTGTCATAATGTCAGAAAAGAATTATGTGTCTTTTTCAATATTTCCCTTTCACCGAGCCTTATAACCTTTCTAAGTTCCAAAGTAAATATTGGTTGCTTCTGTGCCATACATTGTTGGTACAAATCCTCCCTGTAATGCCGTATGGTTTGACAATATTTGCTGAGCGCTATTTGACATACGTGTTGGTTTGTTCTGTTATTGGACACCTCTATTCTATTCACATGGTTGACTCAAGCATTTTCAGGAATTGAACCGACCTCTGTTTGAACACCTGGTTTTCCAAAAACTGTCCTAACATAAACTAAAATTCAGTTGCGGAGTCGATAAGAAAACGTATTCTTATCACAGAGATAAGTTTGAAAATAAATCTCATATCGTAATAACACGGCTCGTGATAAGAAATCGATTTTACAACGAGGGCTACCGTGCGATAACCCCGGGAACGAGCTAATCCCTTGATAAGGAAATGCCTGCATACTGAGTGCACGTGGGTCGAGTTGATAATTGCTATTATACAAGACAAATTTGTTACAGCCTTATCCGGTAACATTGCGATACATATCACGGGGCTTAATTGACTGCTTGAGTTGTTGAAGAAATGGGTGGTGTTTTTGTTTAGTTTCAAGTTACTTTCGTCAGGGCGCTGTGCGTTGGGGTGATGATAAGTTTTTGTGTATTTTAAAATGTTTCTCTAGTTTTGTATTGCTTATCTTGTTACACGTAAAATTACATTCGTCGTAACCAATCAATAATAATAGGTATTATATATAAGTATTATATAGTAATAGTTTTCCCTTAGTGTCTTTGAAGGATATCATTTCTGATAAGAAAAGGAAAGCATAAAGTACAAAATGTTTTAGCTACATAAACAAAGTACAGTACAACTCGGAGCGTATATAACTACATATACCAAAAGAGCTGTAAATAGAGAGTCAAAGCTAACTAGCCTGTAACCGCATTCAGTGTTTGTGATGGTGTTAGACAATCACGGCTTGTTGTTGGTAATCATTTGTGTTTATACGCCTGTCGGACTCACGATTCGTTTAACCTGACGGTTATGTAAATATAACCAGTTGGAGAAATTGTTTCCTCGACTATCTCGATGGTAATGTTATTGGTATTAAAAGAGTTTATTTTATAATTTGATAAGCATTTTATTGCTTATTGATGCATTATCAAGATGTGTACTTTGACTGCATTTTTATACAACTAGAATTACATTTTATAAGAAATTCCGATTTGTCTGATAAAATATATTAGTAGATATACATACAGATTTCATGTACGTATTTTGTCGAGCTATTAACAAATTATGTATCTATAGCTAAAGGATTTATATGACATAATACTGAAAGACGTATATTGATATAAACGAACCAAATGAGTTATACGTCATAAAATACGTAACAAATGCGCTCTACTTTTTATTTCAAAGAGCTTTAACCTGATTCTTATTCAAAACAAAATAATAAAGAGAAAATGGTAGCTTCCATTTGTGTAAAGACACAGTCACGATGTAAAAATAAACAAAAAGTGTAAGTTTGTACGAAGATGTCTGAAAGTTGCGAAAAAGTGATAATTAAGTGCCGACTAGTGTCTTTTGCTTTGCTTATTCGCGCTTTTGAAAGTGCTCATTGCATTTTTAATGGCTAACTTTGTGTTGATAAACGTTACTGTAGAATCTTAATGCGAATTTCGTGGTAATGCAGCTTTATGAGATGTTCTCGGAAATATTTTGATACGCCTTTTATTGACATAAGCAAATTAAATTTTAAAATTTCGTTATGTAAATGAGATGATTACGATGTTATATCTAGATAAATTATAATAATACTGTTTTCAAAAATAGCATTTCCATTTCACAATGTTCCATTATTAACAAAAAAAAATATAAAATTTATGATATTGCTCTGTTTATGTAAGTCTCCGATAAAATATTTCTTATTTCGTCCTAAACTGCAGCCAGCACGTCGATTACGCTACAAATAGGGCATGTTTATTGTAACAATAACATTTTGTTAATGTATATTACATTTCTGTTACGAAATACTTGCTCAATTAACGATCTTGATTATCCGGCGCCATATTTATTTGGACTAAACAAATCGGGCCATTTCTGTGAGGTAAAACAAATATTTACTCAAACGCAGCAGATACACTGGTACTACCTCGAGTCGACAAATATTTTGGTATACGGCTGAGCTTGTGCCTGTAATAATACTCGTATAGGCTGATATCGTTCGAAGTTCATTACGCTGTTTAATCAGTGTCATGACGCAATTACTGTTACCGGATTGCGTTTTTAATATGTTTAAAATTGTTTTACGAAGTTCTTAATACTTGTATTTTGTATTATTTAGGCTGAGATTGTTGATAAATCTTCAATTTATTTTAAATTAAAAATATAAAACATAAAATATTACTGTTGTTATTATTTATGTTCGTTCAAATAGAACTGCGTATTGTCTCAAAAACAAATATATTAAAATCGCTATAGATGTTAAGCATTTGACTCTCTTAAACACAATCAGCTCTAAGACTGGTTATTTACATTTGTCTATGAATTAACGTCATTTGTTTAAGACTTACCTATAATCTAGCCTAGCTATCCGACTCATTGGGCCGTAAATCAGAAGGCATTCGAAGTGACGGTTTCTGTGTCGCCGCACGTAATTAAAGGTATGGAATTCAATAAACATCTGGTTCTTGATGAGCGCAAAAAGTTTGGAAAAGATTCCGTTTGTCAAACTAATTCGGCGGGATTTCTGGCCTGGGGCACGCGAGCAAAAAGGGACATTCATCAAATAGATATTTTTAAACGCCCTCCGAGTTCGATCATTAAGACACCGACACGTTACATCGCTGAAGATTTTCACGCCTTCCCAATTAATAGGGCTGCCCGTGTAGCGTAATGAAGCAATGTATGATGTCAATTATCGTTTATGAAATCCTTGACTAATTTAGGAGCAGGGTCGTCCGCAGAGTCGGGATGATTATAGCACTTAGTTTTATGATATACGCAGACTGTTCTATTATTAACGATATTCATTTCGTTATGAATTTAATAATACAAGTTGCACTAAATAAAATGTTATTATTCTTGCTGTAAATCCAATCTAACTAAAAATAACTGAACATCTCATTTGTCAAGGAAACATGTCGGAATTCTAACGTATTTTCATTACTGTAATTAATATATGGGGAAGAAGAGAAGGAGGTTATAAAGTGTGTGAAGCGGCGCGGCAATGAAGTATGGCCCACGATTACACGCAACACCTACAAGATAGGACCCTCTTTCACACCCTCTATAAATTTTCTGCACCTTAATTTTCCTGTTGAAGATTCTCGAGATGTTCGTTTGAGCACAAATTAGAGAAAATGTTAACCCGCCTAAAGCACTACAGGTGTTAAGAGTGATTGTCTTTTTGCTAGATTTATGCGTTGGTATATTATGCAGGAGAATTAATTCGTATATATATAAACGAATGTCCTGAAGGTTCTCATTTCGCTGGTGTAATTTGATATTTAGGTTGATTTAGATATTTTGGCGCCTTTAATGTAATAAGGAATTTACATCAACACTATGCAGATGATAGTTGATAGTTTATATTGATTAACTTTGCTTTAATCAAAATATAAAAATATATGCCACAACATGTGTAAACAATTTTGGTTCGTCGCGATAATGTTTTAAAAAAGGTTTCTTACAGCGTTTCGTATTACAAGTTTTAATTTACGAGCTTTTGTGAGGACCAAATCTTGTTAGGATAAAACCAAAGTAACAATAAGGGATCCTGTTACCTCGTTTCCGGCGTGGTAACTTTGAAAAAAACTCGGAAAGTTTTACACCTGACTGCATTTGCCCATCTTATCGTGTAATGCATGTATAGTAAACCTTTTAGTAAATGTAAATAGCTCAAAGTTATTGTGATAATTTATATAGCACCTCAAAGTTATTGTGATAATTTAAAATTATAATTGTTTATATGTACGGCGCGGTTTCATTTGCAATCATGCACGGGCAAAAGCAAGTTCTTATAGTTAGTAAGTTTATAATATAATTTAGTAATTGTTGTAATTTTTAAGCGGCATTTCAACAACAAAGCGATCATCATTTATATAAATATTAATGTGAAAAACATACGACTCCAATATTACAGCTTTATGTAAAACTATATATAGTACCGAAGGTTAACGACGTCTGCTCAAAGCAGTTATTGACGGTCGGATTGTCGCACAAATCACCACAAATTGACAGAACAATACCAGGATCACTTTTTATATAAATCCGTTTTGAAGAAGGCCCGCGAAATCCTAAACTTAATCTGTTTAGCGAATTAGTTACTTCTAATGCTTTTGTACCATAATATGCGGGTAATAAATTGTATATTTATTATGCAGGTGGTATTAAAAACACTACTTAGCAGAAATTATGATATTCTTGAACGGAGAAATTGTATAAATACTTATATTAAAACGCAATAAAGAATTTATAGATTAAAATTGTTTCTTGTTGTTTTTTCATACTTTTTAAAATATTGTTATGATTTTTTAAAGATGCATGAAAGATTAAAAAAAACTTGTTTCTAAATATTTTTTTATAATAGGTGATCTAGTAAAGTTTGTGTATTAAACTTTTAAGTATAAAACTCTAATAATAATAATTGTAAACAATTCCTTTCATCTCGCAGTGTTGCGACATTGATGGCCTCACAGTGTTTACATATTGCGACAAATCTGGCACATTCACTTGTGTCGCAGGTTTATAACAAGCCTTGTATATTTGGTATTCATTTATATGCGATTCATACTTCTAATGTCTTTATAAGAAGACTACGTTTCAACCTCCACATATTATTAACTTTATTGTCCGCTATATATAGACTCACTAGCTACACGCCTCGGCTCCGCCCTGGTGGTAATATATCGTAATTGAAATAATATAAACTATCCGATCTTTTAAATTGGATCAAACGGCACATGGTGTGCAATGATTAAAATCGTTTGAGTAGTTTAGGAGTCCATCGCGGACAAACAATTTGATACGTCATTTGTATATATAATAAAGATTAAGATAAAAAAAATGTGTGGTCTGCGGTACAGAACCTCGTGTGTGATCTGTCCCATATTTGGCCGGTTCTTGTTTGGGTTCTGCGATCACTCGTAATGTCGATTCCTGAGAAATAGATAATGATTACTATACTTTTTAGTAACGCCAGGCGCTGTGGAGTGTTACTGGAACTGATATTGTTATCAATAAGATTCCTTGCATGTGTTTGTATAGA
>NC_052111.1:6395157-6407523 GCF_012273895.1 Zerene cesonia | reverse complement strand
GTCGGTAGGATTCGAACCTACGCTCCCAGAGGGAATCTGATTTCTAGTCAGACGCCTTAACCGCTCGGCCACGACTGCCGTACGAAGCCAATTGAAAATATCAATTATATTCAATAGTACATTGACTTTTAAATGCGTGTTAAATTTTCGATACAATCTAAATATAACAAAAATACAATATATCTAATATTACTTAACTTTTGGTCATAACTATATTGCAATAACCAAAAAAAGTGTCATTGCAAAGAATTAAAAGTTCATTGTGAATAAACTTTGAAAGCAAAAATGTACCTTTCTTTATAAGTAGGTTTAGAAAAAAACAAACTCATACCGGTATAATAATATGTTGTCTGTCCTAAAAATCCTACGAAAATTATTGAATCTGTATTTGTATAAAATATAATATGTATATCAGAAAATTTCTGGTAAAACCCTGTATAAAATTACATAAAAGAATAATCATTAGCATTTTTGTCAATTTAAAACTGGCTAGGTGTGCCTTTATCAACAATTAGGTAGCATATCTGTATAAGATAAAACATTTTAATTGAAACCTCGAAAAACATACCGGTTGACATGAGAATTAAGGTTTTTTTTACCTTCTCATCTATACTGATTTTAATATCTTTATGAGTATAGTATTATGTTATCTGTGCTTTATATTAAGTTACTCCTAAAAAATTTTATTTTAGGTATTTTTCTATCGAAGGTCTATTTGAATTTCATAAATATTTGTATAACTAAATCTCCATTTCCTATTTCTCATACGATTATTACGACGTTATCAATTCAATTTGTAACAGGTGTTGGATGACCAAATTAAATAAAATTAATTTCAATATATCATAATATAGACCACGTGCATACAAAACATAATCAGACCAATAATTTCAAAACACACTGCCGAGGCACCGTGGCTTAGTTGGTTAAAGCGCCTGTCTAGTAAACAGGAGATCGTGAGTTCGAATCTCGCCGGCGCCTATATTTTTTATAACGTATAAAAACAAGAAATTAAAATTTTTAGTACATGTTCTTGAATCACTTCAATGTGAATAAATACTTGTTTTAAATATATTCTTACAAGGGGACCAACAGTGGTTGAAATGCGACTATAACCACAAGAAGAATAGCTGTAATATACTTATGCGTGTATGTCGTATATCAAATGCAATGTAGTGTGTGTAATTTTTTTATTAAAAGCTGTATAGACTTACAGATTTATTTATATTAAGATACTACACTCCGCTGTACTAAAACTTTTCGTAAAAAGGGGCTACAACATTTTTGTTACGCGTCTATTAATATAATCAGATTAATTCCTATTATTTTTACAAATTAAATTTTTTTTTACGGATTTTAACCGCGATTTATTCATTATATTATTAACCCGACGTTTAAAAGTTTCTAAACGTATAATACTCGCGTCAAATCAAACAAGAAAATCATTTTATTTTGTTAGTTAAGTTAATTAAGATTTAAAGATGAATGTCTAAATTTGTAAGATACTTTTTATGTATCTGCTATAATACAGATATTAAATCTATTTATAATCTGCATATTGAATGTGACCACACGTCCTAATTAGGAGGGGATTATCTCACTTTCAACCTGTGTGTTCAACTCACTGTGACCGATTGCCACCAATCAATTAAAACCATTTTTTTTTTCTTTCAGTCAAATAAATATGTATGAAATTGCACTTGAGTATCACGTAAATTAAATTAAAAACACTTTTAGATCTAAGATTTTAAATTTGTCACAGAACAATATTGTACTAATGAAGCCCTTTTATTTGATACCCATTTAAAGAGTGACATGAAAGAAAAATCAAAATCGGTTCATTTGTTCGACACCGCACACACACACACACACACACACACACCGTCGTTAATGCGTCGGAGGTTAACACACATATTTTTTTTTAAATTTCCCTTCATATTTTCTCCCAAAACCCAATCAAGGTAAATAAATAAAACAAATTTCATTTAATGACTCATATATTGACATTCACTTCGTCATAATATTTACAAATATACATCTTATACCACATGTACATTTTTCATTGTCTATAAGTCTCTTATAAAATTAAAAAATACACTATAATAAATAAATCGAGTTGGTTTGATATTAAAAACGCATCCTAATTTTAAATCCAAACATATTTTTAGGAAAACAGCAATTATCAAAATAAACAAAAATATTTGTGTAACGTTTCATGAATTGCAAAATTATAAAAATGCCTTTTAAAATATTGAAACTTTTTGCGTTTCAAAATCCTTTTCTCTAATAGATATTAGTCATGCTTCAAAAACATCGTAATATGTACTGAATCCGATTAGATATTATGATATACTTTTAATTAGTCAAAGTTCAGTCAAACAACAATATATATCTTTGATAACCGTAAAACTAAATGTCTTTTAATTTTCATCAATAAAAAAAATCTTAATCGAAAAGTGCAATAAAACAAAAGTTTTATTTCAAAACAATCTTGTTCTGGATCAATGATTTAATAAACAAAAAATACTGTTTCTTATTGGCACGCGATTAAATTAGAATTTGGCACTATAGTTGCCTCTAAATGAACTGAAATAATCTACAAATCTATTTACATTTTCGTCCATACTATATGTTTCATACTATCAAGCATTTCTTTCTATACAACAATCATAATTTGTATTTAACTGAGGCACATCGATATACGTATTACAAATTACAATACTACTATATTTACAACAATAATAACTCTAATATGGCAGTATGAGGTTTCATAATAGACCGATGTCGTCTCAAATTTTTGCTTTCTTCTGAAAACTAATTTTACTAAAACATTGTGGCTAGCTGCCAACATTGTGAAAATATGTTCAATGTAGTTCCATTTTATCTTTGAATAATTATTATTTTTGTTATTTTCAACTGCTATTTTGGGTTTATAGAAATTTTACATGTTCTTCAGAGGTTTCAAAGACACGACACAATACATAAATTAAAAAAAATAATCCTATTAACTGAAACATATAAAACGACTTATTTAATTTATGGAGCGTGTCATCTTCTTGTGTTTTAGAGAATTCTATGAAAAATTATAACGATACATTTTACACTTTAGCGCTGAGAGAGGAATACTGTATTTTATGACTCGTATAAGGGAGATGGACATAATCTATACGCAAATTACATGTAATCAAGGCCATTATTATCATCTGTATACTTTAAATTCTATGGATTCTTCTGAAGAATACTCAAAAGAACCATTCCTTAATTAGCCAGGCATTATCCCTCTCAACGTTAAAGTCAACAATCAATGAATATATAGATCTTTCAATACAACGAATCGAACACAATTTCCAATAAATTTTTCAGTAACAAGAACAAAAGCAAATATAAGAAACGACGATACAATATACACCTATAGCTACATATCAGTCTCTTGGGGCCGAAGATAGGCACGTTTCACGGTTGGTAACACAACACTAGGTCTTTGGTTTACACGAATCTCGTCAGCTGAGCGTGGAAGTCTCTGAGGAAGATCTGCAGCTGCGGTAGAGTGGGCCGGTCGTCGGGCGACATCGCCCAACAGTACGCCATTACCGCGAACCTGGGGAAACATTTCATTTGTTGAGACTGCCAATAGGATATTCAGTTTGTGCTTTGCGATATTGCGATTGCTATTTTATGGTGATGATGTATTTTTGTAGTAGTGCATGCAACTGTTTATTACTTTAATGCATAGGAAGGTAAATATATAAAATTAATTAAAAAGAAGCAGTTATATCCTTAAAGCTACAACGTTTAGGCTATAGTTTATAGCAAGTTTCAATTTAGTCAAATCAACTGCCTTTACACTTTGTACACTTACAAGTTTATAACAGAATAAACAGACATATAAAGACATGGAATATAAATTACAAGAGGGTTGACTTTCACCCCTTCAAAAATAAAAGTCACTAGTAAGTCTATAGTGCACGTTTGCTCACATACTTTTAAATCCAGAACAATGCCTAAAAAAAAGTCCACTCACAATTCATCAGGACAATTCGCGGGCTGCTGCAACCGATATCCATCCCGCAAATAGGCGGCCACTTCGAAAGGATCCACCTCAGCGTACGGCTGGTGTGCGAGCGTGGTCAGTTCCCATAGCAACACGCCTAACGCCCATACATCAGACGCTGGGCTGAACTGCTTTTTGGACAATGCTTCTAGCGCCAGCCACTTGATGGGCCGGTTCTCGTTATCGCCGAGGCAGTGGTAGTCCGCGGGGAACAAGTCCCGGGATAACGCGTTGTCTGCTATCATTACACGCAGGTTCTCGTCGACTCTGTTGATTTTATTGAAATTTGAAAACAATTGTCAACCATTGACATTTTGGGTACGCTTTTATGTGTTTTTAATTAATTCAGATTATAATAGATTAAATTTTAATTTCATAGTACATTAAAGATACAAAGCAGAATCTATCCTAAGATTTTTTGACTCCTTACGAATAAGGAAGCCACTTTTTCCAACAACTTGTTTAGTTCCATGAATAGATGCAAAAACTTAACAAGCGCAACATGTAGTTTTTTACTTACACGCAATTCCTCGCAGCGATATCCTTATGCAAGACGTGTTGCGAATGAAGATACGAGAGTCCATCCAAGGCGTGGAGCGCCATTCTGACCACGTGCTGCGTGGTTAACGCGGGGGGCGGAGCTCCACTGGCCGCGCCTCCTATTGCGACGCCTCGGCACGCCAGAAGGAACTGCTTCAGGTTCTTCCAGCCGGAGCCCCAGGGGTACAGCAGGAATGGAGCCGTCTGGTCCTCGATGCTCACACCAAGCACGGAGAGCACCCTATCGTGGTGAAGCCCATAAAGCATGCAGCCCTCTTGCAAGAGAAGCGACACCTGTAAAAATATTCAATTTTAGAACAGAAGAAAACTAATTTTTGAAATTTATTATTTTATGCTAAATACATTTAATGTATTACATTAAATTATAGTTATTAATTACCTGCACTTGTGATGCATGTTCGGCTACAGTTTTGACCAATACTTCTTGTTCTCTGCCGTCTTCATCAGCGTACGTTCCTCTGTAGACACGGCCGAACGTGCCTTCCATTGCGACAGATCGTAACCTGACGCGACATCTCTGTATTGTTAATTCCGCGATTCTTTGCTGAAGATCTCTCGCTCTTTCTTCCGCAGCTGCAGCCGGCAACGACGCAGGACGGCGGTAGCTGGTATAACTGGCGGCAGACTTGCAAGACGAGTCTGGTAAAAAGGCATGAGCGTCTTGTTCATCACTCCTAGCTCTTCGGAGCTTCCTCGCTCGAGCTCTGCAAGCGGCTGCGGCCACTGCCGCTATCAGCAAGGCTCCGCCAGCACAACCAGCTCCCGCGTAAAATATATCCGCTGAAGTTGGCGCGTGGGGTGCGTTATCGACTCTCACAGCTGGTCGAGGAACATCTTTTAGGCATATTTTACGTCTTCTGAAGTGCAACGCGGTGGATGAAGAACCAGTGGAGATATTTAAAGATATAGTGACATCAACTTCAGCGGCGACGGTGTGAGTGCAAGGCAGATCGACCTGCCAAGTCTGAGGTTCCGTTGGTACGAAACCTGTACTCGGAATGCTGAAGGTGGGTGGATGTAAGGCCTCAGGATGGGAAACAACATCTACGCGTAGAGTGTACGGCAACTGCAACAAACGAAATAATTTTTTCATTAGATATGTCCAAATATCGTTGACACAAACATGTATGCATTCATTCGTAACAAAATTAACAAAGTTGGGATATTTTAAGATGTTGAAAAGCTTGTTGAATAATCATCATTTTATATGTATATCACGACAAAAAACCAAATCGTACCGTTATACGGTACGTCCACCTCTCGATGTCCCTATATAACGGTGGTACCAAACGGTCTATGCCCATGTCAGGCGAAGCAAAAGTCAATTGCTTCACGACCATACCTCATAAGGTTTCAAACAGTCAAATTTAAAAAAAACGAAGAGCTATACAATCTAAAAACGAGCTTTGTAAACAGTAACCTAACCTCAATTATAGTGGACCGAAAAGTGTAATTATTAAATCATAACCCGAACAAACAGAACACGTAACTCAGCCATATAACAAGGCAGTTTGTTTTCCAAGCACTCATTATAATCTGACTAATCAGTGGTCGGTAACATGAATGGTAAAACAAACATGATTTGCCGCGGGCCCTTTGGCCGCCTCATCAGGCATGCGGGGCCGGAGGTGCGACACCGTGGCCTCTAATTAAATATTAGTTAGTCGGTGAGTACGGACAATACGGGGACCGCTCTACGTAAGTTAACCGTTTACTAAATATTTACTATGAATCAAAGGCGCCGCCAGCAAATTCCATACGAAAACATTATAAAGTCTATAATAATTATGGAACAAACTACATTATAACACATGTTTACATTTCATTTTATACACCAATGAAAGCACTTTACTATTAACATGCAAGGAGCATAAACTTTTATAGGGCAATATCGAATTTATCGTTAATTTATTATGAACTCTGTATGGTACATATGAGAGATTTCATATACAGAAAGATCTTTAACTCGCAAATGCTGTCCTAAATAAACAGATGGTTATTGATAAGTTCAGTGAACTGTATTCTCCTTCGTCTACGGCATTTCGTATTACTTTAAATGTATCTTTTATTTATTTTTAAATGTGAAAGAAATTCCTTTCATAAAAAACTAGATATATTTATATAATGATAATTAAATAAACAGAACACGAAAAAATACGTGAATATTAAACCGGAAAATACGAAATATTCTTCAACGTTCATGAGACGCGAAAGTTTGTATGAATAGATGTATGGACGTTTGTTACTATTTCACGCGAAAACTGTTCATCATATCTGTATGAAATTCGGTACAGAGGTACAAACTTTTTACTTTTTACCCTTGATACTACTGGGGTACCACACGAGTGACGCCGCGGGCAACAGCTTGTATTTTATATTTATATTACCTTCTGGTTCTGGATACCTCCGATGGTAATATTTACAAAGTTATTCGCATCTTTAAAATGCACATATTTACTCAATCATTCGGACGAAATATACAACTGTCTGCGTCGAGATCAACTAACTCGGTATTTGCATAGGAAGCGTTCGATTTTAACATAAAAAATACATTTTGTTGTTATGCTGTACGTGTCTCCCATCAATAATACAATCATGAAGATAGTTAGTGTTGGGTAAACAATAAAAACCCGTGAGTCGTGGGAAGCGCCTCGTATCCAACAAATAATGCGTGTAAATGTCCTCATACTTAATCTTTACATCATAGTCATTATGATAGTGTCTATTGTATTGTTATAGTATAGTGCAATACAACTTGTATGCATTTAGGTAGACAGCTATGAAAGAAAAAGTAGGTAAAGTAGGTGACGTGCCTGTATGGATAGGTTACTACGTACTACGGTTACTCGTAATTATAAACAAAACGTGTTTTTTAATCAAAAAGCGAAATATTATTAAATCCGAAGTTTATTATTGTTTAATTTAAAAGCTGTAATATTAAACTAAATTGTATTCTAAGTATTCCTTCTTAGAACCTCAGTCATTTATTTTTGGGTCTACGTCTTAAGCAATTCACATGTTCTGGTTAGCCCAAGTTATCCAAAAGTACACAAAACTCTTACCTGCCGACAGAAAGGTTAGGTTAAGCCGAGCAAACGTTTAATGCTGATAAAACATGACAAACTAAATCCCGAAATCCCAGTAAAAGTCAGAATAATTAATCACACAGATTATTGGCTATGCGTTCCGCCGGTAGCATCTCTGGAACTTAACAAGCTATCTAAATTCAGATAAGACTTGGTATTTCCATAAGAATAGCTCGTTTGCCAGACAAATAAACATCGGCCGCCCAACCAACTTGGCAGAAGCTTCCCACCCCACGTTAATTACATTCGAGCTTGTCTCCACTTGTAAAAAACACGATAAAAAGTTTTAGAACGGCCGGAAAAAATCTAGACGTACAAGCGTTTCATTACACTCACTTTCGTACGGTAGTTCATTCAATTTTGATACTTAAGCCAGTGTTGGTAATTGTATGATTGAATACGACTATATTTCATGCTTGTAATGATTATTTTTGCACACACGTATTAAGATTACCATAACCACCCACTGTCAACCAATCTATTGTTCGATTAATCGCCAGTTATCGAACTACGTGATTGTTATATAAATACGTATCGTATTATACGCTGAATTCTTTAAGCCTTACATCATTGACACCTCTATAAATTCTCTATAGCTTTTTAATAGCGTGTCGTATAGCGAATCAAATATCAACGAGGTACGTGATTTATTTAATGTCTTTTAGTTTGGGTTAAGCCCTAAGTTCGTGACGGAGAAGCTATTAATTTACATAGAACTTTACGTATTTATTCGTGCCTATATTTAGACGTCCACGACTAATCACTGCCTTAAAAGCGTTTAGTAACAAAACAACAAGTCAATGACACTCATTAATCCTTTTCACTGAACTCGATAGGTTTACAAAGAAACTGTTTAACTGATCTTACGTGCAATCTGGTTGAATGTTATCACGTACCATTTTAGCTTACTATATATAGAATTTAATAATATAGTCTAAGTAAGAAGACAGTAGGTATCTATCCACAACAAATGGTCAATTGGGCACTAACCCACAAAAGTCGCACGTATTTATGCCTTAATAGCAATAAAATATTAATTCTCACTTCTGGTCACCCGGGCGCCAGAACACCATAATATATTATTATATCAATAGCATCAGCTTGGTGCCGAGTACATAAAACATAACATTCGTGATTAAGTGATATTTGACGTCTAACCGTCCACACGCGGTCTCTAGCTGTCCATATTTATCTGTTTGGTGTAAAGGTACCTTAAAATTGCTTTGCCATTTTATTTATTCAAATACAATCAAATCACATCAAATTTCAAATTAGTTACGAAAACAATCTTTTCAATTGGAGGACGACAATTTTAAAGAAATACACAGTAGCTTAGAGCTAGTAGCCAGCTTCTTTTCTTCTTCATTCTTTCCTTCTATTCTGCTATTCTTTACTTTAAAGTGTCCAAAATTCACTCACCGGTCTTCTCGTAAGACTTTGCCACGTGAAATGCAACTCTCCAATCGTAGCTGGTACGGGCACGATGAAATTCAGTGCGTAGGAATTGATCTGACCGTCTCGAACATAATACAGCTCTGCTGTAAGACCTGGGGACAATAAAAATATACATTATCGACTAAATATCTTTATCTCCTTTTTTCTTTATTTTATTTGTCCTTCATATTTTCTCTTTAGCAATTACAACAAGCTATTTTATCGTACAATAAAAGGTTTTATTCTACAGAAATGGAGCTCTCACCATACATACAGATTCGGTAACGCGTTAACTATGACGACAAAAAGGCTGTAGTAAGACGAAACCGCGTATTGAATAACATTACAATCGGCACACAAATCAATACGCATCAATAACAAAGAATAACGGACAAAAACTAAGATCAGAGCACGCGTGGCGGCATCTACAAAGGCTGGAGACGCCGACGGTGCCGCCACCTGTCCACAAATCATGGGAACCAGTCCCAAAAACCGACCGTTTTAATTCATTATGAAAAAAAGTTTAGCCGGCTTACTTTTGTTTAAGCTGTTCCTTCCTAAGAAAACTCCCGAGTTCCAAGTAACATGGTAATTTTTAAGAACTTTATCAAATTAGCTCGTGCTTACGAGCTGCTATAAATTATGTTAAATTTCAGTAAAGATAAGATGTCTAGAAACTATTTGATACGTTGTATTACACTAAATTTGGATTAAAACGATGTTTGGGTTCGTATAATGCGTTATATATTTAAAGGAAAGTAGCTACTCGTTTGATTATAATGAGGAACTCACAATAAGTTACTGCATTGACTAATATTTGAATACAATTTTTTATTACGAAGCCTCGTTTAAAACTAAATTCTGTGAACATATCGAGTCGAGATCAAATCACGGACGACGGACGTGTCTCGTTACCAAAGTATAATTTTACATAATTAATATATAACTGTTTGTTTATATCCATCTAAAGTCATAAAATATAGTGTAACATATTTCTCTCAAACAATATTAAATAACTAGATAGATTTCTTCCTATCAATTCGAAAATGAAAATAATGTGTACGCCTTACAAAATGTCACAAATCTTACTATGTATAAAACTTTTAAAGAGTGAATGATTGAATTTTAAAGGGCACGGAATACAAACATTTTCCAATAAGACATTACTAATTTTACGGACGCTTAAAAAGCACCATATGGAGCGAATACAGGATTTTATTATAATAAACATACGGCGGTTATGTGTGCTATTAACACAATAATCGTAAATTATGTATCCTATCCAAACAAGTTTGTGGATTTTGTATATATATGCAAATGAAGCAACCGTATGTAGAAATGATTAAAATGATAATTTTAACGCCATTAGTGTTATGTTTGTTTATTCGTTCCGCGATAGGGCCAATTAGGTGTAAACGAGAAACATAAATTACTCGCAATAAGATCGTTTGTATGCAAAATGGTGGTCAGGCGCGGATGTCACACTGCATCGACAAATTGATCCGACCGCGACGCCTGCGCTCGCGCACACATTTTAACAATATTTTATTGAATTTCGAAATTTAATGATTATGCTTATTTCGTTTCATATGAATTCTAATAAGAAAATTCTAGAAGATTAAACTCCACGACTAATGTGATAAGATCTAGAAACTTGTTGATACAAACCAGTTAATAAATTGTTTCCTCGAATCAAAATCAGATTAAGATTTTAATGAGCGCCTAGAAAGCGTTTTCTGACTAAAACTAAGAATTCTGATTAGGTAATCAAGATGTGACGAAAATAGTTTTCAAGCATTCCCATAATCAGTAGTTGTTTCGAGTCTGCTACCGTGCGGTGCCTTTGATGCGGCGGCAACAAGAAACAAGGTAGGTACTTGATTTGACAAATAACTTAAGATAAACGCTGCCGTCTCGCGGCGCCCACTTTTTGCTTAAATAAACTAATTTTTAAGAGTTCTTATCACATTGCTACCTGTGCTCGAAAACCCTTGTCAAAAAACACTAAAACCAATTCAACACTATAGCCGTAACTAACATCAATGCCGATATAGATCCAATGCTATAAATAGAATTTAACCGGCTCTTTATTTATATTCCTGCTGAAGCTTTAAGAATCGATTTTATTGTATAGCACAAAGAAATATTCAATAATCCATCTCATTGTACTTAGGATATCGCGCGAAAAATCACGCCCGCGCGAAATCTGGTCCATTCAACGTCGCACCTACGAATAAAGCATTCATTACACACAAATAAAAAATTTGTATGGAACAAATGGAAAGCGAACAATAGACGACGATATTCAGTTAAACCTTACCCTTCGTGGTAGCGGGGAATTTTAGGGCAAGCCGAAGGCATTATTGTAGAATTATGCGGTCGAGGCGTGCAAGAAAATAAAACAAAGTGCAGAGGTGACGGAAAATAAAGGTGTGCAGAGTTATGCACTTCACTTCGTCGAGGGTTGAGGGACAAAAAATGTCGTTTATTATTTCAACCTCAGCGCATTATGCGCGAGATATTCTGCACTAACGCTGAATTTGCAATAAGTAAACCAAGTGTCGTCGGCTTTATCCGGCGTTCTTCAGCTGAATGCAAAATGGACAGGAACATGTCGAAACTGAAGCAGTAAACTTGGCCTTAAAAAGCTTCTCTATGATTAAAATGTATTATGCAAACAATTTATAATATCACATTATCTTGGCTACTTTAGAACCTTATGAGAAAATAAACATTTATTCGCAAATGCTCATTATTCTGAAGAAATCTTTATTGATGAATAATTCATATACCTACATTTGCATGAAAACATCGCAAAGTTAATTACGGAAACGGGAAACCGACACGTAAACAAAATACATTTTACAACTCCGCATCCCATAAGCACATGTGATAATCATAATCATAAACTGTACGACGCGCTAAGAATAGCGACGAATGTCCCGTAAAAATCATTGGGAATACATAAAAACGCGTATTTAGACGCATCATGTCGCAATGGCGACAGCTTTATTGGCCGATACCGGAACACATCGTCTTAATGTCTATGGGCATCTGACGGTCCGTTGTCGTATTGCATGCCAGTCAATGCCTTTCCGGATGCTTTATTTTTACAAAGATCCGTTGTGTTTGGTAGGAGGTCCTGAATAACTTAAACTATATCTTAGGCCAAGATATACATTGCAAGTACCCAGATTGCAAGTATGTAAATAATATTTTTCTATGTCATTAAAC
>NC_052111.1:6361910-6394157 GCF_012273895.1 Zerene cesonia | reverse complement strand
ATTTCTTAATCATTCTTTGAAGTAATTATAAGTCTTTGTTGTTTTGGTATATTTTGTACTGTAAGTCAAAGATGTATGGAATGAAATAAATAAATAAATAAATAAATAAGGACATAAATCGTACTTGAAGAGTGATTGAGTGATTTTCCAGCCAACTTTATACACAACACTAGAGCAAAAGTTAAATAGAAATACAATTTTATCTGAATTGCGGATCTCCGGATCCAAAACCCAAACCCCGGGGGATTGATCCAGCGACGCCGAATAAAACAAATGTTTTGGAATTAAACCGCCTTCCTAATACCTTTTGAGCTTAGTAAAACCGAGGACAATTGGAGTTTTAATCTATCCTCACATGATTCTGGATATAATTGTTCGGTTTGATTTCGAGTTAAAAATTGCTTTTTGTATACAAACATATTTTATGTGACTACTACATTTTACTACAGCTTAAATTAATCCAGGTTGCATTGGTATTATTTTGGAATTATGACTCATTAAGCCTTACTCCTATGCAAATTGTAAATTATCATGGTAGGCGCTTGGCATCAAGTAACTCAACTCTTACGACGCTCCCTTAAGCTTCTTTGCTGACTATTATATGACTACTATAAAAATATTTTCTATGATAAAAGTTAAATAGATGATGGATGATAGAAAATGACACCATTAACATAACACTAATAACAATAAAAAAAAACAAACAAAAATACATACATTTATAATTATAGTAATATAAGATAACCTAAGCTTATTTAAACTCAAAATTACTTACGTAAGAACTTCAATGGAAAACTTAAATTCATATCACCGACGATAAATTTAACAACTCCTACCGCGAAAAATACATGAAAATTTGCCAAAATTTATTGTAACATAATAAACCCAAACTGAATTGGAATAAGAAGGAATTTATTCGATGGAAGTTCGTAGCGATGAGTTATGAAGTCCGAAGAAAAACAGTAAGGACAGCGGAAAATGGAATCACGTGAACCTCACTCATATCGGACAAATGCCCATACTTTTTGTAATTTACAACGAAATCTTTTCGTGTTCTGTGCGTTGAATTTATTTGATAAAATTGTGTTTTATGTTTCATGATTAATGTCTTTGAGGCACGCCACTAAAGTTTTAGGATAGAAAGAAATTTACTATCATTTAAAACCAAAGAAAACCATAGATGGATGCAAAGGTCACACTACCGCCACTCCAGATCCTATAATGGGCCCAAATAACAATTTGCTATTATACATAAATAGACTCATGTCAATCGGTTGAGAGGAGGACGCAGTTATCGAGTAATAAAACCATAAAAAATACAGTCCAATTAAGAACTTCTTTCATTTATTGGAACGTCCAACGACAAACAAAATACAGAATACTGTGCGATTTAGTTGCTAGATCCTTCTCTTGCTTTCTTCCCTTGCTTTAGATCCTAAATTATTTTTAAATTGCAATCACAAGTTTTTTTTAAGTGCTTTTTGTGAACAATTATTTATGCATTACCTATATTAAGTCTTCATTTAATTTACCAAGAAATTCATTCTGCATTACGCTGCATGCAATTTGAAATAGTCTTTTTATATCCCAGTATACCACAATACCCCTTTACTGACTAATAAAGCCAGAACAAAACTTACCACAGCTAGATGAAGCTCAAGCACGATAGCACCAGCCAGTATGAGAAAATATCATTATTACACCACCAGGATATGGCCGATTTGTAATGATACGAAGCTTTGATTGATTGCAGTTCGCAGGTAGATATCAGGTGCGGCGCGTAATCAATCACACCCACTTGAATCAATTTATGCGGACACAATTTGCTTCAATTTTTCCAGATTTACTCCGCAGCTGCTGATGCAGTTTCAATTACGGATGATATTATCTTTCGGATTGTTTTAAAGTAATCGTTAAATAGGAAAATAATTAATTGGTCTAAAATCTGACTATTCTTGTATAGTATGTATATCTGTATGATGGTTTCATGAATTAAGCTATTTAGTATTTATTGCCCTTAAACGTAGATAAAGATAAATAAAAATTCGATATAGCTCTTAGATAAAAAATGTCGTAGGAATGAAAAAGCTTGGTTTTGTAGAAGCACTATGTATTAGTAGTATGATCCTTGCCAATTCTAATCTTAGGTGAAATCATTTTAGTTGATAGTCATAGCACAGATACTTTACCTGTAATTTATTCACAATTTTGAATATATTTTATTTTCACTTCGCTTATTCCGTAGTAACGCCCAGTTAGCAGTACAATTATAATAGTGTTTTTTTTAACTAAGAAAAATAGAGGACCAAAATTAAACTGAACTGTTTTATTGGTAAAAGCCTCATCGTATTAATGCTAAAACATGTAAAATAAAAGCTTGAAGGGGAAATGTTCGGTGGCAAATATGAATATTTGATTAATTTCTAATAAGGACCCTCAACGTTAAAATTGCATAATCATTTTAAAGACTATTGAGGCTTTTAATGCATTTTTTTCTTGCTAAAGTCTAGCATGTATTCTTAATGGAAAACCAAAAATTGAGGCTAGGAACAAAAAACTGAGGATTTTAAAAAATTGAGGATAATACGATATATTTTTTCCTTATGACTCGTATTTTACCAAATTTCGTTGGTATTCTTTTATATAATATCGCAAAATAAGCATACATCTAGTACAAAAGAGGCGATCCATTTTCCCGCCGTGTTTATTCCACTTAAGGAGTGACACTTCATTTTCATTCATCCGATCCTTTCTGAGGAAACCCTTTACACAATAAGGGCGGCCCATTTTGTTAATATTTTGCTTGGGTATGTTTACTCTTTTGCAAAGGAAAGCCTCAAACACGTTATTATATATTCATATATTAAAATGTAAATAGATTTAAATTGTTGTGTTGATTTGTATTATAATTTTTTAATAATATTAGACCTTAGACAGAATGTATTTCTATTTGAGTGCAGCTATGGAAACAGCAAGATTGAACCTGCAAGTCGGTTAACATTCGAATATTTCCAATCTTTTAAAAATATGAAAGTTACAAATGTGCAACGTTAGTATTCCCGCTGCATCGAGTAATGAAATGCTGAAAATAGTCAAAAGAAACTCTCCTTTAGTAGATAGGTATAAGACAAAGAACTCCAATATCTATAGGAAGTTTTTTGCTCTCAACTTTTGTAATACTGCAAAGTGGAACAGACGCTTCGCGCCTTCATTTTGTTTTGGACGCTCAGCTCCTCGTTAGCCTAAATGCTTCTTTGTAATCAGTTCTATTCGACCATCAATCGCAATAAATTCGATTTGCTGGATATTGATTTCGTGGAGTTTGAAAACTAAATTCCATTCGACATTGTTTTTGGCCAACTATTTAAGCGAGTTTGCTGTTAGGCCATTTTTTATTTATTAAAAATATTAGGTTAAATTTAGAAGTTAAGATACTAAATAATATAGATTGAAATAGATTATAACTTTTTTTTTTCATTTGTCATTAACGTGAGATTTCATCAACAATTTATTAAGGAATTATAGGATCTTTTAGGGCCTGTGGATAAAATGTAAGAATTAGGGTCAGCTGACATCAAAGTACAAAGCCCTAATATAACAATACAAGCTTCTGTCATAAGTATTACATCAGATTTATTTTTCACGAAACGTTTTCCAAGCTACTTACATTTACCGTACCTAAGCTAAATTAATGATACAAGGAAGAGTCTAAGACACTTATTATGGCCCGTAAAATATAAGCTCGTAACATAAGCAGAGTATATTAATTAATCAGTAGCTGACTGCGGCAATGTTTTCATCGTTAATCATACTCAATTAGATTTTTTAAGGTAAACAGTTTTGGGGTAGATACGGATTACGAGGGGCTAATATACACTGCGGGGCATCCCCGGAATTTAATTTAATTCTTTTTTCTTTATTATAAGGGGATAAGTTTTATATCGATTCGAAAAATATTATTAAACATATTTTTTATGTGGATATTATATAGATCTAGAAAATAGATATTTAAGTTAATAGATGAATGAAAATTGTTATAATGATCATTGGACTATATTCATGATCAATTGTGAGAATGGTGAAAAGTTTATTTATTTTTCGTTAAGGAAAATTACAAAACTGTACACACACGAGTAATTGTCACAATATATAAAGAAATCTACTTTCGCCTGTTTTCGCTTGACATTCAATCTTTATATAGGAACCATGAATCAATTTAACCCTGTAAAATCATTATGAAATATGTATTTTAAAATATGTTTATTCTAAATTATTTTAAAATATTTTATTTTTGTTCGTACGACGAAGTGTATGTAGTCTCAGTAATCTGAAAGCGTAGGTTTAAAATTAAGCGAAAATTCAACACGAGGGGCTCTTATCGGCCGCGATGAGATTCAAAATTAAATGTAATTTGCGGTCTCGACTCCGCCTTTTGCTTAGAAATTGTTAGGAATAATGTTATTATAATTTGCCGAGTTTTAATTGTTGCGGGAAATGTTTTGATCGGGGTGAGTGAAAAGTGTGTACGCAGTGAAGTTATAAAGCAAATATTCAGTGGTTTCATTTCATTGAACCTTCTTGGAATGTTAGTTCTTTGCTTGTATATGTGAATGTAAAAAGTATACAAATAGTTGATATTATTGACGAGAATTCATATTTTATGTTCCTTTTCTTTTATAGAAATAAAAGTATACATATTGAATAATATTTTATAGTATTTGCTGGTTTAGTATTATATTATCTGTGGTATTAAGCTTGCAAAAGAAAAAATATTTTTTTATATCACATAATGTTACAGCAGCGTCAAAACTGCCATATATTCAAATTATTTTCGTCATTAATTAGTTCTAACTTTAACCATATGTATTTAAGCTGGATCTTAACAAGGAGCTAAGACTCAGTGATTATTAGATCTAATATTAACCAGATACGAAACGTAGGGCTGGCAAGTTTAGCCGTTTATTTCGGCTGTAGGCCGCTCAATACTGAGTACGTGACGCGAATATTAGTATGAGCTTTTGTTTTTGCTGTCCTATATTCTTATTGTGTCTGTCATTGAATGATATATTACCTAATGGAACTAATATCTTTTTGCTTATTAGATAATTGCTATTAATTGATCCTTGATTTGGTTATCTCTTTTCGTGTATTGGATTATCATTACTAATGCGATATAACGCACTCACCTCAGGAACTTCTGGGCAGATTTGGGTGACGTTTAGTACTTTTGGAATAAGGACAAAGGATAGTTATTTACCCGGAAATACCATAGAATCATGCGGGCTATAACCTTTGGTTGCATATTTTTTTTTTATTCATGATATTTGTTTTCTATTGACCACGCGGGCAAAGCCACGGGCCAAGTGCTAGTTTTTTTAATAGGTACATACACAGAGTATTTGAATAGGCAAAACGTCAGATATACGGTTTATAAAGAAAACAAATTGGCCCTTTCCATCACGACATTCTAATGAATCTTAGACGCGGTTTAGTTAACATTTATAAAAGACATAGTGCAGGACAAATGAGGTATTTAAACAAACAACAGGTCACGCGGAACTATTCTGGTGATGAGTAGGTTTCGAATATTTTTTTTCATAAAATGACATCGTTTTATTTAAAATATTATCATCATAATCAGCTCATTTACCTGCTGGGACACGGGCCTTATGTGATGGTTTAAGTCATAATCCATGACGATGGTCAAGTGCGGGTTGGCAGATGGCATATGTCATCGAACTTCTTCCATATGCCGGTTTTCTAACGATGTTTTCCTTCACTGTGATGATGATGATGATGTGTGAATGATGTGCAGATAAATTGAAAAATCTATTTGTTCTTTGCGCGCTCGTTCGGTCACGAACCCCCCACTTTTCGCCTCTAAGTATGAGTTCCTAACCACTAAACCACTAGTGGCTTATATAGTATCTAGAGCTATCTCAATAATATTATATGCGTGTAAATAAAACAGTCGTCACGTTTTGTACTATGATATAACGATATTATGTTAAAACCATAAATGAATACTTCTTATCGATACTGAAATGATTAAATGCAAATTGACTGGTGATTTGAGTATTCAGACGCTGTTAATAAATGCATTTTTATTTTAATACAGCTTGCAACATGAGCTGAATTTTACGCAAAAATCCATATCATATAGCCACTTTACAGATGATAATATTGTATATTAATGTTTTAATAATTTAATTGTTATAAAAGAGATTATTTCCAACAACTAGTATAAAATATGCTAATTTAGTCTCATCAAAACGAACGTCATCATATGACTATTACAATTCAGAATAAGTCGTTCAGTCTCCTATCTGGATAACACCAGGCGGTGATTAAACTAATTGCCTCTTTTCTAAGCCACCGAGGAGGTTAACTCACTCACACTTAAGTTTTTGACATCTATTTATTATCTAGGTAATGAGTTTTATGTTTGTGGCCAGTTAAAGTAATTATCGCAGCATCCATAATCCTTTACAACGCCCGTATTTGTTAATGTATGGTGGTTAAGGAATTAATTTAGATATAAAACTCATTTAAGAGACGATTCGAATGAGCTTTATGTTTTGTCTTATAAAAGATCAAGATGAAATTAGTTGGTTACGCAGTTATATTCAAGTGGTATTTATAAGGAAATGAGAATTGGAATAAATATAGTATACGAATAATAGATAAACAATATATAAAATGGTTATTGTGGAGACAAAACACCTACCAGTTTATTTAAAGTAAAAAATTTTTTACCCAACATTATAAGTATTATAATCCATTTATTGATTTCTATTATTGCATTGAAAACATTCTCAGGCGCGGCTTAAGTTATTAAATATCTTATTAATATTAACACAATTCTGTCGCCTAACTACGTTAACTATCAGTAAGGGTATGTCTACTGCATTTGCCTTCGGATCTTAATTAATGTATGCAGCGATCGACTTCTCATCTATATTCAAATTGAAGAGCGCTCGAACGCAATTTGATTTAATATACAATACTGCATTCTATAAGTTTGTTTTAATTGTAATTAGTTCAAATGAGTCCATGGAATTTGAACATGGAGAAAATACATGGTGAGAGGGCATAAAAATAACAGTATTCGTATTTATATTCAATTTTATTTTACGTGTAAGAAATATATGTTTCCAATGTATTATATGTAGAGGAGATGAAATTTTGTAAGGAATAATTCGTGCTACGGAAGATTGTAACATTCTACGATTATTTAATTGTATCCATATTAGTTAAATGCTATAAAACAAGGAGTCAACAAATAATTTCCTGCATTCCATACCCTTTTAATAAATATAATTATCATTGAATCATTCTGACAATTTCTATTATTGTTATTTGAACGTGTGGCTGATAATGCTCGTCTACAAAATTAACAATAAATAGCTCAACCAAATAATAAAAGCAAACACATCTGTATCACAGTTTGCAGATAACGTAATACCAAACAATCAGACACGTCGTCTGTGAAAAAATATTTAATACAAGCGTGTCCACCCACACCTGGTGTGCGATTTACGTGCAGTGAGCAACAAAATAATATACACTCATATTGTGATAACAACTCGCATTGTTCTGGGTTTGCGATTTGGTCATCGTAAATCTAGTGAGGTGTAACGAACCCCTATTGTGAGTTGTCGGTTGTGTGCCCACGGCTCTATGCGGAACGGGTTTTAGAATGACGTTTTTAAGAAGATGATGGAAGGGTTAAAATATCAATCTTTGAAAGGAAAAAAGGTCAATTTTCCTACTGAGTAAAGTTAATTAAGTATGTATTCTCATGGAACTCAGTAAGTTCATTACATTACTTCAAAAATCTATTGTAATGATTGTTACTATTTAACCGAATAAACAGTCGTTAAAAACGTCTGATGAATCTGTGTGTACTAATAAAGATGAGACCTATTGGTATATTTACTAATTTATAGGAATTATTTAAAAACATTTAGTAGGTAACTCAAAATTATGATAAACTCTGCACACATTACACGTCATCTAAATTTAATTCATATCCCGAGGTAAGCCTAAAATTATGAAATAATATTAAGAAATAAAGCAGTGGAAACGTGTTAAACTTCGCGTGTGCGTCCTCCTGGTAAAGGATAAGAAAAGGAACGCGTGTCGCTTTATTGATATCGGTCGCTTGGTTCGTCCCACGTTTATACGACGGCCATATTTCACTCTCAAATGTTATTACAGCTTGCTAACAATTCTTGTTCCGTTTTATTGGTAAATACTAGTGGAGCTATACTAATAATTTTCTTAATCTGTAAGCTGTCAAAGTCGCTCGCTCTGTTTTGTCATTATCTCACAAGAGAAGTTGATTAGTAAGAAGTTATAGTATGAATACTACGACACTGACAAAGTCCTATTTATAAGACGATTTTTCATTATGTTAAATAATGAAAAAAAGGCTTTTAGTTCCATAACAGTTTAAACAAGATGAGGAAAACAATTTTTGTCAGTACGATATTAATATCTTATTTTATAAAACAGATAAATATAAATTAGTAGCTGCGCCCCGCGGAATATCTGAATAAAAAGCTTATGTATTATTCCAGTTGTCCAGCTATCTACGTACCAAATTTCATTGCAATCGGTTCAGTAGTTTTTGCGTGCAAGAGTAACAAACAAACACATACTCACAAACTTTCTCATTTATAATATTAGTAGGATTGTTGACAAAATGTGTGAATAAGTCTTGGAAAGACTGATTAAAAAACTCGTTTTTATGCAATCGTAAAAAGCTTTTAAATAAAACTCATAATATACAACATTTATTTACCTACCGCATAAATAAAATTTATTCCGCTGCAATTTTATTTCTCCGTTAAAATGAGTCGGCTTATAGTTAAACTTAATTACGATTTGGGATGTTCAACAATTGAATTCTCAAACCCACGCTGTGAAAACCTAAAATTTATTTAAGCAGACAAGAGATTCATAATTTGCTTTTAACTCGATAAACTTCCTAACTCGATTTGTTGTAAATAATGTGGCAGCTTTGTCCGACGTAGCTAGCACCCATTGGATTGTAATTTGTAATAATTTTAATGTACAAGTAATGTGTGGGGAAGGGGCTTGTACTATATTGAATTGCCATTGTTGGTAATTTGAAACTTATTTATTGGCACTCGGCAGGAGATTTGAAAACCAAATGTCGTTGTGAATGTGTCGAAAGCGTTTGAACCGTTGCAAATGTAACATAAACTGGTATTTCTCTTATCAACTTCTTAATAACTTCAGCGCTTCTATGTACAGGTATACCAAGGAAGTGGGCAGTTCTTGCTATTATTATTTTAACAATAAATTGAATGGTAACAGGTGGACAGATAAGCTGACAAAATTTGATTAAACACTAATAAACAGCTGCGTTTTATTCATATTTTATGTAATGGTTTATGTATATGATTGATATATGAGATTTATTGCCTATTTATTAATTGCTTTTATTCACTGTTCGGTCAAAATTCAACACATTCTCATAATAATGGCTACACATTTTAATTGTATACGAATTGCTTTGAGATTCGTGTCGAATTCGATTGGTCGTTAATCCCCTAATGCCAGGCTTTGTTGCCATATGGCGTCTTAAAGAGTACCGACGAACGACGTAACTACATTTCATTCGTCAAAGATTAACACACAATACAAGTTTATTTTGTGATGACGTATTTGTTTTCACAGGGGACATTGAATTGTGTCGGTATAAATGGTGTGAAATCGTGAAAAATATGAAGGTTTATATTAATAGTGCTGAGCTTTAGCCCTCGTTAAATGACACCTTTGTTGCGACTGTGAAATCGGAAACCGATTTTGAATTTTGTCGAATGTCATCTGCTGTTATGGAGAGTAAGTGTGGATTTGGAAAGCGTGTAATTATAGGAAATCCTTAAATACATATGAAACTATTTTCTTGTTATTTATTATATTTATGTAATAGAAATGTGATCAATTAAAGAAGTAGAAATAAGTAAGCAAAATATTGCTTATGGCGTGAACAAAACATTTGAAAATTTAATTTATTTTCTTCTGCTCTATATTATTACGCTATATGCTACATTTACGTTATTTTTAAAGCTTGTGCTTTAAAGCAAAATCCTTAACATTATTTTCAGCAACCCACACATCTATAAAGTTCAGATTCTAATAAATTTTCCGAAGGGAAACCTATCTTTCAATTCCAGACCCCCCTTTCCTAATTTGAAATTTATCTGAGCCAGGATGGGAGACCCTTGAACCCTATAAATTATATTAAGGTCTAATCTATCTGGGAATCATAGTAAAACGATTAATTTTACATGAAAATACACATATACCTGAAGGCTTTTACGAGATTATCTGTCAAAAAACTTTTTTCGAAGGTAAAGTTCAGAAAATATGAGTAAAAAAGCTTTGCCTTTATGCCAATAATCTTGCTAGATTCTAAAGTGCTATTTGTCTTACTAGATTTAGCTTTCGGCGTCGCTCGCGTGGTACCTACTTGTAAAATTAAGACAATCCATTCCGATTACTACGTTATTCGGTTGTCAGGTTGTGATGTACAGATAAATATTGGAATTGATGATGTATTTATGACACCGTTTAAATATTTTTACTGTTTACAAAAAAAAAATATTTTAAATACAATTATTTTAAAATCAATTTGATATACCATAGGTAATAATTTCTAGAATATTCGTTCAAAATATTTTCGTTTATGCTAAAATGGAGATTCGATTCATCGTAGAACATTTGAATGCCATTCAGCGCGCAAATAAATGGAAAAAAGCTGCGTATTCAATAAAAATGGAAAGCTCTCGCTTGCTTTTCAAATTAGAGTGTATTTGAGTGACGGCGCACTATGTCTTGTATATTGCTGGTGATATGTCAGCAATTTTCCTGTGAAACCCATAACCGGCTATAACTGGTACACTCCGTGTTGCACAGTTGGGACGACCCTTGCAACATTCAGTTCAATGTTTAGTGCCTGCAAGTTGTGAAGTATAAAGTTTAGTCAAAATAATGCTTTTCACATTATGCTACTTTAAGAAGAATTCGGAAAGACTTAGAAACTTTCATAGACTTTATAGTTGGATGAAACATGAAAACAAATAATTTTAAGCTTCGTGGCATAACTGTCTCGCTTAATACCAATATAAAAATACATACTTTTGTATTGACATGGATTTTTTATAATGTGGATTTTTAATAATATTTATTATGAGGTTACGTGTACTATTAAACCATAATATACGATATAGAAATGTGTATGTTTCAAAATTACCTACCAAGTGCACTTAAACCAGCATTAAAACAGGATATATATTTTCAGTATTTCAAAATAATCAAGTTTTATAAATGTCACGCAATAAAATAATTTATATAACACGCCAAAAAGTTCCAAGCAGAACAAACTAATAATAGGATATAAGTGTGAACCGCGGGTTCGGGTGCGGCAATTTTGAACATTATCCATCCATCTCATCGGACCCTTACGATCTGCTTAGCATACGTATTACATTACTCTATGTCGCACGCGTGTCGTTCCTATCTGTATGATACCATTACTGAATGGGGAATTAAAGAATAATTTTTTGGGGCTATAGGCCAAAGTTTTTGCCTATAGCCCAAAAAATTATAATAGGTCTATTGGTAGGTTTTAGTCTGAGCTATAAGCTGATTTTATACACACGGATTTTAAGTGAAGAGCAAGTGTGGACCGATGACGAAACTTTTAAAATTGATGGATAATTTTATAAAAGTTATGTTATCAGTTTTGTATAGGTACTATCGAGTTATATGAAAACAATAGAGAATCAGTGTAGCAGTTTATTCGGATCTTCATCATAGAGTACGAATGTTGGAGAAACGAAAATAGATTATTATTATTTTGTTTTCAAGATTTTAAACGTTTCAAAAATTTTGGGTGGAATATCAATTCATATTTTACCTCTAAAACTTTCTACTAATAAATAATACTCGCAGGATAATCCAAAAATTAGCAGTACAGAAAAAATCCGTATATTTTCCTCATTCATTCCACAATTCGTATATAAACTCGGTCCATTACTTTTTATGATTTAGTGGACATTCGTGAGCCGCGACACGATATTTCTTGGCTTTAAATAGAGCACAGATAAAATATTATGACTTTAATGTTGGATTAAAACTAAAAAAAAGTTCTGACCGAAATTGCTTTATATATTTTTAAAAGCTAATGCGTTTTTTTGTGTCAAATGAATCAAATAATACTGTTTTACAAACGAAACAAGTATGTAATATGGGTTCATGTTGATTTGCACTACCTACTTACGTCTTGTAGCAGTATTTTTTATGATATATTTACTTTACAGCAGGATAAAAAAATAAATTCAAGTAAGTCAAAACTTGAAATAATGTCTCAAATCCATCGAAATAAATGCGAATACACTTTTTTCGTTATATTAAAAACAAATATCACGATAATATTATGAGTAAAAATATAAAGTTACTGCGCCTGAATTTTGTATTTATTTTAAACTTATGGCCATAAAACGTCTCATAATGCATCAGTCTTCCTCCTTCCCCTAATTTCATTATTTATTGCTTGTGAAGCGACAAAAATGTCCGGGGCAAAGACGGCTGTAAATTATCCGTGGGATTTCTTTAATTGTAAAAAATAATATTTTTCGCCAGTGCCTCTTTAACGACTCGAAATTCATTCGTGAAGAGAATTCTTAATGAATTTAATGAAGAGAAACGCAAGTCAATTTTTCTTGATTAAAATGCGATGACAAGTAATTATTTATGTTCTTTTATTTCTTGATAGGATTTCGCTATAAAGCTTAAAATAGATCTGAATAGAATCTCTATTAAAGTAAGCATAGAGATATAGATATTGGGTTCCATCGCAGTAGAAGATTATTATCAGTATGAATTGACAGTGTCAATTTAAAAGCGTAGTCATTGACCTTACATGACTGTAAAAGGAAATATTTCTAGTGAACAGACATAAACCCCCGCATGAGCACTTGATTAGTAGCAGATAATGATATAAGAAAATAACGTGAATGGATAATAAAAACGCTTTCAGTATATTGATCTTAATTTCTTTTGTTTCATTCATCCATCTTCATTCATTTCATATTCCCTTAATATTCATGTTTGTCACGTTCCGTCCTTACCATAATACCGTCGCGTCGTTATTAATTTATCATCTCTAGAGAAAATTTTGTGATGTATCAATTTTTTTTATGGAATACGCTATTTTGTCCTTCCTTAAAGGTTAACCTGGTGTTTGTAAGTAATTGATATATCTGTTTAAATTGAGTACATTTTCCTCCGTTTTCTCGTTGTATACAATTTATGGAATCCTTATGTTTCTCTGATCGAAATTATATTGTTTTATGGCATTATTTTTCATTTAACTCCATTCCTATGTTCTCATTACCCATGTATAAACACGGCTAATTTTTGGTTAATACAAATTTGAAGTCAAACAATGCATAAAAATAGAATCTATATATAAAATAAAAACCTTTATTTACGTAGAATAATAATATAAAATTATTGGAACGAATTATTGAGATTTAAAATGTTTTCAAGTTAAAAGACATGATGTTTCGTTTCACTTTATAAATACTTAGATATGTAGAATCAGCCCTTCCATATCTATTACGGTAAATACATAGCGATGTTATAAACATGTTTCAAAATGAATATCTATATAATGTGTCAAAAATTATTTTCATTCTAATATAGCTTATAAAATATTTTTTCCACTTGAAATGGAGAAATAACAGTTTCCATTTCGCATTATTTAATCTTATTTTCTCTTTGCGCTGTTATCTGGGACAAGACCCGCTTCGGGACAATCTAGTCTGCATAAGGCCTGCATGCTAAATGAAAAAAGAATTAAAATAAAGGAACTTACGTTTTATTATATATTTGTATGGAAAACGCAAAGCATGTCATGTTTTTATTTTTTTAAATAATGTATTGCACGCGGGAAACAAGAGTAATAAAATACGAGAAACAAATGTGACCTCATTATATTTGAAACGTTCAGGAGTATGCTATTCAAGAAAAAGCTTTGTATAGGAATAAGATGTGATAAGTTTTTTAGCGCATTTTATTTAATATTCATTCATTCATTCAATATTTAAATAAAGCATATGCGTCAATAAAGTTAATCAAAAATATACAAAACTTAGTACACTTTTGCGTTTTTAACAATAGGTTCTCTTAAGCTTTCAGAGTTCAGACTGTAGTCGATCGTCAAGAAAGATGTGGTAGGTCTGTCCAAAGATGTTTCATCTCATGTCATTTGTGGTTGAGCTGGGCGACGATAGATGCGGGTTCACACTGAAATAGCAAATTAGTGGCTTAGTTTTGTCGCTTGCGGTTATGACAGATGATAGATACAGTGATTTGTTGTTTACTTATATATTTGGGTTCAGTTTTAGCATACATGTTTTTTTCTTTTATCGGCGTTACGTTTAATACGATTTCGACAATTCCATATTTTTTCAATTATTTATTCGTACATATTATAAACGTAGAAGCTATAATTTATTAAACAGTAAAAAATGTAAACTGACATTATTGTTACATATAGCTTATAAATTGAATTTAACAGGCAACAAATTTGAACTACAAAGAAAATTAAATGAAGTGTCGATGTAAGAAAAATATAGTTTATCGATGTAAATATCCCATAAACACATTACCGATACCTAAGGTACAATATAACTCGGTGGGCAGGCGGTTGTCGTCACGCAATGTGTCTGTCAGCAGAACGATGCTGGTTGCTCGAACCACCGCACAGTAAATGTGTCTGCACTGACGTTACCGTTTCCTATACTATTTCTATTTGCCTCAAAAGCATTCAACAACTCGTTCTACAGGCAATCGAATGGTTTATTTCTTGTTATTAGCGCTGATGTTAAATCTTTATATTACACTCTATTACTTGACAATTCCGCTGCTTTAAAGTTTCGATTGTTTAAAATTACGATTGAATTTAATAGTGTAATAAAATGAACTCACCTTGCTCTTTTATTTCATCACGTTTAAAGCAAACATAAACATAATTATTTTCTTCGCCTTATCGCAACCAAATCCGTCCATTGTGCGACGAGATTTACAATAAAGGCTTTTTTGGGAAATTTCATGCAATGTAAACCGTCAAAATTTATGGACAAATTAATTTTTATTAACGACTTTTGCTATAATCTTGATCCCTGGACGATGTTTAACTACGTCTTTTGCATTACGTTTATTTTTATTAAGATTTAATGGATAGCATAAAGTATTTAATTTTGCGAACAAGTTTTTAGTTAAAGATATTATAATGTATTATTTACTCGTAGGCTGCTGAAAAAGAAAATATCTTTTCAACCCATCCATAACAAATCCAAGTACCAAACACTTATCTAATCCAGTCCAGTACAATCCAATTCAATTGGTACACAATATCTGTATTATTAATATTGAATAATGTTGCCATACACAATATGCATCTAGTTAAATTTTTTAAATTGTCAGGTTAATCGCAGATGTCCACTTTATTTTGTGGTAATAATTATGATCGATTAGAGAGTAAGTTCATTAAACATTAAATATTTTTCAATTAAAACACACTCTATTCGAAAAACGATATTGCAGATAAATACTGTTATCTCACCAAGTACGGCGATAAAATTGAAGCCCCACACGGGGTCTGATATCTGACTCGCTTGAGATTCGACAAATCGACAGATTATGCAAATCTGCCTCTTGTATAGTGCATCGCCTTTCCTTCCTTTAATTTAATTTACATTGAATACTGCAGGATACCCTGTTAAGAAGAAAGACTTTGTCTCATTTAAGTAATATTTACTTTTTATTTAAACAATTCAAACGAATTTGAAGCTCGTCATTAGCTGTATAAAACTGTTATTTCATTTATTAATTTCTATATTTCTATATAATTTCTATGTTTCATGTAACTTAATGTCTGCAGTGTATTTCTATTTTGGTTCAAATAAACTAATTTTATTATTATCACTATATTTAACTTTATATCTAACATTTTATATTTAACTTGCCTTACTCTGGGACTACATTCCGTTTTGTGAAATGCCCCGTGCATTGCAATATTTAATTTATTTAAAACGACCCTTTAATTGCTATAACTAATAATGTACCATGATATGGTTTACCATTGTTTACAAACACATAAATTGTCATATAATGGGAGCTTCATTTCCCTTTCCCCACAGGACGGAACAACGTCCATATCCGCTTTCACACTATTGTAATTGTCGTGAGACATCTATATTTTATAGTTCTAAATTTGTATGAAATATTCGTTGTGCATCTCTTTCATGCTGATGGAAAATTATGTGCGTTGAAAAGGGACGCACGAATTAGTTTTAAACACAGTTTGTAAAGTTTAATAGAAACGAGTAGCAATACGATAAATCGCCGTAGAGCGTTAAAGATCGGATGAGACGAATTTAATTTTTTAACACAATTATATTATCTTTTCATGTTTTATTGAAAGCTATGAGGATCTTAATGTTATTAAATTATGCGAGTTTTAATGAAATCTTATATATAATTAAGTGTTTTGAAGCACAGACCAAGATACTTTTTTACACACTTTTATTAGCTTCAGTTGTAGGTTTGCATGTAACCGCCTCTTTTAGACTAGATTTTGACGCACTTACAACGGACAGATTAACACATATCAAACAGTTCACACAATCAAGGATCGGCGACACAACAAAAATTTTATGAGTTTATCTTATTTACTTTAAAGCGTGGTTTGTTCATTTTAATTTTTATTGTATAGGGACGTAATTCATTATATATAACAATTTTAACTTTGAATATAACTTTGTGTTAATCGTTAAATCAAGAGCAAACGTATTTCATATAACGCAATTCATATTTTGTATACAAAAAAATAAACGGATGCCTCATCCACGCTTCTGAACGTTGTAAAATAAAATGATGAACAATAAATTAACGCTTTTGAGTAGCTCTGAGCTATTATAATGGATACACAATAGACCGTTGATAATCTTGTTATTGATGGTCACGCGTTGTTTTATGGACATGTTTATTACAAACTACTAAGATATTTATATGAGACGCGATAAAAGATATTGGACCTGAATGATAGTTTTCTTTTTTCAATATTCCGTTGGTCTGGTGATAAAACTGATGATAAAACTTTTGCAACGATTTGATTTGTTGTTATTTCAGTATTTTTGACAAATATTTACATAAAAATTTAGATTGTTTTACATTAATACTTTTGTTTTTGTCTATGGCTGTTAAAAATCTTACACATGCTTCATACTAAATATTTATTCAACGTACTTAAGATCATATTATGCTATTCGAAATCAATTTTTAAAATAACCTCAACACTTATACTATTAACAATATATATGATATTTACATATAAAAATTGTTAATCACAACTCAACACGAATTTCAAAGTTGTCAATGTTAACTAGATTATTGACAGCAATTAAACAAATAAACGGTCGTAGTGTTATGACGTATCAATAAATACTTCACACCAATTACACGCTATTAAGCCAATAACGAGTTATAATTGAATGGAGCATGTGGGGATGGATTGATAAATATGCGTTTAAAATTATTTGATGAAAAGCTTAACAATAGGTTCTTTATTCTGCAATTAATTGTCGGAAATTATCGTCCCAGGTTTCAGTTTATTGAGTACCTGAATGGTGCAGTTTGCTTTGAATTTGTCTTTCCCCGTAGCACTTTGAGGAAATTGGAAAAATATAAAATATCAGATGTTATAAAGAACTCTTTTTTTGCTTATACTTTTGCTCCTGGAACTTACTTCTATAGTTAACTCGTATTGAAAAACTGGTTTTAATCCTTTACATTTAGAAAACTTCAAATGTATAAAATGAAGACAATTTTCTTGATTGTATTTATTAATATCTATTGACATACAACATACAACAAGTCAAGTCTTAAGACATCAACTCAGCAGTGTAAGTTCCAGAGGTCAACTTTCCATTATTCGATTTAACAAAGAGAAACCGATGGTCCTTTAATGCAAAACATGTGCAACAAATGTGGGGTTCGAATAGGTGCAGATTAAAAAGGATTTCAGTGGCCATAAAGACCGCTCTAAATTTAAAGCTATAGATTAAAATCAGCTGTCAGAAGCAAACGCTACGCATTCGCACTTCGCCGTACAAACTAAGCCTGCTCTTGAAATATATTTGGTGCCCTAGGGCGTCTTAATTTTTTATCGTTAGGGATCGAAGGGTCCAAGCTGTTGTTGTATGCTATGTTCACGTATTTAGGATTAAGAGTTTAATTTTAAAATGCATGCTTTAGGATATTCAGGCTAACTTATTAAATAAAAATTGCGAAAATTATGAACAATAAAGATTATAAAATAAAAAAATACAAAGTTATATAGCTCACATTCTTTTCCGAATCTTTAAATCATTCTAAAATAATGTAGATATTAAAAAAATTCATTACTTTTTCACAACAGTTTTTCTACTGTAATTCTTGTCACACTCATAACAACTGGAGGAAAAGTGAAGGGTCAATTTAACCTCCCGGAGGGCCGGGTCACGAAAATTAGACCCCCGGGAGTTGAGTGCATCCGACCTGCATATGTGCATAGCCGTGGATGGCTGTATGCAATAAATATGATATGATTTTCTGTTATTAAAAAAAAAGAAGAATGAGACATGTAGGTATGATTTTAAATAAATGCAAAAATTAATGACAAAAATAAACACATTAACATCTCATTCCAATGGGAGTTTCTTTTGATAAGGATATGGAAAGTTAAAGCTAATATAATCTTAGTAAAAACATTGACATATTGTATCTATTAGTATTTAAAAACTCCCACATTAAATGAAATTATAGTTTTAAAGTTAGCTACCGTTACGATTTAAGTCGCTCCTATCATATTGTCTCGTAGTACTTTTTTATACAATGTATTAAATTTCCGTTATTCTATGTCCTTAAATATTAAACTACATTTGCCGTATATTCCATTAGTAGGATCCTGTCAAAGCTTTTACAATTTCAGATCTGCAAGTCACGTTCCGTGCAAAACCATCCTTGGCGCAGTTCGCAATGAAGTTATCAAGAAATTTAGGGGCACTATTCGCAGCAGGGGGCACAAAAAAGCTAACACGTCACACAATTGCTCTGCGTTTGTTAGGGGAGCTCGTACTTTGAGCGCTAGATGGGATTTTTGTTAGATCTTGGAGTTAGATGCTCGAATTAGGCATTGGTGTTAAAGTAATTGCTTGGGATATGTAATTATGGGACAATACAGAGTGAAATATTGTATATTGTTTCTGTATTTATAGAAAGTGTTAAAATGTTCTGCTTTATACATAATTGAGTTAGATCGTTCGATACACACACACCAGAGCATTCTTGATGAACACGATAAAAAAAAATAAAAAAGCAATAGGAAAGCATAATAATTACCAGTTACATTATTATAAATTTGTTTTGATGTAATATCGCTGTACGATATTTAAAATTTCCATGCATTAAAATTTTAGCAACAAGCTCTCAGCCTATGCCAATAGTGAATAATAAATAACTGTCTTATTCATAGTGTTAAAAGTTTAAACCCTCTATTGAGCAATCGTTGATGAATGCGCGTCGGTAGCAGTTAAGGGTTTTATTGTCTCGCTTTGCAGTCACTTCAGTGTTTTCTTGATTCATTGTAAATGGATTGTGTATTATGAGTTAAATTTGGGAAAGAAAAGAGGTTTCTTAAGTTTTCTTAAGTTAGTTAGTGTTAAGTACGTAAGTAGGGGACAAGTGAAACGCTCGAAGACTTGATTCGCACTGCTTTAATTAATCAACCGAACATAGGCGCGGACGCAGCCACGCACACATATACAACAGTTAGTTAATCTTAAAAAATATGATAAGCCACAAATATTTTACTAAAAATAAGAACTTACATAGTAACTAGACTTTAAGCTGTCCGAGCTAAGCTTTTTAGGGAAAGGGGTTAGGAAAGGATTGACGCCTGGAAAGAATGAATGGTTTGAGAAGGGTGAGAAAGAGGAAATTGGCCTCCCATTCTTCAACTCACCGTACGAAACACTACTATAACTATTTGTTGATATAAAACCACCGATTATTTTATCCCATGTTGTTTTAAATACTAAACTTTCTTGCGTACGCTCTTATATCACCTCAAACTTAAACGTAATACGTAACTACTATGAAATCCAACATTCACTTAGCAAACAAGTAAAATATCGAGAAAGAATTGACTGAAGCGTTGCGCCCGGCCATTTACACTCGGTTTTAATCAATGAAGTTCTGAACCAATAGGTTTTCACACAAAGGGAATAATTGAGCCGGCTGATGTTCTTTGGAAAACGGATGCAAGATAGAAGCGAAGCGAACTGCACACAAAATATATGTGAATTACGGCACTTTGAATTATTAGCGTCTAAAATATCTATACTCCACTTTATTCCATCGATATTATATGCCTATACAACGTCTTTTCTTTACTACCAACTTTTAGTATGTGGTAGTCGAGCACGCTTCGTCACGAATTGGGCCAGCTCGCACCGGGGAAGTACCACACCCCCACAGAAGACCGGCGTGAAATAGCATTCTGCTGTGTTTCGTTCGGTGAGTGGGGGAGCCGGAGGCCCATATCCTTTTCCTTACCCTTCCCAGTCCTTTCCTTTATTCCTATCGCCAATCCTTTCTTAATCTCTTCCCAAAAAGTCGGCAATCCATTTGTAGAGGCGTAAGGTCTGTAATCGACTTTACGCCTCTCCAAATGTTCATGGGCGGTGGTAGCGCTTACCATCAGGCGTCCCACCTGCTCCATTGCCGACTGTAACATAAAAAAAAAAAGTTCCTCCACATAAAGTAGGAATACTTTCCTATTCGTATTCTTACAATAATAAAAATATTGTATTTAAAATGTACTGATATATGAGTTCATTTCGGATGAAAAATTGGAACTATTACCTAGATATGTCGTTATATTACCTCATTTTTATAGGTGTATATTTTCTGAGCTACGCCTTTTGCTTAGCCCATAAGCAAAAAGCGTAGCATACAATCCGGATTGCACTTTCTTTATTGAATTGTGGCAGACTTTGAGACAGTCTGGTAGATATATATGGCTTTCAAATAGAAATATAAAAATATTACCTTTTATATGAAAATGCACGATTTCCTTTTGTGATGCGATATTGCTGTTCTTGACCAGTTTATTCAAGGGAACGGGACTCATAGTTTGTTCGTTCTTTTGTTATTGTTGCCTACAAGTGAAGTGGAAAGACTTCAGCGCAAGCGTTGTACCAATTCGGATACGCTAAAGTTTTTGAAACAAAAGAATCCAATGTTTTCTCTTGAGTGCTTGGTACGGTTTTCTTTCGTGTGATTGTTACGGAAAAAGCATTCGGAAATATTTTATTTTTGCCCCAATTCTAGCAGGTAGGTAACGCTGGGTCACACACAAATTCACAACTCCGTTTATGGTGCACTAATTTTTTTTTCTTTTAACTTTTCATTGTTAATAATAGTTTTCACAAGCCCCAAAACAGGATTCAATAAAAAGTAGAAAACACAAATTGCTGTTTTTATTTTGCGTAGGTAAATAATGAAACATAATTTAAATATTATTATAAAGTAAGTGTATAAAAATTTAACTCTATGAAGAATGTCATCGGGTAAAATCAGTGCAATATATTAATAATTTTTTTAACATTTTGTGAGCAGAAATGAGTAAATATAATATAAAGATAATGTTAAATAGTATCCATATCGTATTCACATTAAATTTACCAAAATAACATATAAAAAATTCGTATATTTTTAGCAAGAAGTGTGCCAATTCGAAAGCTAAAAGTTGGACGATTCACTTATAAAAGTCCATAAAATAAAATGAATGTCGTCGTGGGAAATGATAGCGACTCTCCTCAACTTGAATTACATCGCCTGACATTTACAAACGGGAAGGCTATATTTTCTAAACTGAAATTATTATTGTCGAGAAGGTATATTACTACTACGTAAATACTTCATAAATAAATCCTTTTATTGTGATAAACACTCTATAAAGTAAATAAACACATTTATATTAAAGCGCATATTTAAAAAAAGGGGCTACCTTTTAATATTGACGTATCTTAATGTAAAATTAAAACCCATTTGCATGCTTAAAAAGTTTGTTAATGTTTTATTTTGCATCTAGGTAAAACATATTTATATTCAACCTTTGTACAGTTAAAAGGATACTTTTTAACGAAGTAATAAAAGTAATAATCATTGTGAATAAGGGCTTACACATAAGAAGCAAATTACCATAGTTACTGTATCATGTGATCCGATGTCAATATTCACGATTGCAGGATTATGAGGGGACAAAGTGTGACTTTGTTATATATACCCTTCGATGCACTAGGGATGCACGGTCACGTCCTCACGTGACTGTAGCTTTTTTACAACTATAAACATCCCATAGGAAATCTATGAATGGTTTTATTACAAGCATGTTATACATTATTGTAATTTATACGTTATAGGAGTAATGAAAGTGAGTTTTGAGCGTGTCTAGGTCGAGATGAGCCAAGAAGCAAATTTTTGAAAAGTGTGTGACTTTTTTGTATTTAAAAAAGTCACTATTAATATATATGATTGCTCTTTTTTGATAACTCTTGCCGTTTTTTTTATAAATTGATATAAATCACGATTGTCTGTCTAGTTATTTTAGTCAATTTCGTCCTAGATTTGTGAAAACTTATTCAACTCGTATAAAAATAGCCTCGATTCTATGGTATTTCGAATACTAACAATGCCCATAACCAGGGGTTTCGCCCTGACCCGGTGACTCACTGCGTCTCAATCAGACACCTCGTGCCTGCCCCAAAGACGATAACTGTCATTTTGAATTATTTCTTGGGGTTGCCAGCACGAGCACCTAACAATCCCAATTTATAGCGGCACGATTATTGTCGATATGTGCGTTTCGGTGAAAATTAAGTGTCGTAAAGATTATTTGTATTGTTTTTAAAGAGAGAATATTTTATTTCTCAATTCATTTCTTATTGTTGATTGTAGAACGTTACTCTTTTCTGTGTGTTTTGCAATTTATATACTAATTATAATCAATTGATTCTTTGCATACAAACAAAGATCTACAAGTATCCAACTTTGAAACCAATCTCAATTCACAATAAATTTATTGCAGGTAGAGCTACATTTGTACCTTCATAAAAGCAATCTGTAGAACCGCAGTAACGATGGCCATTGCTAGCACTGACCCCAATAGTAATGTGAGACAATGTGGAAACCCTTAATAATGGCACGCATTAGTCGCACGTGACGCCGCATGCCTGATTGGTTTCCGAATGAACGATAAAGTTGTCCTTTGCCCCTTGTTGTCATAATGCGGACCTATTCTAATAATGCGTACCAATCTAAAGTGGAAATCGAACATCCTGGTATATTCATATTTTACAAAGGGAAGGACACGTTTGTTATTATAAAATTGATATGAATGTATGTACCAAATGGTTTTTTTTTTTTTAGCACGTATTTCTAACGAAATATATGTACTTGCATAACAGATTTGATTTTTTGCAAACAGGTAAATTTACTGTTGCTGATTTAAAAATTCATACATTTTTATGAGTATGTACTCCATAATTCGATGTTGGTTATTTCTTTCGTCACTTTATAAAATAAGAATTTATTTATGGAGATATAGGTTCATTTATGTATAAATTGCAATTTGCAAAATCTCACAGCAGTCTCGATAATTTCAAAGTAAAGGCAATATTTATCCACATTTCAAAATTTCAGCTTTATTTCTTAAACTTCTACTTAAATTCAACAACCACTTCGCAGCTTATAAAGTTATTAAAATGCGTTTGAAATCTCTAAAGAAATTCTAAATGAAATGTACCGTTCTAAAACAAGAAAAGTTTTGATAAGTTCAGAAGTTATAAAAGCTTTTCTGTGTCGCAGTTACTTATTTACTTAATGAGTCGCTTCACACATAAAAATGGCGTTACTAATAGTGATTTGCTTAAACGAGATACTCAAAGGAAACTCTATTTCAAAATATTAATTGGTGTTTTAAAGTTATGCCCCATTTAATCAATGAATTCTATATATAAACAATGTAAATGTGTACATGACATCACCTCTACCTGGAATAAGTATTGAGCAATGTCTTATAATTTATATGTATCGAAATTAGTGGGTTAAATGTAATTTTAATCATTTATCGTAGGTACAAATAGCCATTGTATCGTTTGTTCAGTAGGCGTGTTTTGCAAATTTGTTATTTGATTAGGTACTCCTATATTTAATATGGTTTAAGACCTTTTTGTTTATTTATTATAATGCGCTAATTTTGAGAACTACTGAACCGATATCAAAAATTCTTTCACCGTTGGCATAGTTGACTGCTATAGACAACATAAGTACCACGGACAAAGACTTTTCGCTTACTTGTGCGCCCTTGTATTTCTGATACAAATTATTTTTTTTTTAGTTGCTTGATATCCTGAAATCTAATAAAAACATCGAGACGAATATAGCTCGATGTACACAAACTTCATCCTGAATGAGTTTCTGGTTTGCTCATATATTTACCACTTCTCGTTCACCGCAATCTAGGCCAGATTAATTAAAAGTTAAAGCCGATTTCAGAACGTTTAAAATCTGATATCCTTCGGTAGCCGTATTCTGTACATTATTCACTTGGTAATAATTCATTTGATAGCACTTCACTGTACATTCACAGACCCATATGTCTCTTGTAAGACATTATTATTTATCCACCCGACAATGACGGGTGTTAAACTCGAGCGCAGTTAAGACGTTGTTGCTTGTAAATCAACTATTTGCATACTGCGTCTGCACAGGGCAAGGGCTTGCTATACAGCGTGTCCTTATATCTGTTTAGTGTTTCATGGATAGATAATATACTCAAAAACTTTGTTTTTTATTAATACACTCATTTATTAATTTATAACTAATTATTATTGCATTTAATAGCTAGGGTATAAAACATATTACACGGGATATGTCCTCTTTAGCACAATCCTGTACTGGAAAATGCATATGCACAATAAATTTTATCGATTTCAGCCTTCCACTAAATGAACCATGTTGAAAGTAATATTTTTTAAAATGTATGAAAAAGGCGCACCCTATATAACGTTTCGTGCCGTACTGCGCGTGAGTCTCATCTCGTTAGCGACAGGCGCCGGCTCAGACAAATGTATTTCTTATTTATATTCGCAACTTAAAGAATTATCGACACTTGAAACAGTAAGCCATTAACTGTTTATTGATTGCAATTGAATATTTGTCTCTAATACATAGAGTATTACAGTATTTGCCTTTCTATTGCTTACAAACCTGCGTCACCTCATAACTCAACAAAATACATTCATTGGCAATAATAGTTTAGAATACGAAAGGTGTTTTTTCAAATAATTTATAATTTTTTCCACATAAAGGATGTGATTTACTTTATATTTATAACGAAAATCACTAAGAAAAATGTAAATAATAAAACTTGAAAAAGGCAAAATACATCTATATTATCATTATTCTTGTAGTTCACTAAGCAGTGTAAGCTATTATGTTTTATTTCATCTCCGTAGTCGCTGAACTGTAAGAACTAAAGGTCATTGTAACTACGAGTTGGAAAACTATTTTCCTCTCCACTGAGAAAACAATGTGATAGATTTTTCAGATGAAGAAATTATCTATTACTTTATTATGTTGTGGTTCGGTGGTGGTTATGTTTTTTGTAGTAAATAAGATATCATAGATTGTATCTCTAATTTTCTACCGTAGACATATTTAAGGTACATATTTTAAGGTTCATATAAAACTAGCTTAATTCTGCAACTTCAACCAGACTGTATTATCTTTCTCTGTGCCAAGAGATCAACTGTTTTGTGTGAAACAAACATCCTCACAAACTTTCACATTTATTGTTATTTCATGTAATAAATTAATTTTATATACTAATCCATATTTGTAAATCTAATCAATGTTCCCTTTTCTTCAATTTATTTAATACTAACTGCACCCCGCGGTTTCACCCGCGTAAGTCCGTATCCCGTAGGAGTATCGGGATAAAAAGTTGCCTATATGTTAAACCGGTTTTCCAGCTATCTACGTACCAAATTTCATTGCAATCGGTTCAGTAGTTTTTGCGTGAAAGAGCAACAAACACACATACTACCTTACAAACTTTCGCATTTATAATATTAGTAAGTAAAGCAGTAGTAGTATAAATATTTAGAAAAATAGTGTAAAGTGAAATTAATTATATTTTACAATTAAATCGATCGATACAAGAGAGCCAATGACAATTAGGTCTTGGAGTTCTGGATCGTCTCCAGCTGAAAATAATACTATACTTGAATTTCTAAGCTTTTCAGAATACGTACATCCACATCTAATTATGACCATTAAAGTTCCTCAAGGACTACAAAATTGCGTACTCGTATGTATTTCAGAGGCAGGCGACAGTTAGAAGGCAATTTACAATCTGGCCCGCTGAACATTTTAATTGCGACTCGTTTACCAACATTTAAATGAAGCCCACATTTATCAAAATGAACTTGACGTTGGAAACGACCGGGCACACACTGTTTTATGGCGTGATAAATTAATGATCTTATTACTTATGAGTATTCTTGGAAATCGGCCTGTGGTGTGAATTGATTTGTGCTCGGTACTTACTCTGCCTTCGCACCGAGGTAGCAGTGTTTGTCTTGTAGATAAAGACACACATAAGTTTTTTTAATTACAGTAATCACTAATTTATGGAGTGAACATCGAATTAAATTGAATTGAAATCGTGATTTTTGTGTATTTTTTACTTCTGACCCAAAAACGAGGCGATATAAATTTGACGTGTCTGTCTGTTGTAGGTGCGTATATGTGTGGATGCTTATGTGTGTCTGTCCGTTTGTGATGTGATAGCGCCTGAATCGCATTTTTGGAAAGATGAACGAGTCGAAAGTGTTCTTCGCTCCATCTATATATATATAAATATATAAATATATATACTACACAGACAGACACGTCAAATTTATATCGCCTCGTTTTTGGGTTATATATATATTAATCGCAAAATGTGTTACTAAGTGCATGTTTTTTTTTATGTTCTTATAGAGAAAAATAAGTACCACAGGTGAAGCCGGGGCGGTCAGCTAGTGTTTCATAAAAATGATCAAGGTTGCCGCCACCATAAAATGTCGGATAAAATATTTTTTCAGAACTTTCTCAATATGGGTCCAAATGAAAGCGCTAATACTAGAATATTAAATGACACACTATGACAAACTTAAAAGTCAAGATGGCCGCTGAAATAAAACGGTATTTTTTAATACAAAATTTTACACTAATATTAATAATTTACAATAATATATTAATAATTATATATACGAATTTTATGTCAGAGATCAAAACTCAAACTTGACAGTCTATGCTTTTATACTTTCACACTGATTTAATTACAGATTAGTTCTGACATGTGATACCATACAAGAGAGCAGAGGAATGTGCATATAATTTGATACATGATTACACCATATAATAGTTACCGAAAAATGATGATCTTATGTTATTTATTAGAGTTATTAAAGTGGCAGAAATATTGCTAAACATAGCTGATAAATTTGTCCTAAGTTTGCATATTCTGTTTAACTGTTTTCATGCTGATAATTATATAGTTCCCTTAAATGTCTAATGTTGTTAAAGTTATATTCGTTTTTCGCTATTTTCTGTTGTTTAGTTACCGACGAGTAGTGACTATCTGGATAGTAGACCCGAGTGGGTTATAGCTTCCGACAACAATACTCGCTACTTATCCGGACACGGAACAATGTTTTCAACATCACTTCTATGCAGTGCCACTAGATCCGCCCAGGCATACATGGGGTGGCCTGCGGGCGGGCAGTCTGTAGGTCGTTCTAGGTAAGACCGCTCGAACAGCTCCCATTCATAGAACGTGACCTAACCGTGGTAGCTTTCCGCTTTGTGATAAATGATAAAATAAAGATGTTCGGTTCAATATAAAATCTGTTGGTAGTAAAAAACCACAATAAATTTTTGCTGTAACAAGCATTAGCGGTGGCGCAGTGGTAAGGACCTCGAACTTAAAATCGATAAGGCGGGGGTTCAAGACCAGACAAGCGTGCAAAAAATAAATTAACTTTCCAATTTATCTGCGCATGTGGATGATATCATCATTACTTAAAACGGTGAAGGAAAACATAGTGAGGAAACCGTACAAGAACTAAAAATTCGACGATATGTGGCATCTGCCAAGGTGGTGTATTATGGCCTGCACCCTCATAGGAGGCTTGTGTCGCAGCAGTGGAAACTCGTATGGACTAATAATGATGATGAACAAACATTATATTGAAATTCACAAAATTTAAATTAAAAATTAATGCCAAAATCTAATTTTACCTTAATGCGGAAACTTCTGTGTGAGAATGTAATTCACACTGGGTTGATTATATGGAATATTAAAACAAACATTATACATACTCAATTTGATACTTGATATCTTACAACTATCAAATTTGTTTAACATATTAAGATAATTTTAGCTAGCGGAGAGGTAACGCATTTTAAATATACTCCCGTCTAACAATTCGTTTAACTTAATGATTGTATCAAGTTACCTGAGCTTCATAACTTCTCGAAATCTCCGTCTGTAAGTCGTCAATGCTATTCGTAAGATGAGTTAACCAACAACACATTTCTAAGTGTATTTTTCTGTATCGGGTTACATATTATGACTAGCGATAAATTGAGAGCGGAGCGAGAAGCGATTAGCGTTATTTTTTTATTAGGCTTATTTCACATCAAATTTATACACAGTGTTAGTTACTATACTCCTCCGAAAAGGCTGGACCGATTTTCATAAACTTTGTGTGCAAACCGGAAAGGTCTGAGAATCGGCCAACATACCCCTAAATGATACGTGTAAGGCATAACAGCGTTTGCCGGATCAGCTAGTAACATATAACAAAATTAATGCTACCTTCCATATAATTATAATTCCTACAATAAAAAATCTTAGCTTACAATATGTCTTGTTCCAATTCTATAAAAAGAAAAATACAGGTCTATTATATGGCACACATATGTTCAGATTCTTATGCAGAGAAAAAACGTACCACAGGCTTTAAACTATTCAAAAATCGCCAATCCCATCACCATATCCACCGGTGAACGCTCGTTCATCATCACTCCGACTCGATACACCGATAAGCATAAATAAAGCTCGTATACCACTGAACAAACGACCCTATCATAAACTATCCCTTTATCGGACATTGGAATCGTAACTTGAGTTTGATCGATAGTGACTCGCTTATATTTATTTTCAATTTGTATTAACATATTCATACATTTAAAGGGTTTTTTTAATGATTATTATTATTGAATTGTTTATTTAGTTACAGTAAAAATAAGTATGACTTCTTTTGTTTCACAGCTTATTGCGAATATAGAATAGAAAAAGTTTCTATTTCTCTTTTTTTTTGAACAATTACAATTGAAACGAAATTAAAATCTTCTGTATCAGTAAATATTTGAACATAAAAAGGGAAAACACAACCAATGATACGAATTTCATTATGATATTTAAAATAAATTATATTACTTACTGTTGTCTGTGTACTTGTTTTTATTTCATTTTTATTGTGTATCTTATCTTAGTACGAGATAGATGTTGTAAAATAAAGTTCTTTTGCTTATTCTTTAAACGCGCCTCAATGGCGCTAGAGCGTGGGCGGGAGCGTCATTATGCGTGAACAAGATATTCAAATAAAACGCTGACAGTAAATAAACATTGCCCCCATCTGTCAATTATAATAATCGAGTGGAAAACTGTGAACAGTCTCACTCCACGTTGAGTAATGCCCAACTGTTCTCTGTGTACTCTAAAGTTAGTACGCATAAAATATATTTAAATCAAATATTTATCTTTTTAATGAAGCAGTATTGTTCTTGAAAAACGTCTACATATTTCTAATTTTAAATGTTTTCAAACCAATCAATAGTAATCGTTAACTGTCGTTAAAACACATTGTAGATTATAAGCTAGCTGCTCGACCCAGCTGAGATAAAAATTAAATATAGCCTATGTCACTAAGTGACGATGAAGTTTTCTAATGAAAGTATTTTTAAAATTGGTTACACAGTTTTTGTGTGAAAACATTATAAACATACGTATAAAAACTATAAATGTTTCTTATTTATAGCATTGGTTTACATATGTACCTACTAAATAAAACGTAAAAATGTAATCTATCAAATAGATCAGCAATTTAATTATATTGTATCTTATCTCAATTACCAAATCTTAATGCCACATGTGACCACACACGAATTAAACAGATTGGATATACAACGAGATGCTATTGAAGCGAACTCGTTAAAACTTATCAATAGTCAAGTGGATTTACGCCTGGATGTAAGGAAAACATATTAAATGCAACTAGGTTATTTACTATGAGTTATTGCATCGAATTGGTATTATCATAGAGAACCTTCGTTTAAAAACTACGCAATGCAAACAAATCATTATAAGTATAAGACTATATGAGTACAATATTAAGTGAACTGGAAACATATTTTTCTTGGAAATATTTTATAATAGTAACAGAGATGATTTGAAAAATATTTACTATTTAAGGTTGTGAGTGGTTGTGCTAAATATAGCGTGTATTAATCTCAATTGTTTAATTTCAACACATAAGATATTTGAGCAATTTTAAATGTATGAATTGTTGAGTTTCTTAATCAGAATAAAACAAAACATGTAATGAATGAAATGAGAATAAAAAAAGACAAAATTGTATTTACTAAAACGTATTCTAAATGCAATAAATACTTTGGAAAAGACGTACAAAATTTCTAAGAGTTCTTATATCACTGATATAATGGAATCCGAAGACAGTACTGATTAAACATTAATCATATATTAAAGTAGTGTAGAAAATTTCCTAAAAAGCGTTTAGAATAAATGGCAAAGATTTAAATGCCATTTAAAATCATTGCTCCGAATTCAATTGCCATGTTAAAAAGTATTATTGCTAAATAATATGCTAGTGGTGATTGGTCTTTACTATCGGTTCTATAGAGTTTATTGAGTAGAGTAAAATGTAAGTAAAGAGTATATTAATTTATTAATAATATAATATAAGGAGTAATTCATTAGCGATTTTTAAATCTAGGTCGAGCTCTCATCATTGCGACTTTTTTTAATATTTTTTTAATATATGACTCTTGGAGCCCACGGAGTATTATTATTTTGAGTAAATCATGATTCCTATATAGCAGGATTATTCAAAAGGTCTAAAAAGGTCCAGTTCAAAATAATATTGAAGAATTTAATTCTTGTAAAATATCGCTATATCTTCACGTTGATTTATTATACATAACAATAAAACAACCAAGACCCACACAAATATTATACTTATGTCTGTAATATTTTTGAATACGTAAAAAGCTCATCATCTTAAAACAGTATTCAAGCACCCTTAACCAAACCTTAAACCCACATGGCTTTTTTACATCACCATGACGTTGCAGTTGCTATGCAGGCCACTACAAAAAACACATCTGAAAATATTTCTTTATTTTGACGTATTCCATATGTTTGTCATCGTAAGGGGACGGATGTGCCTCATGCATTATGCAAGGAGCAATGTGAGATAATCGGATTCGATACTGTTTGTTAGTCAAATAAGCCATTGTGAGCGCTCATATCTGATATAGTTCGAGAATCAGCCTAACAAGATCATGAATTGTTAGAACTAACAGTTTGACTTTTGAGGAACATGCGTACATAAGTTAATGGAGTTTTGAGTCAGGTTGATGAAAGTCAGAAGCAAGGGCAGAATGTCTTAGTTGTTTTAGAATATAACTTATTCATATGTGGAAGTTAAACATATTCAATAATATTATATTTATTTGTTTTTATTTATCACATAGATAAGAAAATAAGTTTTCATTCAGTACTATTGGGTTATAATCATAAAAGTATAAATCGGTTAATTATCAGTAATATCGACCGTATATGAACTTTTTGCAAATAGTATGTTTATTTATTTTTTTTTTTATTTTTTTTTATTGGTTTCCAAACAACTTATACACTAATACAAGAGCAGCAGTAATAATGTACATCAAATATTGTTCTGTGTA
>NC_052111.1:6302471-6360910 GCF_012273895.1 Zerene cesonia | reverse complement strand
AATTTTTATTGGCTTTTTTAATAGTGGAGTCAATGTGTTCAATAAAGGATAAATTCTTATCAAATATCACACCTAAATGTCATGAACAATGCTTTTAAATTAGTATAAAAAGTTATTTCTCCTCAATATGTTCCATACCAACCTTGAGATGGACGTACCAGTCATAAATATCGAGCTAAAAAATAGACTTATTGTCCAACTTACATCATAAAACTTTTGCCTTCCAGGTAGGGGACATTATTATTTTATTGCAGCCATAAAACAAGATTAACAACGTATTGAAGGTACTAAATGCTTAATGGATATCTACAAAAACAATAGCGTCTTCTATCGCTCGCACGTACGGAGCTGTGAATCTTGCTGACGAATACACGACAAGAATTCCTAATAACTTTTAGCCTTAAATAATTTTTGTATGATGATGTTTGGGATTGAATTATTATATCAAAGAACCTTAAAGTAAGGTTCCTGGTTGTGGATTTTTTTGTTGTGTGTTAGAAATATTTTTTCATTCAGTTGACATTTTTGGTAAAATCAATATGACATTTGTTTGAGTAGGTTATGACTATACAGTTAATTATAGTTGGTATCTCTTATACACATTTAACTCAGTAAATTAAAGCACAGCTTATCTTGATATATCATTAGGGTGGTTCAAAGCCATTAATTTACAAGTATATCCTTCGCCGTTACTAAATTACAAATTCCACCAATAATTAGGACTACCATCTAAGCACGAATGGCCCAACCGAATCTTAGATAATCCCTCGCTACCCCAAATTGTATTGTCAACCCGACACATGGTCGTTAGATAAATAGAATTTCCAAGTCGCATTATAGTTAGTAGTTGCGAAATCTAATTGCTGTCCGAAATCACACAGTCTAAGTTGGCTACCTTCAACATTCGTCGAAAATTAGCAATGTACTCAAAGTGAATGTAGGAAAATTTGATATTCTGTGATTAAAGCGGACGCTTCACGCCGTCCACACAAAGAGGGCCGCTACAAAAGCGGTCCACTACTATCACGTAATTAAGGACCTACTCCCAATGTTCAGCAGACCGTAAGGGGACAGTTGCTTGGAATAGTTAAGGAAATACCGCTTCAAAATTACTGTAGGAAAAGAAATCTTATATCAAAAGGATACGAGCTACTGTTGAACTTTCTGAATTATGAGTTCATAGTGCACTGGGCAATTGGGATAATGGTGGTTCCATATAAATTACAACTTTGCCTGGCTACAAATTAAGAATACGAATGTGGGCCGTTAACAGTTACTTTTGTGTAAACTGTACTTAGATCAGTTCTTACTCTGTTAGTACAGTTCATACTCTCCTATTTGTATTTAGGTCACAATATTCAGCACCACCTCCACGTATTTTAAATTTTAATACATGACGCGCGACTACACGCACCCTATTCAAATATTTATGCCCGAGGCGAATATTTCAAACGTGGTTATCTGGTGGCATTCGTAAACGCAATAAATAGGATAGTGCATATTTCAGTGACCCAAAAAATAGCTGGCGAAAACTATACCATAAAGGATTCACAGACGTCCTTTGTCATTAGCTTCATTTGAGGAAAGCATAGTGACTGCGCTACTTTCATTTCGCCAGCAGAAAAAACAATTCGGAACGCGAACTCATCAAACGGGTGGAGATTGAAAGGAAGTATGAGCATTGTGGCCCCAATCACTATCACCGAGGTGACCGACTACTTTAACCCATTCACCCTTTGTCGTTATTTAGGACGGAGCGGTTGAGGCGTGAAGGGATCGAATAGCATTTGTATAAGCGATCCGAGATTAGCCGGTCTGCCAAGTTGTGCTGGATTTGTGAATAGATTGTATTTCAGCTTGAAACTTGTAGGTTTCATTTCTGTTACGGCTTTGCTTAATCGAATGGTTTCGGGTATTGCAGATTATGAGTTTGAAGTTTACGAGATGTGGCATTTCAGATAAGCTTACGGAATATGTCCAAGAAGTATGTCGTAAAGTACTTCCCTGAAACTAGTCTACTGAGTAGTACTACTATTGTGTAGTGCTATGAAACTTTTTAACATATATGGATTTGATATTATTAGGTACTTGACTTAATGTCCTGTGGCCCCTATGTGGGGCAGATGGCGTCCACAGTCCATATTATTAGGTACCTATGAGTGAAAATGTTCAATGTTCCATTTCTTAACCATTTATCTTTCGTTATTGTTAAATAAGAGTTAATAATTAGAGTGGTTTTTGTTTTTCTTATGACCCACCTAATCTTATTTGCCGACCGACCTAATCTAAACCACTTAATCTAAGGGGCGCCTTAAAAACTAGTTATATTAAATCCGAGCAAAGCAATTCACTTGAATTAGGTTTAATGAGGAAAGTTTCATAGGATAGGATTATTTTTTAATGCCGAAATAAAGACATAGGTAAATTGTCGACTTTATTTAGACATTGGTATTTACTCTAGCCTCAGTTTCTACGAATAGCCTACGATAGATGATCTTATAATAAACCTGCGATATTTTTGAGGACTTTAATCCCTACTAATATTATTGATGAAATTAACTCAGTTTATCTGAACGGAACGGATACTTTGCGAGGTAACCATCACACTGCATATCTTTTCCTTTGGCTACGAAGTCGAAGCTGCGGGCGGAGAGCTAGTATGTACCCAATAATTTCGCAATGGTTGTGTAATTGTTCTAGCATTCAAATTCGTGTTTGGTTTGTTGCGATATAAAGCGATGCCGCCCGCGATATTTTATAAAGTAAGTGCTTGTCTATTTTAAAGTACTGTATAAAAAACAAATGAGCATAAAATGTTATATAAACATACGTTTTGTCTCTAAATCTCAACTCATAAACTCAGATAAGATATAACTCGATATAAAGTAATATAAACAAACTTCGTCAAAGAATCCTCGCGGTTGACACGGGTCTATGTTAATTCCAGTCACTTCGCTCCCATTTCTAATGGAGTTTACAAATTTCATCCATAAATACACAACTTCCAAATAATCGTATCTTAATTTCGAAGTGTCTTCATATAAAATTTTGTTGAGAATTTTCGTTGAAATTGGGTTGTCTAAATTAGAAGACCGAATTTACAACTCAACTTAATTTATACAGAGTCAACTCTTAAACTAGTTTTGTAACTGAATAAACTAGAGAAAAGTTGGATAATGTCTTTATTGGAATTAAATTAATACGTTAATACCTTAATTAGACCTTATCCTTCCCTAAACTTCGTTCCCTAGCAGGTACAATCCAAATATCCATCTCCCAGATGCACAATACTAACAGTGATTGGTACTTAACTCTAGATAGATCGCCTATTGTTTCGCCCTACGGATAAAACATCAATATACGCTCGCAAGATAAATACGCTAATATAGGCGGACATTATTGGGAGAAAATCGACTAACTCCCACGATATTGAATCCGACGAGCCGCAACAAATAAATACACGAAATAAATTATCTGTTACCAATAAAACAGCATTCTCTACACTTTAGGGAGAACAAAACGTGGATATAGACTGTGCTATTGAATTGTAAGTCCTTTCTCTCGGGGTTAAAGTTCTAAACGCTTTGATGCGTTAATTTAAGGCACGCGCCACACGCCGGTAGATTTTTTTAAAAGCCCATCCTCCATGGTTAATCGAGCGCGGGTAAACATAGCGTTTTTCGCCATTATTGAAATATCGATAGGGTATGCATTGTCAGGAGACGCAGCAGTTCCCACGAATGAATATGTTTTGGTACGTTTGGCAGTCTGCAGTCATTAATCATGCATTGAGTGCCAGGACAATGCGCGTAATGGCGGGTTAGGTTGAACCTCTTTTACGTTATCTTTCCACTTATAGAATTCGCAACAAAGCACATGGTATGTGCTTGACAGTATCAAACAATATTAAACGTAATTAATGATTATTATCATTTAGCCGGACAAATGGAAGCCTTCTTCCGTTATGTTTATCAAAAGCAAATAATAGATTGTACAATATTATATCGGCTGCGGACATCATTTGTCAACACGGTAGATGTAATGTATTCACCAAATAACAACCCTATTAAAACAGCGTTACAGTTCAGTTCAGGTTTTTGTTTTTATTCACGTGGTGTCTGGATGATTAAAAATTGTCTGAGGTGATCAATCAAGCGATCGTCGACGTCGCCGATACGGAGCCCTAGTCTTATTTGAATAAGACCCTATGTAAATCTGTGGAGACTCCTTGAATTGAAAAATTTCACAGTAAACGATTATTAATTTTTCAGACCTCCTTAAAGTGGGACCAAAAATAAATTCTATTGAAAATTGGATGATTATCTACTATATAAAAATAAGTCGGGTTTTCCTTCCTGACGCTATAACTCCAGAACGCACGAACCGATTTCCACGGTTTTGCATTCGTTGGAAAGATCTTGGGCTCCGTGAGGTTTATAGCAAAGAAAATTCAGGAAAATTTTCAACAGAAAAGCGGGAAAATCATTTTTCACATACAGCCATCTGGTGGCGAAACGGAGTTCGCCGGGTTTGCTAGTTATGTCTAAAAGTTTTTCAAAAAGTGTAACATAACATGTGCCTATTAGACATTTTCTAACCTAAAATTAAAGGATCTTATGCAAACGAATTTATAAAACTATAAATAATTTGCATTTTGTAAGAGCGTATTAAAATATATTATTTTTAAAATATATGTATATTTTCTACATAAAAGGCCATCATTGTCTCTTGGGGGAAAATATGGACCAAATAATAGTTTCCTATCAAGATATATAAAACGAATCACGCCAATCGGTCAAAAACCCACGGAGTTATCGACTTATAAAACAAAAAAAAAAAATGAATTAACAGCCTCCTATACATTTGCGTAATTTTTCCAAAACGCTATTCCGAAGTTTTCTATATTCCTGTATAAATACCGCGTGTTTCAATTCGGAAGATTGATCGCTCCGCTATCGGCGCGACACAAATTGCTGTTCATTTTAATATAAGTTACACACAGGCTTGCGGTTTACAGTTTACACCACTTCCTAGATGTTTGGATTACGTGTCCCCTGAGTATCAAATTTCATATTATAATTATAATAAGAGAGATTCATATATATATATATATATATAACTCTTACGTACTGAGACCTATAAATATATTCTTAACCTTTCGTTTTTCTTCAAAATATTAAATCACCAATATTTATCAAGCATAAACGTATTTTCTACGCCAATTTACAGAGATTGTCGAAAAAAACGTAAAAAACATATTTTATCTTAATTAAAAAATATATAGTATTGGGATCCTATTACATTACGTTTTAATTGTTAAATTTCACATAAATTATTTCCTAAGATATGAAAGAATCTCATTCGAATACGAGTTTATTCATTTTTCCACATCATTTACTTAAAACGTTTAAAGATACAATAACTTCTAAGACAAACCGACCACGTTTACGCAGTAAATCGAAAAGTGTAAACTGTTATCCATACATTCCATGTTTAAAATACGTCTGTCTGCGGTTTCATGCTGTTTAGTGCAAATAAATAACAGCTTAAATAATAATAAAAATATTTAAAGACTGCGATGTCGTACAAAAAGCTTGGCGCTAAGGAAGCCAATAAATCTTGGAAACCGACGGTCATTCAATTTTATTGCCTGCTAGATAGAGGTATCAATCGATCAGTTGTTTTTCTTTAAAACTTTACATTTCTCGGATGCGTTCGGAATGGATAAAATGTGTTTTGTACGCGATAGAATCAATTGTTCGAGTGTCATTATTCTTGTTTGGTTGTTTCGAGTGCTGTGTTGATGAGTGGAATGGTGATTATGCTAAATTATTGTAATTGACGAACATTTGAGTTTAAATATCTGAAGACTTGCTTTTATACTATTATAATTTATGTTTTTTATCATCCAAATGTCATTCTTTCTCTCTATGCATTACGTGAACCAATTTAGCATTGTAATTACAAACAACGAAACTTATATTTGACTAGCTGTTCGCCCCGGCTTCGCCCGTGGTTATGTACCACGATATATAGCCTATGTCACTCAGTGAAGTTGCAGCTTTATAATGGTGAATAATTTTGTAAATAGGTCCAGCATTTTTTTAGTTTATGCATTACAAACAAAGAAACAAACAAAAATACAAATTCTTCCTCTTTATAATATTAGTGTAGATACATCATATAATTAGCTACTTACTACGTATTAGGTATACCTAATACCTATATGATATATCATATAATCTGTAAACGGACAGATTAAAAAATAACTGCGTGTTATTTATGGTATATATAACAGCGTGATGATGGGCTGTCGCAATAACCCCGTTAATATCAATTAATAGATTTAGTGATACATGCCTGTAATTAACAATGTTCCGACACAAGAGCCCTCAAATTATCAGACGTCTGACATAAGTACACAGTGTCTTAATACGCCACAGAGTAAAAAAGTCATATTCTGTGCAAAAAAAATTGTAAATAGACATCTAAAAAAAGCTATGGAATATAATTTACCGGTTTAATAACATACAAACATCATTATTAGATAATAATGGATATATATAACTGTTGATTGAAAAAAGTAATTATTATGATAGTATAATAACCACACACATGAAAATTTTAATTTTGAAAACAAATGTATTATATGCAGCAGCAATACCATTCAAAGCAGTACCAAACAAATTATTTTTTATAAACCCTTTGACGTCCCTGCAATAATTGTTGTCTGTTGTTTATCCTTATTTTTATTCCAAGAAATGTAAGGGATGTATTGAAGGGTAGCCAGCGTCTCTAAATGCAACATAACGCAAAAAATATTATACAAACAAACACGTCCCTTGACAACTGTCACGCTGTCTCAATGTGGCGCCTCCCATAAGTTTACGTTTTATTTATATTATTTTTTATCTGTATTTAAGTATAGGCGAAAGCAGCGATATATTGTCCATGTACATTTTTTCCCTATCTCAAACTTTTTGATACTTTCAAGTTTGATAGACACTATAAAATTTTTACGAATACAAAACAATTAAATTAGTTGTAGGTAACATGCACAACAGAACACAATATAGATAACTTTAATAGATATAAGAGAATATATCATTTTTGTCACGAGTTTATGTAGGAAGAGGGGTTTTGTACGAAACATCTGCCGGCAGAACTCATTTTCCGAATTATACATGATACATGGGTTTGGCCTACTTTGGACACCACATATAAAACTCTTTGCTCATTCCACCATAAGGGAAAAGAGGAATACCGCGAAAACGAGTATAAAGAAACATTTTGCAGCGTACTTGTTTACTGACAACTAGATATAGATAAAAATATAATGTGAAATTAAGGCAATTCTATCGTGTACTTTTTTTATTCGATTAATTTTTGCAAATATCAAGTTTCCTATAATGATTACCAAAATATTCCGCGCAAATTCTCGTACCAGTATCTTGTAATTGTCGAAGCGTATAATTTACAATACAGGAAAATTGGTTTGTTAACATAATTGTAGAGTACTCGGAACTGAATTGCTCGCGTAATCAATAAGCTGGGTAGAAATGTTAATACCTTAATTCACATGTGTGGGTAGTATAAAACAAACACAATCGAAGTTGAAATTGATGTCTGCTGGAAATTATCAGAAAGGAAGCTTTTTTTACTTAAATGTTATGTAATACGCAAAGTTCACGCATTGTAGAAAATGCCGAATGAATATTTATAGAATCTTTTATTTCGTTATTTTTTGTTTGAACTGTAATATTGCGTATTGTAGTGTTTCAGTAGTTACCATTCCCACTAAAATAATTAAAATAAGTCTCGACACTTATAACTTGTACTTATTTATATATATTAGACGCATAACATTGCTTAAATAATAAATACAAGTTATATTCTTATGCTTAACCCTATTATAGATTTAAAACACTTTATGTACAAACATTGCAAAGGAAAGGTAGATAACTGTAATAAATGAGGATAATATATAGTTAAAATAAGATATTAATTGTATATTTTAATTCTAAGATGTTGTTGCGAGTCCCACGGTATGATCTTTGTAGTTTCCGTTAATCATTGTTAACTATGTATGGTAGGAATAATATATAATATAACGTAGAATATATCTCAGTTAAGGGACTTAAGTGTTGATTTTATTCTAAGGTTTTGATCTTCGCAGCAGTGGCATGTTTGAATACAGAGTTGTTCTACCTGTTGGAAGCCTAAGTATGTATATTTATAAGTTTAAATATGAGTCAAAATTAAGTTCTATTGATAGGCTTAAATGACGAAGAGCTAATAAACTCCAACCATCTATATTTCTATCATAAGTGCTAAGATAATTTTGATGACTTCATGTATAGGTATTAAATATTTGTTTCAGCCACCAGCTGCTGATCCGCCATTCTTTTGTCAAAGAGGCTTTACCCAGTCCATCCGCAGGATAATATGCGTTCTCATAGTAACCGGAGAGCCAGCGCATTGGTCATTCATGTGAGCGTGACCTAATTCGTACACAAATGGATTCTGAAGCATGGAGGGAAGGCAATAGAGAAACTTATAAGTATGGCAGTGTATTTATGTTAGCCAATATAAAATGAATGTATTTTAAATTCTTATTAAACTTTAAACAACATTAGTTCCTTTGACCAAAATTTTGTAATTTCTTTCTACAACTGGAAAAGTAAGCAAATATAGAATATGTTCCTATATTCTATAAATAATTAAATATAGATAAATAAGTTAGGAGGAAATTCATCAGAATTCTACAAAAGAGACAAAAAACTAATTTTAACTTTGTCTAACTAAATCAAAAACATGTTTTCTTCACCGCGTGCACGGGTAATATATTCTTATTATGTCATATTTTTTCCTACCCTTCGTAGAGCGTGATTAAAATTTACGATTACTGTAAAGTAGGCTGAGATGCCTTGATGGGGAAGACGCTGGTTTAAAGGAAAACTCTTGTTAATAACATTAACTTTATTCTTATGGATAGTATAATGGAAATGAGGGGTTTTAAAGGATTTTTTAATAGGTTGGTGTTGTTTTATAACAAATATTTAATGAACTTGAAGGTAGAATAGATATGAGGAAGTGAGACAAGTAAACAAGAAGGTATGTATTAAACATAATAATCTTAATGGACCCATAGCAGTCTATTCCAACTGCGCGTATAGTAAATATTATATAGCCTAGCACTCGAGCATCACGTACATATCCAGAAGGCGAAAGAATTATTGATATCATTCCATTTGTTCCCGAGGTTAACGCATTAAAACAAACAAACTCTTCAGCTTCGACTATGTATATTTGTGATTCTATAATATACATTCATTTCACAATCACAACAAACACACGTACACACACACACACACACACACAATCATTCATTGACTATGGTTCACATTTAGCGTCCACGATAGTAATAAATTTTTAATAATTCTTTATTTAAATTCAAAATCTGTCACTCGTCACCAAAAGACGTTACGTACACAAGAAGCAACTACATTATATTTATTCAGTACATAAGCTGATCAATTATTCAATCAAGCCATTGTATAATAATTAGATTCTCTTAAAGCAATATAAAACGGTTATTTTTTGTAGCTCTCACCATGTCCATTTGCGATACTATGATTGACACTTGACTATAGAATGAATAATTATTTTATAGAAAAAATAGATAAGAACGCTGCATTACTTTTTGCCATGCCGACTATTAACCGACTTCAAAAGATGGAGGTTATCAATTCGATATTCTCATGGCTTTTTACTGGGTGAAACGATTTTTTGATTCTTTTTTCATTTGAAAGCTTGCGCCTCCCATGTGGTTCCATTTGGTCTAATCCTGACAATTTTAAGGCAGTTTAGTATTCTAGTAATAATTATAATTATTGTGTATATTATATTGCATTTATCAGAGTGCAAAAACACCTTTCTAATGTATCTCACGTGTTTTAAATGTTTCATACGACTGCATTTTCACATTATATAATTTAAAATACATTATAAAATACATTCCATTTATCAAAGGACTGGTACAATAAAACAAATACTTATTGGTATTTAAGATATTCAATAAGTATTTACGGTACCTATCTAAATAGTCGAATAAGCTGTGGAACTAGTATATAACAATGGAAATATACAACAAAAACACCTCCTGCATCAGGTGCCTTAATAGACCCAAGGATTAATGTCAAAACTAAAGCATGACACTTCGACTTGCACAAACTGTATCATATTTTAAGCTGGCAATTTTATAAATTCACTAATTCATCCTTCTCTAGGAACTTTGAACTCTATCTACTTAGAATAAGGTTTATGCTACTTTTGTAAACGGAAAGCGTGGGTACTTGATCATTTGTTTGGAGTGTATTTGTCGCAGATGGTTTCACCCTTAAATAGAAAGTTCACTCAAGGCAAGTTAATTATTTACAGTTTTAGTCAGATAAGCAGCCTTTTTCATTCATTGCACGCTTTATCTTTGCAAAAAAAAAACAATTTTATTTAGGTATATCGTTAGGTTCCTGTTAACAAGTTAAATAAATATAAACAAGTGAATTATCAACGTGTAGAAATATAATGTAATTAATGAGATTAATTAAAAAGAATTCATGAAGGATACAAGTTTTGTTACTAAGTATTATTTATAATTGATATTGTGTTGGTAGGTATATTGCATTTAATAAATAATGTAATAATGAAAATTATCAATAATTATTTAAAAGAATTATCACAATATTTATTTGCTAAAAACACAACACATAAAATAATCCTATAACATTGTGATTAAACAAATAAATTACAATAAATATTAATTTAGCGCTTACAAAATCGATATCGAAAGACTTGTCTATCATTCGGTGCTATAAAAACAAAACAAAAAGTTCTAACATCGCTCACAAGACGCCGACGCCTCGCCCCAACCGATAATCACGATTGTGTTTAGATAAAATATAATAATAACAAAATAAACAACGTACGTAATCACCTCATGTCAGATGAATAATGAATGTTGTGACCAAGACTATAGTGATGATAGGATATGTATTCTATTAGAAGGAAGTATTCTTCGTAATTAAATTAAATAAGAAAAGAATTAATAAATGTATCATTTAGAAATCTCTATTACTTTTGAAATTTCTAATGCCAGAGGTAAATAAAACAAGCTTCATTAATAAACATAGAAAAGTTGCGTTACTGTACAGCAATACATAATACAACAGTAGGTAATTTAATTGGCGGCCTGGTATTTGTTGATATCTAGGTTTTTAGATCATGTACCTAATTTCTTATAAGTAGTACATTTTCCAGCGCACTCAATATTAATAAGATTTATGCGATGTCAATCTGTAATGTCCGTAATATAATTATATCATGTAGCGTATTTATTATAAGTAAAGATCCGATCGATGTAAAGGGAGCCTTTATTTTTGAGCCTTGAGTATTAGGTGGTCCTAATACTAAATGAGTAAAGCGACACTGAAAAATTTGGCAAATTTCGCAAACATGATGCAGACATAGCTAGAGAGACACATATTCAGTGAAATTAAATCAGATCTTGTAAAATTCGTCTTATTTCAAAACCATGGTCATTTCCATCAAAAGCTCGCCAACCACTTATACGATTCAACTTACATCATTCAAAATGACGGTTGACGGACGCCAACTCACTTATTTTTAATCAATGTTTATTTACTATGAGGGAACTCACAATTCATAGCATTAATTGCAACAAACAGTTTATTAGATTTAAGATTGTGGAGCAATGAAATATTTAATTATAGATGATTATAGCAAAGAGTTTGGTCAGAACAAGATTGAAGTGTCTTATTATACTGCTGTGGCTCGTGGTACGAGTTACGTTATTCTAGGTATTTATATTGTACGGCTTGATAGACGTTCAGTAGAAAACAAAATTACTGTTAAAGTTTTCCTGATAATTATATTTAAGCAGACGTGCGTAAATACAAAAACATTTTGAAAAATAAAATCGTTCAAAGCCATTTCTTCTGTGAAATTATAAAAATTCGGTACATCAAATTGAAAATTCCAACATATGAAATACATCATGATTTATCAACGCAATGCCCAAAATACTTAACCGATCGGGCTAAAATTTTGCGTGCAGATAGGCACTATGCGGTAGGCATCCGCCAAGTTTGTACCCTGATAATTTATTTTAATCACGTAGACAACAGCTAGGTAATATCAAAGTAAATCATTGAATAGTTCATTGAAACACAATGAGATTTTCGCATTATGTACATTATAATATAATGTAAAAAAATATTTGAGATATTTCGCATTGAATTCATATTTCTTTCAAAGCTATTGGTGTGAAAGTTAGCGATACGACGCGTTCACTCATCGACATAGAAAATGGTTGACATTTGAGAACAACGTCTCGTGTTATTTAATAAATTCATTGAACGTATTCTTTAATTCGGATGGCATATAGTTACTTTGTGCAAATAAATAAAGAAGTGAAAATTAAACGAAAGAAAAGTTTTAAGTAAGTTTCAAAGTAAATTTTTCTTAGTTAATTATATATCAATTATTGACTGCAAAAAATGTTTGCTAAAGATAAATGTAGTTATCGCTATAATAGTGGACTGTATAAGAAAAATATTGTCGTGCTATTCTCTACGTGAGTGTACTGTTGCTCCGTCCGTTTTGTAGTAAGGCGCACTTGGCTGATTGCGCCGTGTGCCATTTGCATTTACTATCATGCGTACATTCGTGTAAAAAATAGCTAATCAAAAGGAATTTAAAATTGATATGGCGATGTAATCTTCTGTTTTGATAAAATGTGCACCGCTGACGCTTTTCCAAAATATATAAATCTCGAACTAGAGGTTACAATCTTGATTCTAAAATGGGGCCAAATGCCGTAATTTCCTATCAAACACAAAAATATCACGTCAATCGGTTGAAAACCCATAAAGTAATCGAGTAACAACACTAAAAAAAAGGCAGTCGAATGGACAACCTTCTTTTTCCACGTACATTTTTACGAACTGTCGCCTTAATAATATTAGTTAGATAAATATGTATGGTTGCTCATACCTCCGTTGCTATGCATAAATTATTTCAGGCTGTACCATAGTTTAAATAATCAAAGATGTTTCCTCTCAAGCGACGTTTTCAAAAAAAATTATTTGATCTAGAGTTCTAGACATATCAACAATTTTAGATGATAGCATACTACCAATATTGCGATACCACACGACTATAAATAATATTTTTGTATTAATGAAATCGTCAATAAAAAAAAGTTTACGAAAACAGATTGAAAATATCTGCTCAACTGTACTTACCTGAGCAATATGGCTTCAGAAGGCACCATACAATCTTTGTAAAAAGTGATGTTCGTGCCATGTTCTCGAACAATAAGGATAATGAGCGAATTAAATTAACCGATTTAGGTATAGTTATTAGTACAGTATTATGTTATCTGTGGTGTAACATTCTTCTGTTCCTAATCTCGCTACTTTGTTCTTAACTTAAAAACATCATTTTCTATTAAATAAAATAATTGATTGTAATAGAAGGGAATTTAATAATATGTATTACACTTTTATTTACATAGTCTATATACATCAGAGAAAGCTTTATGTATGGTAGTTGTTATAGACCTTGTAACAACATTTATAATAATAATTAAAAAATTCGTACACAGATAACATATACTAATAGCTCTGGACATATGGTCTAATAAATTGAAATAAAACAAAATTTGTATCTATGCAAAAATATTTTTAAAAATTCACCATTTAATAATATACTCATTGCCAAAAACTGATACGGCACTTTAAAAGTATTATTTCCTCACAACAAATAATTTAAAAAGATAAGATCGTTTCGTATTCGCAAAGAACTTTAAAACTAGCATTTGAGCGTTGTCCCAAAGGAGAGCGCTTTGACTCTTTGAGACCCGGTTCATATGTGTGCAATATGCCCTTGTCAACAAACCCTCTGAAACTGTTGAGCTTTGTCGTTTGTTTTCCAGCCCGCGGTTATAATTGTAGCGTTTAACGATAGGCGACTAGCCAGATATTAAGAAACAGTAACAATATTTGTCTCTGTAATTTTCAAGGGTCATCTTTATTAGTTATTACCGTTCTTACCATGAATTTAAGGGTTTTCATCATGAATGAAATTACAAAAGCAACAGGCAGATGTCAATCAAAATAATATATGTATAAACGTCACTCGCACACACGTGCTTCTTGATCAATTTCCATCCATAATCCGGAGGGTAGAAATTTATATAGCATATTAATGAGAAGCACATTAATATATTGAAGATCATAGGTAGTTACTGAGTAGACATAATTAAGGCACAAGTATTAAAAACGAGTATAATAAAAAAAAATACTTATTTGAATAAAATCGCCGTCACGATCTATGTACACAACCTTATAATTTTACACCGCTGTCTGCTAGTCTATTTTAAACTGTAAAAGGTGTCTAGAATCAAGATAAACTAAAGTTGCATAAACAAGTAAATATACCTACGGACAATAAATTATGAAACCTATTTCCACATAAAGGTAGAAAAGGAAAGGATTGGCAATAGATATAAAGGAGTGGAATGGGAAGGCTGAAGTAAAGGATACGGGATGCCTATCAGTCGACCCACAAGCTTTGCAGCAAGCTGCCCGCTCTTTTTTTATGTAATAGCGGGCCATTTGCAGAGATGGGGCAAATGTGCTGCGTGCTTTAAGGGGTACAGGGTAAGGGTAGAATTGATGATGAAAATATGAATTGGACAGGGAAGGGTGAGGACAAGAATAAGGGCCTCTGGCTCCCTCAGTTAGCGAACGAAACACTGTAGCGGGCTACTGTTTCACGCCGATCTTCTGTGAGGAGTCTGTGTCTGTGAGAAGAGTTCACCTTCCCCGGTGCGATCTGAGCCAATTCTTGCCGAAGCGCGTTCAACTCTTACATTAGAAATAGTAGTTTCTTTTTTTGTGGTGATTCTCTATGTCAGCCAGAAGGGCTACTACAATGCTATTTAACACGGAGAACTAGAAGTAGTGTATTGTTTATATAAGAAAAGTATTTCAATAGACCACATGATCATTTATAGTACTTACTTAGGTTAATAACCTCCTCCTAGCTCATAACTCTTGCTAGGTGAACCATTTTGTATGATTATTTTTTTATTTGAGAGCTGGTGCCTCCGGTATTAGCCCATTTATTTCATATATTTGTATGTACCAATCAATTCGTAATATTTACATCAATTTGAAGGCGGTTTTGTTTTTTGTTTAAAATTATTATTGTAGCAATTTATAGCATACTAGCTGCACCCGGCAAACGCTGTTCTGCCTTACTCTTATCATTTAGGGGTATGAAAAACAGATGTTGGCCGATTCTCATAGATACCGGATAAGCACAAAAAATTTCGACAAAATCGGTCAAACCGTTTCGGAGGAGTATGGCAACGAAAACTGTGACACGAGAATTTTATATATTACTAGCTGCGCCCCGCGGTTTCACCCGCGTAAGTCCGTATCCCGTAGGAATATCGGGATAAAAAATAGATGTTGGCCCATTCTCAGACCTACCTAATATGCTTACCAAATTTCAGAGGAATCGGTCAAGCCGTTTCGGAGGAGTATGGCAACGAAAACTGTGACACGAGAATTTTATGTATATAGATAGATAGAGATAAAATATAAACAAAAATATTTTTCCATTGCTATACTAAAATATTAATACTAATTTCAACAACAGATGTATCAGCCCGGCTAGCTCAGTCGGTAGAGCATGAGACTCTTAATCTCAGGGTCGTGGGTTCGAGCCCCACGTTGGGCGAAAATCTTTTTATCATTAAAAAAAATATATTACTTTTTATGATTATTAATTATACCTCCGTGTACGCATTATGGTTTTAGTAATAAAAATTTGTAGTATAGAAAAAAATCAGTGTCCCATGAGGGACGGGAAGGACATCCTGATGGTTGCACATTTTGTTAATATTTGAACATAATTAATTAAGAAAGTTTACAGTTTGAGAAACATGATATGCAAACTTTACATTCGTATCATAAAAATAATAGGAATGAAAAATGATACTGTAATAAAGTTGCTTATAGAAATTGATAACAGCGCCATCTATAAATGTTTATCAGTATTAATTCCAATGAAGATTTTTAGATGTATGACATACCAACGTAACATTTTGTTGAGTAGTTTGACAAAGTAACTCTTTAAATCCATAGATGGCAGCACTTATACTTTTCGTTGACATTCCTATTTAAGAATATTACTTTTCTTTTAATTATAGCTGGAGAAGTCTTGAGAATTTCCAATGTGATTGTACCATTGATATAGCATAAAAATAGAATGATTGCAAATTTATGACAATTTATTTATCTTTTCTAAACTAAGGACTTTTTTAACCAAACGATTAAAATAATTTTTGCCCGACACTTGCAACCACAGATAAAAGAAATACTATAATAGAAGTAAGCTAAATATTGATGTTAGACAGTCAGTATTGTATTGAGAGCAAAGTTTAGTTTTAGTCGTTAGACGTTTTTCAATCCCATTATTATATTTCTCGAAAAATTTGCCGTCGTAAATGATATCTATAATACCCTAGTACAAAAACATACATATACATGTATAAGAACATTTCTATACACACATATCCACGTAATTCACCTAGAACCTGCACCTTGGATTTGAACCTCGCTTTAACCCGAAAGAATTGAATTGTATTTATTTAATTAAATCTAAACTTTTCGTAGCACAACTGAAAAAAATATATTGCCTGTTTCGGGAACAGAGTCTTACTGTACAAATAAGTACAGTTCATTTGTTCAGGTTAATTTCTACATATAAATCACCCTGTAACAAAATTTACAACTAAATGACATAATTAGTCATTTTCTTGTAGATATACTGGTAATTGCTGAACTTCCTCTGCGACATCATTTAGAGTAATTTGTATTGTTTATATATAATGGAGGAAACACGCGTGTCGAGCTTTATGCTCATCCAATCTTTATTGAAGATGACGCAAATTTTGTCAGTTTACTTCGCTGCATCAGGTAAGAGTAACGAAATACATCGAACAAACATAAAAAAAATCAGGACGGTATTCGTTTAAAAATGTGTAAACTTGAATAGCAAATAAGCAGATTTCAACAGCTTTCTACGTTTAACTAGTTTTATTCAGTTCTAGTTGCATTGTGTCATTGTGTGTCCACAAAAGTGGATGTTTTTGAAGATGAGAACTCTCCTACGTCCAGTAAAGAAGAGGAAGACGTTGAAGTTAAACACACCATAGTTGTGTCAACGAAACTCAAAAACAACAGAGGAGGTTTACACACATCAGGTATCTATAAATTTTTATTAAAACACGTAATTATTGTTTGGATGTAGATTTAGCTGATTTGAAGTAACGGAAAATAGTTTTCATAAATATACGCAAAAGATACGAAGTTCGCCTGAAATGGAATATTGTACATTTAACGACGTTATATTTGATTTGCTGAAGGGTAAAGAATTTTTCAAACAGTGTTATACATAAAGAAAAATAATTAATAAAAATTTTAGGCGATCAAGAAGCATTGTTTCTATCAAGAGGGAATACACATAAAGACACTGACAGCGGAGAGGTCCCGATCGTGAAAGCTTATAAAGCGGTAGAAACTACTGCGATACGCACACCCGATACGCGTCTCAAGAATCAAACTCCAAGAACATTTATCAAAAATTCTAGAGATGAAGTCGATTTCTTCCCGAACACAGCTTTCAGTCCTGTCTGGAAACCATCGACATTCTACAATAATGTATACTATTGGAACCAAGACGATTTCTATAATATCGCGAGAGGGAATAGACCAGATTATCGTAGTATAAACAGAAGACCTAATGATGACGGAGTCCGGGAATTTTATTGTCGTAAGTGCAGGGAACTCAGTAATGGCAGAGGATGTGTGCAAAAAACAAATTCGTGGCTTCGTGAGAGCACGACTCAAAAGACAAAGGTAGATGGTAAATTAGCGAAATTAAACTAATAGTCTTCTCATGACTTGTAGTAAAAACGAGATGATGCTATCTGTAACCTTGAAGCGAAACACGGGCATGCGATCATAGTCACTGCATGATGGTAATCACTATTAAATATTTTATGTATCTGTGGTAAATATCGTGGCTTCATAATACATGTGTTGCCTAGTATATTGGAATATAAAGTTATGATGTAAATAATTACTTCATCTCATTAAGTTTTGCAGCATAAATAATAATTTATTTTTTGGTATATACAGTCCTCTGCATGAATGAATGAATATTCTGAACTTTTTATATAACAATAAAGAAAACTTATCAGGTCAAAAATATTGTAATTTATGCATTTTGTTTTGTTTCATTTTGTGTTCATATAAACGTCAATACATAGTTAAAGAATTTCGAATAAGGAAAACGAAGTACTGTTTGAAGTAAAATTAAACAATATTGATTACGAAAAATATTTAATCATCCGTCATGTGATCCGTAAGGATTTAAGCATTGACCCTGTATTTGGTAATCCTGCCGTTGTTGTTGACCACAGTTTCAGCTCCGCGGTGATTCAATTCTTGACCTCCGAGGTTAGCTGATGAGGAATAGGAGGAGCTGGACACGCTATAGAATTTGTTGTTGCCAGGGTCATCGTTGAAACGGTTTGTTATTTCCACATTCTTCATACGCTGAAACATAAGTATGTCAGCTTTTATATAGCATCTTCATGCATTTACATTAAGAGACAATTAATTGTCGTCTTCAAGAAGGACGTCAATTAAAAACAAAACAGGTGAATATTATTTTAGCTATCTAGTATCATATTTTTATAACTGATTTAAATTAATGAAGACCTTAGCTTATCAATGTCATTTGGCGTGATGAAGAGTTTCTACCATACATTCTGTTTAGATAGTACTTTATGAGTGAAACGCACCACTTTTATGCATACGTACTAGTTATTACTATAATTATATGTATGGTATATGAAGCTTTGTTTACGTTTGAATTAATTGTCTAGAGAACCGCATCGGTCATACTTATCAAATTACGGAAATCCGATACAGAAATAAATATCACGTAATTCAACTTCTACTAAATTATATAATACAGGACTAATGGATCTAGAAATATGCATTGATTAATGTAAAAAAATGTACACGAATACAGATTACTAGTTCAAAACTAAGCCATGGAAATCACTAATTAATATAATTTTACTCAATTTACTAACTTCCGAAGAAGTTGAACGTTGAATAGTATATTTTTTTGGAGTTTCACTAAAAAGCTTTCACTAAAATGGGAAACTGGAGTGGAATTGAATTAGGTAAATAGATATTTATTTATTTCTCTGTCGCTTACGCTCACCATAATTGAGCATAAAAAAGAGATTTTTGGTGTGACAATACTTCTACCGTGTCTTCTTTAATCTCTTATAAAGATCAAAGCTTAAACTAATCATATCAGGTCCACAGATTCTTGAATTGACTGCTTAAAAAAAACAAAATAACTTATTTGTTGTTGTCAGTACTACACGATTCAGATAAGTAATAGAGATGACGTCAGGTGCAGGCAGTAATGTTTTTGATCATGACCTAACCGCACGGTGAATATAAATGTTATTCGCTGATAATATCAGTGTGTTTGTTTTCCAATCAATTTAACGTTTTTATTGATTGAACTACGGTCAGTTCGACATGATGATTTAGTATCTGTATTACACAGGACACCTTCCTGTGTGTTGATACATGAAAGGATATTATTTTGATTGAAAAAAGGCATTTTCGTTTTTTGCATTGGTCATATTAATATGGTGGATATATACGTCTCGTACTTACGTCACTTTCCGGGTTAATAGCGGCGATCTGGTGGCTGAATCCAGGACCAGCAACGCCACTAGCGAAAGCACTGTTCGGCTGAGACATGTCAAAGGGCAAACCACCAGAGCCAAAGAAATTCGGTGGCCCGTACTGTGGGAACCTGGAGAAATTCGGAAATTCACCAATGTGGTTCGCGGTCATATCGAACGCATTAAACGGAGCGTACGATGCCAACCTGTGAGCCTCTAAATTAGCGATCACCCTGCAAACACACATCTCATCATCAAACACTCCCAAAGGGAAATAGTAGTTGCGGAGTTGTAAGCGACAGACAATAGAACCGGTTAGTAAGAAATACAAGTCATTTTATTAGAAGTATCCACAACACGCTACACGACCCAAGTCACACATTATACCTTCTGGTTCCAAATCTTCGAAATGGACGGAATGGCCTGAACGAAAACCCGGGGCGGATAAATCTTCTGACTCTACTATAAATTACAGACAATGTGGATGTTAATACTAAATTATAATGCACAAGTTAATGACTACATAATTGGATAATGTACCATCACCTATAATTATGTGTAGTATGTGTTTTTTCTATATTATTGTCTAATGTGTTTACGCAATTGAATATTTAGTAGTTAACAACAATAATTATGTAAAACTAATCTAATATTATATAAAATAGTATAAAAAAAAACCCCTACTACAGCCTCCACCGCTCATGCTTTACCTCCACCGGAAGCTTAGCCAGTTATAAAAATTCTTACTCTTGGAGAATATTATCGTAGTTCGGTATAATATAATTTGGAAAATAGTTGTCGGCGAAGTTTGTTAGCAGTGGGCCGGTGTAAGGGTCGGTTATGACGCCTTTGTCATCGAGCCCGTAAGTCCCGCCGTACCTATTCCCAGCTGTGTCTTGGTAGGCGTATGCACCTACCCCTCGAGGATCTGGATACCCTTTAAACAAATATCAATAGATTATTTAAAATAGCACATTAAACTTTAATGACCTTTGATATTTGTTGTTGTGGATGTGTTTAATGATACATCTAAAAACCTAAAAAAAAATAATATAATAGAATCGAAACTGGTGAATGAAACTTTGAATTTGGTGATAGATTATGAAGTTCAAGAAGAAAATAATCCTTAGCACCATAGGTACTCACGATTCTAATAAATGAAGACTATAAGTCATAACAAGATAGACAATATAATAACCAAAGCTGTGAAATCAACAAACAAATCAATCTCTGATATAAAAACTAAAACGGATACGATTTGTAAGGAAACATCAAATGGAAACTAGAATCACAATACAACAATAAAATAGAAGACAAAAAATGAAGTAAACAATGTTGACCTTCCTTAGTCGCTTGTGTAGAAATTATATTTAAGTAAATTATATAGTATGTACAATGTGCAGTAAAAACTACATCAAAGTGAACGTAATTGATCGGGAATTCCGATCAAGATCATCTTGAACATCATTAATAAAAGAATGCAATATTTGCATTATTTATCATGTAATTTTTATACATAATTTGTACATTAATTTGCGATGAAGCGGAAACATAAGACATTAATTAAATACGCAATTTCTATAAAATATATCGACATAATCTATGTCTTAATCTTTAAAGAATAAGTTACCTTTTTTAAATTCAACTATTGACTTTTGAAGATAATTCTAACCTCACGTTGTCTACATTGAAAATCACTCAATGCACTGCATGAAAATCGACCATAGCTTTCTTGATCTACCATTTGTTTGTACTGTGACTAATAACTGTTGCTATTAAATTTATTGCGCAATAAATTTTGTAGATAATCTATGAAACCTAAATGCCTTAGTACAAATATGACTTCTCTAATATTTTTGTTCCATATTCCAAAAGTAAATATTACATTTTAATACTTCTTAGATTTATTTATATTGAGGAACAGGACAGAAACTTTCGTATAATTGAAACCCATTCTTCACTTATAGTAATATTGTCGTTCAGTAACATAGTAAAAACTTTTTCTGTTTGTATGTGCCGTGTTCGTCAGTCACGTAAAAACGACTAGGCAGACTTTGACTAAATTATATACGGGGGTATATATTTTTAACGATGGTTTACCTGGGAGATATTAATTAAATACATTAAAATGTCATACTATCTTCGAATATCCACGTTGTAAACAAAAAGAGTAAGAGAAGAGAAACAACAACAATTAAATAAAGATATAGCAATGCGACGATATTTATAAATAAAGTCACCCGTTCTAATGATATAGATGTAATCGAACAATTTAAATTAGCATTTATTTAAGCTAGCTCTGTAGAGGTCCTTGACCTGAGATCTCTGATAAAATAGAACAATAGATTAGAAGAATTATAAAACGTTACCACTTAAAAAAAACTTAACAGTTAACTGTGATACCAGATACCAGACATCTATAAACTATGCTGTGATTATTTAATAAGTAGGATTTATTGATGTCTTTATTAGCATATGTTATTACTATCCGACTTTCCCAAAAAACGAATGTGGTTCTTAATTTGACTGTTTTATTTTGTTACTCGATAACTCCGCGTATTTTCAACTGACTGTCGTGATTCTTTTGGCATTTTAATCCCTCTAACGTTATCCCGATGACCTTTTTTAAAAAATATTATGAGTTTTTTTCCTCTAGAAAAGTAAATGAGAGAGAAATAAATTTTTATTTATAAGCATTTGAATACTTTAAAATTAAACGTTAAGACAATATTTTTTTTATGATAAATGAGAATTTGTAATTTTCTAAACCCTGAGATTTTTAGACATATTCAAATAATGGAATGTATTTAATGACATTAATATTATAAAACTGCTTAAGATGTGATAACCGAACACCATAATTCTGTTGTTAAAATTTTGTAGGTCGAATCATAAAATAAATATTATTCAAATTGATTCTTAATACAGTTTTAGCTTGTATCTATTTTCTATTGTTATAATTGACAACGGTATTTCCGATTTTATGTTTTCAAATTAAGCATTTTGCATAATATTATCGTTAGTTTTAAATATTTTGTATTTTATCTTGGAAAATATCTTAGTAAAATTATACTTTCTACAATAAACATTTGTGATGGTTTTTATTGATAGTAGTAGGTTTTTAAGTTCAAAGCATACGTAAGGACAGACAACGAGAAGCAATTTTGTTAACATTATTAATACTACAATGTAGTGATTACGTAAGTTAGTTAATTAAATGTGTTTACATATTTACACTAGAAACTAATAGGTACAAAAAAACTCTTTGAAACTTCACCGCAGGCGAATTAAGATAAGCTTTCTAAATGTATTTCGGCAAAAACTTAATGATATAATTTTATTTACGGCTTAAGTTTTATGAAGACATTTATCACGTTTCTTAATTTGCAAAAATTCATAAACGTGGGCGTGGTTAATGCCCTCCATTCTATCTTTAATGAATGTACTGTTATAGTCGTTAAATTAAAGAAATGTTAAAAGTTGTAGAAGAAAAGGTAATTATCTATTGATTCATTTATTTTATGTCCTGGCGGGCAATTCAGCAGACGGATTTTTTTTTTATGTCACAGTCGGTAATGGAGCTGGTGGGACGCCTGATGGTAAGCGCTACAACCGCCCATTTGTAGAGGCGTAAGGCGATTACAGACCTTACGCCTCTGCAAATGGATTGCCGACTTTAAATTAGGAAGGGATTAAGAAAGGATAGGCGAGAGGAATAAAGGAAAGGACTGGGAAGGGGAAGGAAAAGGATATGGGCCTCCGGCTCCCCCACTCACCGAACGAAACACAGCAGAATGCTATTTCACGTCGGTCTTCTGTGGGGGTGTGGTACTTCCCCGGTGCGAACTGGCCCAATTCGTGCCGAAGCGTGCTCGATTACCACATACAATTTTTTTTTTGATTACCTGATGATAAGCAATCACCACCGTCCATGAACATAGAAAAAGGCAGTCAGAATACAGTGCCCGTTTAAGATGTAAGGGATAGGACAGACGATTGGAAAGAAGGAATGGACTGGGAAGGTTGAGGAAAAATTATGATACTTAGTGTTCTAGAATAGTAGAATAGCTAAGCTCGCTTATAGTATACTCGCTTTTACCCGTCTTTTCGGCGTAGCTAGTCCGATATAATTACTTATTCTTGTTGTGCAAGTTTCATAAAAATCAGTATTTTTCAATAATTAAAAACAGGAATATTGTTCAGTGTGTATCAGTTAACATTTATACTACTTACAAGCTATAATATTTTACACCTAATAATATGTATTTCACTATGAAAGTTCAAATGGGATTATTATATGAGTGTTATATCTACGCTGATCATAGGTAATTATGGCAACATGTGCCATAACTAGTGATTATATTTGTTTTATTAATTTTCTCTTACAACATAGAACTCACTGCATTGCCCCCCAAAAAGCTTATAAATCAACGATATAATTTAAAGCGATAACAACTGATGACTAATAAACAAGGCTTGATAAAATGCCAGATTTCAAATGCTACTTTTTATTAAAGTGATACGGCTCATATAATTATTTTATTTTAATATTAGAGCAGAGCTGTGACCGATTGATTGTTACACACAATCGTCATGGTAAACACACCGTAATGAACTAACTGTTATTCCAAATAGCCAGAAAAGACTGAAAATCAAGGTTATTGCTGTTTAGAATTATTTATTTCTCACGTAATAGCAACCTGTTACATGGAGGTTTAGGGTCGCTTTTCATTGAATAAATAGGAAACATTTTCTGCTATGCGGTAATTTATAGTAGATTTGAGAGAAAGGACTCACTACTTTGCAGACTAAATATTTAATGATTAAATTTAGTTAACTATAACGAATTTATTACAGACTTCCCGACGCCTATCCCTATGTACCTGGATTTTAGAAACTCCGAAATTTTAAAGCTATTTTTAAATAAATAGAGCGGTTCAAGAGGAAGGCTTTAATAATATATATACATATATATAAACTAGCTGACCCGGCAAACGCTGTTCTGTCTTATTCTTATCATTAAGAGTTATAAAAAATTGATATTGGATGATTCTCAGACCTACCCGATATGCACACAAAATTTCATTTGAATCGGTCCAACCATTTCGGAGGAGTAAGGTAACGAACATTATGACACGAGAATTTTATATATAAGAAGATAACGTGTCATGTTGTTTGTCCGCGATGGACTCCTAGACTACTCATCCGATTTTAATAAAATTTGCGCACCATCGATCCAACCTAAAAGTTAGGATAGTTCTATTATTATTTCAATTACGATTAAATGAGTACCCGGGCGGAGACGAGGTGTGCAGCTACTATGTTAGTATACATTATAGTTACAACTTACAGTACGAAGCCGGGGCGGGTCGTTAGTAAGTCCAAAATAATGATGTAGTTAGCAAGAGTAGATACTCTTACTTCCTTTTTATACATCTATACATCTAACAATCATCTAATTGGTGTCCTGAATCACCTTCGCAGTCAATTAATATGAACGATTAATAAGTAGTTGGGGACAAAACAATTAACGTTATTGCAATGACCTTGAAAAGGTATCAAGTACTAATGATATAATTTCATTCCGATGATTGACGCATCTGCGCTAAGTGCTACATGGAATTACCCATTAGGAAGATTATTATCATCAAATTGGTAGCCAGAAAATAGGTACAGAAAAATACAGAGTCAAGTTTTTACTTAAGACGTTTAGATTTTTATCTACATAATTATCAGCAAGATAAATTTACCAAGCATTACATTTTTTCTTATATTCTCGTCAACATATGTAAGGGTTGCCTGGTGGAGATCGCTACTTAGCGATAAGGCCGCCTTTTGCTAATTGTTTTAAGTTTTTTGTTCGCCTGTATATTATGTGTTTTTGTACGCAATAAGGAATTCTTAATCATTTCATTCATTCATTCATATCTTCTAAACATATCTATATATACATATTTAGTTATTAATTCTTATATGAGAAATATGTTTTAGTAATACCAACAAAATTTAAATTTCGCGTTCAAAATTCGTTAAAAAGTTTTTAATTTCTAAAAGTAGTCATATCATACAGACATAATTACAGATTAACTTATTCGCTTAATAATGTTCTAGGTAGTTCGTAGTAGGTGCGTGCCGATTTAAAAATTAGTAAACAATCAAAATATACAAGAATATATTCATAGAAAATGAACAATAGACATCTGTTAAAACATGTTTTAAAAAAGAAATCTAGAGTTTAGATTGAACATTGATAGAGTTGAATAAATAATACGTAGTTGTTTATAAGGTCAGTGACATAATGCATATTTGTTATTGTTTATTTACTCATACTTCTTAAACAATTACATAAATAGGCTGTGTATAAATCTAAGCTTCGTCCTCTTTTTTTAGAGATATAACGATATTAATAAGAGACCGAAATTAAAACTGAAAATATTTCATATATATACAAGTGCACTATTTTTTGCCTAATTAAGCGCTGTATTCATATCCAATTTTTGATACATATTTAGCGGTTAACAACGCGTTGAAAATTAACTTATTAAATTGCTTTTTGCTTTTTATTTGTGTACGATACAGATTCATAATAACTAATTTTAAATTTACATGTGATTCAATTCAAGGAAGATTCCAAAAGCATAATGGTAACATCATTTAAGCGATAGTTTCATAATGACTAGTATTATTAATAAAATAATTTGTTAATGACGTTTATATCACTCTTTTGTGTATCGACCCAAATGACAGCTAGGATTTCGGTATTTCTGTTATAGAATACATGTCTCATGACACAATGACTTCAAAATATGTATGAAAAAGTTAATTTTTAATTTTTTTCACTCAATCTAAATAAATTAATATTTCATTAGCAATTAGGACTCATTAACAGAATTTCGAATATATAATATGAACGTGAGTCAATTTTTGGTTATTAATAGCTTTATAATAATTCAAAATCGGAAACAAAATTTTTTTTTTTTGACAGTTTTTAATGTAAGAGATTATTAAATGACAGCATAGTTCAGAAAATCATTATGAATGTAACGCTCCAAGTAATGTATGTTAAGTTTAAACCAGTTAGTGTTATTTGAACAAATATTCCGATCATTGTCACCACGTCCAAGAATACTAACTCGTTCAATAAATACAACTCTCAAAATTTTGTTTCATACGCCTTCGTTGCTATTTCTTAAAACAGTGCGAAATGATTAATATTTAGAAAACAATTTTTTGTGTTAGTTTATTTTCCTAGTAGTTTACTCATTTCAAATTCAATTCAAATTATTTAATTCTACCAATATTTTGCATAAAACCAATACATATTTTTAATTGCAATTAAAATTCTTTGTCAAAGAAGTATTTAAAGTTCTAATATATATAACTATGATTATTTTTAAAACAACGTTAAATAGGCAAACTTACAATAAATGCTAGCGAAAATATGAAAAGAAATCCATTTAACTTTATTGTGACATATTGTTTGCCTCAGGCTCTATTTAATATTTAATATTTATGCTTTCAATTAACTTTGTAGATTTCTTAATATAACAAGATCGAAACATATCAATTTTTAAATACATATATGATGCATGGTGAATCTCAATAAATTTTATATTAACTGGCTTTCCGTTTTTCGTCTTTAAATAGAATTTTATAATCAGATATGTCAAGTTATTTATTTTATTACGTTTGTGAACTTTTGATGTGCTTGCCAGGATTACTACAAAGTCACAAAGTCAAAGTTTGTTTTCATTTACGTGTATTATTTAGTAAATTTCTTTTGTGCATACTTTAGTAAAAACGTTTGTGCAATTTAGCACAACAGTTTCAAATAATTCCGAAGCCACAGAATTAAGTCATAAACAATTAAGTAAATACGAGTTCTAAAGTTTTCTCAGTATTTTTTAACAATGTAAATACATAACTACAATTAGCATACCGGGTTTTCCGAAACACTACGAATCATTCGCAAATACAAATTGTTTTGTCATAACGTTTTCTTATAAGGAAGGCTCTATTATGTACACAATACACATAGACTTGGTCCTTAGCAGTTAACGACGTCAGGACGGCGACTTCCGGTTTTAATTAATTAGAATAATTAATAACACACATTGTTTTAACAACATTTTGACGTTATTAAAAATAGTTAAGTTAATGTCATTTAAAAGTTTTTTTTTTTTTCACGTAGTCAAATAAACCAGAAAGTTAAACCATTAATAAGGATAGCATATTTATATAACTATACATTATACATAGGAACTGTATTTTCAATTAAAAACTAACAAAAAGAACATACCATAGCACCAAGTCAATTGCAGTAATATAGCACTTAATGTTACTAAACCCTTCATTTTCCACAAAATCACTATTTATTTCAAATTATAATTGGCTAGTTGAAAGGACACGAGTTTCCTTGTCGGCCGGTCGGCACCTAATGTTGGTCAGTGGTATCCACACCTTATTAAATGTTCTTCTTAATGCTTATCAAACGCTGTTTTTCACGATAATATGTGGTTAATTCCTAGAGTGATAAGAACTATATTGCTACCTGGAGTCCGTTGTGGCTAATTAGGTTTTACGTTTGGTTTTGATATAGTTTTAAGAGTGGTTTGATGAAATGTCCAGCGAGAGTTTTAACTAATCTTATGAAGACTAACTAGTCATTCATGATTTTTTATTATGCAATAAGGCATCAAGTGTTACATTAAGGTTTGGTCCGTAACATTTGTAAATATAAGTACCATTGTTGTTTGTGTCTTTAAATACATTGGACAAAAACAATAGAACCGATGTCGGTATATGATATTGTGAAAATATATTTTAACACAATAACTGTCTATATATGCCCAGTCCCAGTTTTGGATGTGGTAGTCGAGCACGCTTCGGCACGAATTAGGCCAGCTCGCACCGGGGAAGTACCACACCCCCCACAGAAAACCGGCGTGAAATAATAGCTTGCTATTGTGTTTCGTACGGTGAATGGGGGAGCCGGAGGCCTATTTCCTTTTCCTAGCCCTTCCCAGTCCATCCCTTCTTTCCAGTCATCAATCCTTTCCTTATTCCTTATCCCTTAAAAGCGGGCAGCGCATTTTCAGAGGTCTAAGCCTCTGCGAATGTTCATGGGCGGTGGTGATCGTTTACCATCAGGCGAACCACTAGCTCAGTTGCCCGCTATGACATAAAAAAAAAAAAATGTCCATTCCTTTATAAATTTGAATGCATGTTCATGAGCGGTGCTAATCGCTTACCATAAGGCGAACCACCAGCTATACATAAAAATTACGGTTTGTTAGCTTTTACCATTCGAGCAACGCTGCGGACGGAGTAGAAAGAAATGCTAAAAAAATATAAATAGGTACCTATGTATCTTGTAACTATACTAATATTATAAAGCTGTAGTGTTTGTTTGTTTGAACGCGCTAATCTCAGGAACTACTGGTCCGTTTTGAAAAATTATTTCAGTTTATATAGGCCATATATTGATGAAGGCTATATATATGTATCTCCGGCGAATTCGGGGTGGACCGCTAGTACAGATATAAAATTCAATCCTTTTCTATGTGACTTACGCGTAAAGCTTTAAAATTTCAAAAGCTAATTTATGTAGAAACAATATACATCTTATGTAATAGAGTTACATTGAGTAGATACGTGGTCAAGTAATTTGCTAGCCACATGTGTTATAAATATCGCATTATAACTATCGTTGTGATAATATCGATGCGCATTGTTTATCATTAGCAAACATTTAATCCTCCGAGATCAAGGTTATTGTCATGAGTATCGATAAGTGCATTTATTACTTACTTGTGACCCACTGTTGACTGTTATAAAATCGTATATATCAATGTCATCGGATTTGATAATAAATCTTAGTATGTAAGTTTTATTTTAACATTTAAATAGTCGGTATATCATGTGTTCTGTTTACCTTATCTCTCAATTAAAATGACAAAAAATGCCCAACAAGGTAATAAGTTATAGAGTAAAATATTTTATAGTGTGACTGTATCAGCAAGACACGAAACTATTTCATAATTTTAAAGAAACTTCCTTTCGTCACCGAAAATATTGATAAAAGTTTATCACCTTAAATAACAGAACAGATTTTACTAGGAAATCGTTATAGATTTAAAAATCCTCAAATATTATATACTTTATAACACGCAAAATTATTGCAACTTGACATAATTCGATGGTTTTAAAAAATTTTACCTATGTCATTTGTTGAATTTTGTTGTTTAATGTGTTGATAGCATTACATTTCTTTATAAATGACCTTAGAACCCAATGGTTTGTAACATTCTTTTTTAAAGTGGAGACTCTACGCCTATTCAAGGTCTTCGGAGAAAGGTCCCTGGGCTAGTTTAACTCTCACTGCAACAGTGGACTACCGAAACTTCCACCGCGAGCTGCTTTCAGTGACGGTTCAGTTATACAATTTGCACTTGAGTGTACTGTATGGCCAATGTCCATAAATGTATATCAACTATACATGAATTAAAATTATTGTTCAGTATTTTTATCAATTGATTAGTTTCCATAGATTTGCTATGTTTATAACTAAATAGCGTTGTGTGAACCATTTATATTCTTCATATAATCAAAACCATATCATATTTTTACAATAAAATAGGCTGGGCGGTTTCAACCGAACGCTGAATCAGCGTCACTTAATTGCATGTAATTATCGCAGTCATCGTGACCCACGAAGTAAGACGCATCACGATATATCAACTCCACTTAAGTAACGATGTGGTTAATCGTTTTCCCCAATACATGACCGCAAATATCGTAGATATATCATAATGTACTCGTGTCTATATCTTTGTCATGCCGCTGATTAATTTTTGACTCAATTTTTCCTATTTTTAGAATAGGTAATGATGTCTTGTATTATTTGTTGAAAAATAAAAATGACTGCATGCATCCCTAACGCTCAACAAACTTGTATGAATCTATCAAACACAACAACAACTACGATACACCTTCTTCTTAGCAAACGCTCACGAGAATTGTCTGTGCTAATATTGTTTTATAAAACTGTATAATAGTTTTATTTTACAATCGAGATTGCGATAAAGAAATGAATCGAAACACACGAATGGATCTCCAAATTGCGAAGAAAAATTATTGATTAACGAAAAACCAATGAGAATCTAATTAATTTTGAAGTAGGCGATGTCCAAATAAATAGATATTAAAATCGAGACGAATAACTAATTTAATCTTTAATAATAATTTACTACAATTAATACAATGACTATAAACAATTGTTAAAACTACAAACAAGATACTAAATATACTAGTTATATAAAAAATTATGATATAATTATTATGACAATAATAATCCGTAATTTGTATTGTATAGTATCGCGGACATACGACTTTTTGATACAGAAAGATTTTGTCTTTGGTTCCCCTTTTTCTTGAATTTTAGGATTTATCTCACAATAGGCAATGTAGCATTCTAGTTTTAGAGTGTTTTCTTTTCAATGGGAGCTCCAAACCTTCACAACGTTGTATAAATATTTATGGATCTAATTTTGAACGCCTGTACGTTTATATTAGCAAACACACGTTGTCACGTTATTGCTGGTCGTAGTTATTATTACTCTCAGTAGATCCGAATATATCCTTTGGGGTGAATTTGTAAGTTGAAACTTCGCCATCCTTATTAACTACTCCAAAACCTCCGCTTTTCTTGGAAACGCGTCCGTTATCATTCGAATATGAGACATAACTTGATTCTGCTTGTCCGTATACATGTGTATCAGGTCCTGGTTTTAGACTGGCTACGCTACCACTTAGATCCGGTCCGAAACCCTGCAAAGTAACAAATAAAATCTGTAATAATATGATTTAGCAATTATTTCAAGTGTATATGCAAATCTAACGTTCTTTAAAGGATGGAATGTAATCAAAATTTATACTAATCTGCTAAAAAGCTGACTTTTTAATTTTCTCAAGATGGCGGGTTGCCTATATCTAAGACATTTAAATAAAAAATTACTAGCCTAATAAAATGTTTTTTTTACGTTCTTGAAAGACGACCAGTGCTCTACAAACTCACAGAGATGAAACGTTGTACCTACAAGTTATCAGCCCGGAAGGAATTAATCATGGAATTCCATAATGATAACCTTATTAATATCGTTAGTTCAAATGTGAACTGCTATTTATAGTGCTATAATATTTTAGTGTTTATTTATATATTATTATATTTATATATTACTTACCGACCAGTCATCAAGACCAACAGCGGGATTGATCCTGAAATTATAATTCATTACGTTTTAAAATAAATTTTATAGAAACGGTTCAAGTTGAATGATACTATAAAGAATAAAGAGGTGATATCTGTGATAGTTTGCTGAAATGGGGCAAGCTGGGGAACTATATAAGCTAGATATACTACTACATTAATTTCTAAATCCTTTTTTACTAGGATTAATATAAAAAGGCACTTCATGAATAAACCCGCGGCATATATTATATTATCTGAGCCTGCCGGCTGCAACTAATAGTTAAGATTTGCAAAACTACATGCACTACCCGTGTTGCTTATCGATCAATGAATAACTTATTCCATTAACTAACTTTCTCTACTATTATAATATTCATCTCTGTTCCTTTTTCAAGAATTAAAAAAAAGAACTGAATTATTCTTGTTTTTCTATTATATATCTATTATATTAATAATTTATCATTTGTAAAGAAAATAATAAAATAAATAAAACATACAATTTTCGTAGTGTATTGAAGTCCCCGTTGGCGGCCGCTCGCAGGAACTCTTGGGTTGAGAAGGCATTGCCTGTAATAAGAAAAAAACAATTGATATAATCTATAAATGCATCCCAAGTAAAATAAATATGACCATTTTATTGTACAATATTTGTTATAAACACTGGGCTCTTTATCAGTAGTATATTTGAAGCTACTACAATGATCATTTTTATTTTATTTTTTTTTTTATGTCACAGTCGGCAATAGAGCTGGTGGGACGGCTGATGGTAAGCGCTACCACCGCCCATGAACATTTAAAGAGGCATAAGGTCCATTGAAGACCTTACGCCTCTACAAATGGATTGCCGACTTTAAATTGGGAAGGGATTAAGAAAGAATTGGAGAAAAACAGAAAAAGACAGGGACGGGTAAGGAAAACGATATGGGCCTTATTAAATGAACATCGAATTATATCATCCCATAAAGTACTCATCTTGTCAAGTTCAGAGAGAGAACGTTACAGAACATTATGCATTTCGCGTTATAAGGAATGCAATAAAGATATAAGAGAGATATAACTATCTATGTTATATCTGGACAATATACCTTAGCTGAAAAAGTGTTAGTATGTTTGTCTTACTTAATGTTGCAACGGAGTGATTTTATGATATGATGTTTGTGCCTGGAGACAAAAAGGAGGCTAGGCATTGATATAGGTTAATTATATCGTGGTGTGTCAAAAATATTTAAGATACCCATAAATCTGAAGCTTTTAGATGCATTACCTTAAAACATTAATAATTAAATATTAATCAATGAAACAAAGATGATAACTTAATGCATTATCTTTTTAAGGAATCAAGCTTGCGTGCTGTTGTACTGCTATGAGCAATGATTCTATCATATATGTATGTATACATTAAAAATTAAGCTACTGGGTGTCGCAAATGAGCAGAGGTGGCTCAGTGGTGAGAATCTCGGACTTCAAAATCGATAAGTCAGGGTTCGAGACCGGGCGAGCGTGCAGGAAATAAATTGATTTTTCAATTTATCTGCACATATGGATAACATCACCACTCCTTAAAAACGGTGAAGGAAAACATCGTGAGGAAACGGGCATAACCAAGAATCAAAAGTTTGACGACATGTGACATCTGCCAAGCCGCACTTGGCCAGCGTGGTAGATTATTATATATTGATTAGTGGCATGAACCCTCATAGGAGGCCTTTGTCCCAGATGTGGGATCATATATAGGCTGATGATGATGATGATGATGTGTCGCAAATGACCTTTTCTAGACACTAATTAAGAGTTAAATGACCCCCAAATCACTATAATATTTGCCTGGAAATATGTTAACGTAGAGAGCTTATTCTCTTTGTATTTACGTAAGTAAACAGTGAGTCAGAATTCCAATCAGCATTCGGAATGAATCTTTCGCCAAAAATATTTTAATATTGGTTCCACCATTATTCACATACTTGTAAATTATGTTCATGGTTTCTTTAAGTGGCGTGAAGTTACAGAGAATATAACGATTTATAAAATGTTATCACGCTAAATGACGAGGATTTAAAATAAATTTATGTAAGTATTTGCTAGTATTGTGAAAACTTCCATCTTCCTTACTATCATGGCTATTATGTATACAAGTGCGAAGTCTTGTTCCGCTCTGGTAATAAATAATAAAAATTATACGGGAGGCATAGATGAGAGTTGCCACTAGGAAAATAGGTAGAATCATAAATAAATTTAACTATTAAGAGACGCTATATCTAACGTCTTGTAAAATGATCTTGAATTTGATTTCTTTACCAATACTTTATACAATAAAGTAAAACAGTACATGACCTATTAACATATTATAAATTAATTTATATGAAAAACAAATATTATTTCAGAATATCATTGTATGAAAATGTAATACATCCATAGCCACATACTATAATAAAATGTTAACAATCAATGTAGCTACATAAAAATACAAAAAATTTAAGGAGGATTAATTAAAAAAATTGTCAAGTCGATGAGGTCAAGCGCCGGTTGGCCGTGACATATTATGGCCGTCGTGTGGTTATATCAGAACTCTCGGCAAACAAAGCAGGTGACAAATATTATGAATTACCTGCTTTTTATACCGGCCCAGCGCTTCCTAGTTCAGCAAAAATATCTAGTATAACTAATGGATATAGACATTTTCGCGATAATTTCTCGCACGTCTTAAGAGCATGATTATTGTTATGAGCAATATTTCTTACTCTCTGAATATACCTATAAAAACAACAAATCTAGACGTTTGTTGACAAAATTATGAGTGCCGGCTCTGGATTATTACCAATTGCTTGAAGGATCTAGGGCAAGATGCTCAACTGCCATATTTATTAAATTTAACAAAAGTCTAATAAAAGTCACTAAAGAACGCAAAAATTCAATGCTGTATTCAGCACACAGAGAAATAAAGAAATATCCAAAATTCAAAAGCCGAAACGCTCCTGGGAAGATAGAACCTCCTTGAAATTCCTTACTACAATATTATAAATGCGAAAATGTGTTGGTTCGTGTAATTTCACGTCGCAATGGAGCAATTTCATAATATAATGATTTTTGTAACTAGATTTTGTGAGTGGAGACTTTTGTAAGAGGTGGGCTACTTTTTAACGCCGTGAAACATCTCATTTCCATGTGAAATTTCTTTAACTACGCGGGCGAAAAGCTACCGTTATCTTTATTTTGGCAACTTATATTTCAAATAATACATCTGTTACTTGAACGTTTACTCCAAATATATTAAGAGTAGAATAACGGAGAAGGAATGTTTATCAGTTTTGCTACGTATAATATTAACTTATGTAATATCTTAATTAATGAACACCAAAAATTATACCTACAATATATTCACTCAGGCAAATATATATTTTTTTCCTAATCTTTAATTGTAACTAAGAAACTAGCCTTTAGTTACAGTATTATAGAAGTAATATTACTATGTTATCTCTACGCGTATCGACTGTAAAAAATAATTGAGTTTCAGAAAATTAAACGTACTCGTGTATTTGAACACATATTTTTTTAATTCTAAAACAACATTACGAAATTACGCCGCCATTACTTTGCTTCCAATAGATTGACTACATGAGATGATTTTAGTAGGTGGAGTTAAATTTAAAATCGTATGTAATTTTGAAGTCAAATAGACCCTACCTACACGCAGTTTACATGAAAAATTGATGGTTTACCTTCAACCAGAACAGCGCATATAGCCACTAAACACAATAGGAATAATTTAGACATTTTAATACGCCACAACGTTTAATCCACTCCAGCACTCGATTGACCGGTCTATGCGAGATTTAAAATTGCTATGTTATCAGGTTCCGTCCACCGGCTAATATATATGAATATGTTTATCAAACAAAAGAAATATATTCGCAGGCATGACGATGTGTTTTCGACAATATCCTTTTGTAAAGAAAAATTATTCAGTTTCTCGGAAACCTTTGGAAAATCTCAAATTAATAACTCGTTGTTGGGTTTCATTTTTCTTTCGACAGCTGAAAGTTTCACATTTGTCACAGCGTGTCACTGAAGGTTGTTTATGTCGTAAACGAATTTTAAGCGATTTGAATAAGAATGCATTCATTGACTTTGTAAAGGATGAAGTATCGTTCAAATGTATTTATCATTAGGTACGAACACGTCAATCGGCTAAACTCTACAGTCATCGATATAATTTCAATTGACAAACACGCGTTACAAAAAGTGATGTGACTAGAATATGGTTATTATATATTTTCTCAGTTGCTTACGATCTCGGACTTCAATCGAAAAGTTCGAGACCAGACGAGTTTGCAAGAAATAAATAGATTTTTGAATTTATTTGCACATTAGACCCCCGTCCCGGCTCCGCTGGGATATTAAGATTCTTGTTTTATCCCAAGGGAGCATTTAATCGGGTTAAAAGTAATCCGATTCCATAGTCAGCCTCATACCCTGTATGTATACCAAATTTCATCAAAATCCGTTCAGTAGTTTCAGCGTGATTGACAAACATCCAAACAAACAAACTTTCACATTTATAATATTAGTGTGATATAGTGTGATTGGATATCACATCACCCGGTGCTCGAATCGGTGAAGGGAAACATACTGTTTTTACCTGGAGCGTAAGTCTCGACATTAAATCGTTAATATCGATATATATTCTAATTGATGGAAGTAAACATTATGGTTATAATAAAAAACATACTTATAATAATGTTTATTCTGCTCTGTATTTTCCATCATCATATCAAATAATTTCTAGAATTGTATCAATGCATCATCATAATCATCATCAGTCCATATATGTTCCCACTGCGGGGACTCGGGCCTCCCATTTCATTTTAAATTAACTACGTGATTTTTCCAATACGATATATGAAAAATCAGTAACATATATATTTCATACATAGAGAATTATGTCTTGCCACTTTTGTCTGTTGTCAAAATACATTTTTTATGGCTTGGATAATTTAAAATGTAATCGTCATTTATGGTAGCAAAAAATACACTTTCTCTAGAATGCCATACTAAATAGCTTGGTGTAATCTGATTATAAAGATTCTTAAAAAATTATAAATTGTTATAATGTTAATGTATGTATGACTTGTGATGACCCTAAATTGGTTTGTTTAAATTTATTTGTCATTGAATTTGGCTGAAATTTGCATGCAACAATATTTCTGTAAACGCAATTAATATGGAATGGGAGAAGGCATATGTTATCCATAGATAAGTAAGACGTGATAGTAAATAGACATTCTTACAGAATTTTCAAGCACATTCAAAAAATTTTTCATTACTTATATAGTCAATAGGTAGGAAAAATAATTGGAAGGACGAAAAAGGAAAAAGTATTTTTAATACCAAAAGAAGTAACTCAGTATTGGTTAATTACAAGGTACACCATTGATACCCCCGGTAGTACCTCCTATTCAAACAAATGGTTTTTAATTTTGTTTGCTCTCCTTTCAATTTTCATTTTTTTCCTTAGTTTTACACCTTTTACTTAGCCGGCTTACAAAGGTTAATTTTTCTCCTTCTCAAGAAATTGTTTTTCATCTTTTTCTTATAGAAGTTATATGTATCCAATGTATTTTACTTTTTCGCATTTTTTTTTTTCAAAAATGAAGATTTTTCAGAGATCGTACAAAAATGATTTTGAAATTGTGTAGAATACCAAGATGCGGAAATTCATCCCTCCAGATGATGTTTAACAAAATTCACCAAATTAATTACAAAAAACTATAAATATTCATTAATTATCTTTATTATACACATGATACAACTAGAAATTAATCATCATTCAGTAGCTTATTACTCAAATTAATTACGTCAACAATTAATAACAGGAAACATTATTTCATATAAATAATACATATATTTTCTTATTCATATTAATTAATTATATCGTAGGATGCTACTGGGATAACGTCAGTCTCATATATTTCTACTGGCACAGGAACGATGTAAATATCTGCATTGTCACTAGATTCCTGAAAGTTAATAATAAAAATAATTTATTATTTTAATATCAATAAAGAAGTTATAAAGTCATAAAGAGTAAACTTTCGCAGTTTTATATAAATGTAACATTAACATGCAAAAACTACCGGATCGATTTCAAAAATTCTTTCACCATTAAAAGGCTGGAAAGTCAGTGAGTAAAATAGGCCGGGTGAAGCCGAGGTGAAGAGCTTGTTTTTAATAAAGTGGATAAAGTAATAAACTGGGAACGAAAGGTAATAATGTGTAACATTATAGCATTGTTATATTTTATTTACAAAATTGTCCTCTGGCCTACATATACCTTTTGTAGGCATATATAAAATGCTATATACAAATTTAAATGTAAAACGATTCAGGATTAAATGTTCTTATTCACTATATTTATTTATAAATTATAGTGCATTAAACATACTCGTATGTGTAAAAGGCCCAAAAAAATTGAACTTATCTTCACTCACATTGTCTTTTTCCGACTTTATCTCGCCCTCGTCTTTATCCTTTCCTTCGCCTTCTTTCTTTTCACTACCTTTATTTGATTCTTCTTCATCATCATCATCTTTACCTTCCCCTTCATCACCTTCTTCACCGTTCTCTTCTTCTTTACGTTCACCTCCACCCTTTACTTCTTCACCGTTCTCTTCTTGATCCTCACCATCTTCGGATTCTTTGTCCTCATGACCATTATTTTCTTCTTCATGGCCTTCGTCTTCATTTCTCTGGTATTCCGATTCCTTATTCTCTGATTCAACACCCTCAACTCTGAAATACAAAATTATTGTTAATTTATTCACCGAACTTTTTTTCATTATAAGTATATCAGATGTAAATTAAACAAAATTTACAAAGTTCTATATATAATTACAAGAAGCGTCAAATCTAGCTAGTAGTAACAAAGCAAACCTGCGATTTTCCCGGCCTTCTTCTCGAGCTTCTCGCTTAACAACTGAAAAATATTAAGGTAAATGTAAATTTACTAAAAAAAATAGGTTGGGAACTGAGCAAACTTTACTTACACTTATACCTTATCCACTATAGATAAAAATGTATAAAAGGGGCGGTGCTGTTCGCTTACCATCAGACGACACAATTTGAAAATTAAATACCAATATATCAAATGCTTTGAATTTCAGGTAATAAGAATAATAGACAGAAACTTACTTGTAGCACCATACGTTAATGTGAGGCATAAGAGAAATATTGTGATGGCTTTCATTTTGATTGTATGCGGTCCCAAACTGCGGTATATGACGAGCGATGAATTTCAGAACTATGATGATTGTTGCAAAAATTTCGGAAATTTATATAGTATCTATGAACAAGTAACCTTGAGCAGAATTATTCTTTGTCTATTAGTGATGTATTGGTATCCATAATTTTCAAAGAACTGCCATTGTTTTCGCCATCCTTGTAGTTATTGCGATCATTTACTCTACGTTTCATAAAATTTTGACGTTATGCAGTAATTGGTTTTAATAATATGTTATGTTATTGTATAATACTTTATAGGCCCTATAATGTTTACAAAACTGTGTAAAATATATTATAATTTTTGATTATTTGAGATTTTATCTAAAAAAAAAAGTTTGAATATCGCGCTCTAAACTTATTTTCAGATAATTAATATAATATTGAGGCATATTTAATAATATAACTTTTGCTATGACTATTCTCATAGGTGCCAGAAATTTATATAAAACAAATAGCAGTTGTATCATTTTAACTGAATATTATATCACTCTTTATTACGTTATGCAGATCTTTAATCTAAGACTTGTTTTGCTTTAATATTGCTTATATTAGTGTGTGTAGGCTGTGCAGATTAGGCCTTGCACGTAGTAAACCTGAAAAACATTTCAGTACTGAAAGTAAACACAATTGATTTTTACCAACAAATATCTCGTGATTCAATGTTTTGGCTGATAAAAAAACTGTCACTTTATATACAAACCACTTTTCATGAATTGTTAAAACTCATCAAATCATAGATTAATCATAGAATTCATAGAATGCATTTCACACGCAATACGCGACATCTTAACTTAGATTAAATAAGTTCAATTTTGTGGAATAATTAACAGGTCTCAGTACATTCTGTTTACGTTCAAACTAATAGTTAACCCTGCCATCTGTGTATTTAAAAAAATATTTTATCCATAATATTTCATGGAATTTGCTAAGTTGGTGTTGATTTTTCAACTTCAGTTCAAATTATTATTTTTATCAGGTATTGATTTCCGAGTTTTTACACAGCCATATTTCGACATACTAACTAGTCTTTAGGTATTGTGTCCCACTTCAGCACAAACTACAAACATTTTACATTTTGATTTTCTACGAGGGTTAAATAAACTATTTTATCACAAGTTCGTATGCACAATGAAACCTACTTGTGATAAATATTATATTATTTTCATTTATTTCTTTTTTAAAATATTGTAGCACTGAATCTAGGTTCTGTTGCTAGGATCAAACAAAATAAATACACACATAACAAATTATAATAACGCCCTTTATTATAAAAGTAAAAAAAATACAATATAGGGAACAAAATTACACACACAGAGAGCTTACACAATAATTCAATGTTATAATCGTTACATAAAATATTATATATAAACCTCATACATCATAATCGTCTTTTAAGTCTCCATATTTGTATGTTTTTTGTTGAACTCTTCCGTTATCATTGTCGATAATGGTGGCAATACCGCCGCCTGTTTTAGCACCATTGATGTTGCTTTCGTGGTAAGAAGTCATGATAGACCTCCCCTGGAACTCCTCGTTTTGACCGGGCTTAAACCTCGATATGATTTCAGGGTTCACCGGCTTGATTGGAGGTATAGGAGCGAATGGCTAGGAACAAAAAGAAGTGAAATCACGCACAGTTTTGGGAAAAATCCAATACAGAACTTTCTTTACCAGATAGCTTATTTATGTTTCAATCTATTGAAGAGTTGTAAGTTGTAAAAAGAAAAGAGAAAATTAATTAGTTATTAATTAGTCAGTCCAAATTTTTCCAAATATTAGATAGTGCTATCAGTTATTCGCGGCTTCATCCCTCGTGGCTAAAGTATCTCATTAATAAATATAATTAAAATAAAATTAATTAATATAATTAATATAATTAAATTAAAAATTAAATACAACAAACGGGCGAAGCTAATAAAAGCGTGCTATATCATTCAGGCGTCCTACCTATCTCCAGACCATATTCATAGCAGGATATAAGTCCGTTACGACGTAAAAGATAGATGAATTATCAAAGTCGAATAATATACGCTTATTATATGTGCTTTCCCTTTAAGCGATATTTCTTGTGTTTATGTGTGATTCTTGTTAAGTGAAAAATATAATGCGCTTTAGACTTTAGACTACCTAATTACTGTAATAATACCTGATGTATAGCAATATCAAATACTTCTGAAAATTCTGAGAATCACAAGAGTAGTCTTATAACATATACAGCTGTCTTAATGTAGTATCTGAAGAGTATAATCATGAAAACAAATCACAATTTCTAAATTGAAATTAATAACTAACACCAGAACCAAACTATCAAACGAAAAAAGATGTTATTATCGCATATTATTCTACTAGCTGCGCCCCGCGGTTTCATCCGCGTAAGTCCGTATCCCGTAGGAATATCGGGATAAAATGTTGCCTATATATTAATCCAATTGTCCAGCTGTCTATGTACCAAATATCATTGCAATCGGTTGAGTAGATTTTGCGTGAAAGAGTAACAAACAAACACACATCCTTACAAACTTTCGCATTTATAATATTAGTAGGATAGTAGGATCATGCAAAGCAATCGAATCTAACTCTTCTTACCTTTTGTAATCGAGGTTGAGAAAACTGAAAAAAAGTTAATCCTATAATATACAAATCTTTATTTATTCACTTAATATTTACAACTATTTAATACTGTTAATAGCCTCTTTGAAATTAAAAAACCGAATATATTTATAAATTTGTTTGGAGACAGTTCATTGCATATATTATCTTCATCAATATTAATTTTTGCTTACCGATGAGTATCTGAAACAAAGGAACAGTCCATAAATCTTTATTTATCTACAAATAAATATCGTTAATGGACTATTTTTTCAGTAAAGTGCCATCGTGTTCAGTTAATTGTTGTTCCCACTGCAGGTAAATGTCAGCCAAGAGTAATGTTTTTATAGTTAAGGCGTTTAACCGACAAACATTTTCATTTCATATTAGTGTTGCGTAACTCAAATCTTATAAATGAGATTGAATCCATTTCTTTTTTGTTGTGTTATGCACGTGCTTAAGAATCAGTGCAAGTTTTATCAAAATCGGTTCAATGGTTTTGCAGATTGAGGAATAATTACATAGGTAGGGAAATTATACATAAAAGATTGTTATGAATATTTTCGATGGAAACACATGTTTTCTACCTAAATGAATACTTACATAATGTTAGTATTGGGAGCATCGCCATCTGGAACGAAAATAAATAATATTATTACATATATTCCATCAATATATCTGTATTTAATGATTGTTAATTCATTTCAACCATGCCTTGTTCTCTTAAAAATACACATATAAGACATATTTGTATATGTTGAAGGGACATCTAAAAATGGTTATCTTACACTAATTATAACAGAACTAATATTTTCTCTGACTACACAAAATAATCAAATCGTAGTCCTTTATTATTACACAGTAATGTGGTGACGCATTTGCTAGTTTGCCTTCACCTATCATAAGCGTTTGCCGAATGAAATTCCTTTTACAATGCGTTACAAAACTAAAGTTATTCCTATATTAAACCTCTTTACATTTTTTATTTTGCCGGTCCTAACATTAACAGCCCTAATTGAGGTTGTATTCCGTTATAAGTAGGTAAAATATTGTTTAATTTGAAGTAATGATTATCATAATATAATTTTTATTATCGGGATTTGATTATGAACTTTAAAAGCAATTATGAATACAAAATTAATTTATTCTGTTTGCACAAAGAATTGCTTTAAACTAGTTAACTAATTGCATATATAGACTGTCGCATTATTTTTTGATTTTGATAACTTACAGTTATATTCCTTAACAAGTCCATTATCATTGGTGATAATTTTCGTCCCACCTGTCGATACAATATTCCCGTATTGATCCGTTTTTGACGAACTCGATGATGATATAGCCACTCCGTTATAATTTGAACCTGGTCCGAGCTGTCTATTGATAAGGTCTTGAGGGGAAAACGGAGGCATGGGGGCGAAGTTAGGGAAAATTAAAGGGGGGATATTGGGCATCGCTATTTGTGGGATTTGTGATCGCTGAAAAACAAAAATATATTAAATGGCATACTTGATATAACATGATAGAAATGAAAAAGGTAAATCAGTATATTCGCTTACCTGATATGCTTGATTTCTGAAACATGAAGATTATATTATTACTAAGTGATTCAATAAAGGAAAAAAGACAATAAATTTAATTTTACATATCATTAGTTATGTAGAAAATGAATTCGTAGAACACAAACAATATAACCTTTTGCTGTCATTTGGTACCTAATCTATTTTCCTATTTAAGGAATTTAAAATAACGGACAAAATAAAAAAAAACTGAATTCGATACGGATTTACCCAAAATAGATTATTATTTAAGAGCGTTCTATAAATGATCATGAACAAGGAAAACTTTTAAATAAAAATACCATAAAAATACTCCTACTATTAATTTCTTTCTTTACAAAAATCAAAAGGGACTCACTTAGCAGCGTTATATTATTTGTTAATGCTGGAAACATTGAGTCTAGAGTTTATAAGATTACAAGATAATGTTAGTTATTTTCCTTATTGTATTTGCAGTAAATTAAAAGCAAAAATCTCACCTTGCAAAGTTAGCATAATTATTTTGATATTGATTATTTTGATACTGATTTATAGCTGAAAATAAGAATACAATACAATTAGCCATATCAAAAGCTAACGTTCAAATAAATTTTAGAATTTTGTTTATCTAAATTATTTGAATGTTATTTTCGTTTCATAGATTCTAATTCTGTCTGCTTATTTCATATTTAAAGGAAGTAAAAGAAGCATTTATGGCGGCTTGATAATATTGTACGCGAAATAGCAATATAAGGAACAAAAAATTGAACAGTAGGATAAATAGAAATCATACAAACACTGCGCCCAAAAGCCTCAAACTAAAATATTTTCCTAACGTTGTTAATTAAATTATTTAAAACTCACCATGCACTGATGCAATCGTTAAAAAACATAAGGTATATCTGAACCCCATCTTTATTCACGTTTGCAATTTGGACAGCTTACCGTATACTGAAAATGTATAAAATAATACCACATTAAGAATCAACTGTTATTTAAAGAACAAGCTGAACAAACACTGTCACTAATCGTTCGTGGAAACAGTGAAAACACGTCTGAAAAATGTATTGCAACAATGAAAATGTATGACGAAATTATGTTAAATGTTATTGTTGTTGGACTTTTCAGAATCGCCTCGAATTTGGCTTACAAAGCTCAATTTTTTGAACATAGAGCATTGTTTGTTCAACTATTTGAACGAAACATTATATAATGAATAATGGAAACAGAAGCACTAAGTTCATATGATAGAAATAAAACTCAGTTTAAGTAACGTATTCTATCGTATCGTAAACGTATTATACTTATAAAAATCCTTAATTCTAACGGCTTAGTAAAGGCGAATACTTAAGGAAAATGTGATATTATATAAAAAATAACTACGTCAAGAATAAATGCGCATCGGAGGCAATCTACATAACAAGAAGATTAATATAAAGTATTCGCAAGAAGGACACAGCGTGGGTTTCTTTGGGAACCAGTTATTGTAATAGGTCAGAGTATTTTTATATTTCGAACTATGGACATATTTCTGTAGGCAGTGCATTTATTACAAACTGGTTGGATTCTTATCATCATCTTTGTTTTATTCTACTGCGTTTGCCAATTTATTCAAGAAAACTCAAACGCACAGATTTTACCTTATTCTTCGTGTAATGCTTCTATAAAATTGTAGAATATACTATTTTTTATAGGCTCTCTACGATTTTGCTAATTCGATTAAAAAAGGCGCTTTAAAATCGTCGTCATCATAGTATACATGCCACATTCGAAAGCTCTGCAGTTAAAACTTTACTAATGACAACTTTCTGTTACTGGGGAAATCAAATTATTTGTTTGACTCTCGTACATGCATGCTCTGATGATGATGTTTACAAAATTAGATTGTGTATATACTTTATAGCAATTATTTCATTTTATGGTTATTAAACTACAAGCCAATTACTGCTAATCTGCTGGTAATCAGTTTTACACATGAGATATGCACGTTTTTTATCCGACTGATCGAAGGAGGGTAATAATTTTCAAGCGTGTGTAATGGCAATTTATGCATATAAAATGTATTTTATGTAAATGACTACATATGCCCATTTCTATGACACCCCCTACAACCCATTCTGCGAGACTGATTTTGACGTATTATGGATATGTCAGTGTCAGTGTCAATGTCATTACCCGTCCAAATAGGCTAATGTTTTTCAGGCATATGTATGTATGTATACATATCATGTATTTATGCATGTATGTGTCTATGTATGTCCATATTTTTGGCATATGCCCTGCTGGACGGATTTTGACGTACTTGATGTCGTTTGTAATCGTCAAAATTTCTGATAGTAACATAAGCTATACATATGCAGTATAAAAATTTATCAGAATGTATAAAATTTCTGATTTTTTGCGTACTCTCAATACGGATATCAAATGAAAGATTTACATTGACATTCAAAAGATCATGACAATAAAACTAATAATTAACCGTACTTTACATTTCTTATATGTAACTTCTAATAAATATTAGTTTAAAAAAAAACTAAAAAACACGCTTTAACAAAAATCATATTTTGCAAATTAAAAAATGGAATAATTTTATCAAATTAGTGTATTGTCATCGGTCCTCAATAAATCTACAAAGTTTGAACGAAATCTGGCCGTTTAAAGTGGGTCAAAATCGCGCCCAAAGAAGTCGGTTACAAACAAACATACAAACAAACATACAAACAAACATACAAACAAACATACAAACAAACATACAGGTGAAGCTAATAAAAAGCGTGTAAAAAGCTACAAGTCGGGTTTATTGTTTCTAAAATATTCATCTTATAAAGTATATTTTTCAAAGGTTTGTATAAAATAAAGGAAAATATAACGAAAGGACTTACTACTTTCCAACAAATGATGGCAATTTTGTACAATAATGAACTGTGAAATTATAATTTTAACAAATACTTCGAGCGCTGCTTTATCAATCTTAATTATATTATCGATAAAATTAGGAACTTAATGACAATATACTGAGCATTACAAACAAAGTATGTACTTAGTTGTCTAAATACAGTACTTAACCGTTACTTAAGAGTTGTTTTATATTATTATAGGCGTATTTCATATACATGCTTCATACAGAAAGACTTAAATAATGTTTATTTATAAATGTAAATTAATTATCTTACATATTTATGTTGTTACAAGCTTGCTTTTTGCCAAAAATTATAACAAATGATGAACCGCAGGTTCTCAAAGGTTGCATACATTTTTAAATTCACTAGAGGAAATCATATACAGGAAAATTGCGACAACTTACCAGTTCTTAAGCAAAATATGAAATAGACGAGGAAAACGTCCAACTGTTTTAAGACCACATAACAAAGTGAGTAAACCGTGACTCGGGCGCCGTAAAAAGGTTTTATGAAATACATTTCAGATATACTTACATGTAATATATTCTATGCAAACCGAAAAGATATGGAGCTCATTAAATGTTCGTACACCTATCATTATCTTCTTTGAGATCTAATATATTTTTTACAGACAATATAGGATAAGGATAATTTGATATAAAAATTTGTGTTTACTAAAATGGTTATGGTAGTGATTGCTCTGTAAAACATCTTATTAAAGTTTATGGATTAAGAAATAAATAAAATAGGTTTATTTCTCAACCATTTTCTGTTTATTTCAGCCCGCGGTTGCCTGGTAGGATCACTGCACAGTGATAAGGCCGCCAATTGTACTATATTCTTGGTATATGTAATTGTGTCTATGTGTGTTGTCGTTTGTCATGTACAATAACGAATTAAATAAATAATAATTTCATGAGCTTATCTAATTATCCTGATTAATGAAAATAATTTACTAACGTTTACGTATAAGAGCAAGTTCAACATAAATACCTATGTAATATGAATGGTTCTTTTTATGCCCAGAAACAAAATGACCTTAATTTATTAAAATTAAATTATTTGCGAATAAAGTCGAGTTTTTATTTTTTTCAACAAAATTTTCTGTTATAGGTAGGTATTTGCCTATACATATAATATAATAGAATGGTAACGTATAAAAAAAATAGTTTATCATTGTTTGTTCAGTTGTAATTTTAAATAAACTTACGTTAAACTTATTTTCATTCGAATAGAATTCTAATAAATTCTTATAACACCTTACTTTCAACTATAAGTATATCATATTTCACAAAAGTTTATTTTTGTTCCATTTTTAAACAAATTCAAAAAAGTTCTAACTAAATTTTTTAAGTATATTATTTTCAAATCAATCTTAAATTGCTCGCAAGTACGAAGAAGATTCGACTGATTTTTCTTTGTTTTTTTTTTACTGGACGTGATTTTTGACACTTTTTGTGTTTGATAGGAAATTGTTGCCATTTAATTCCATTTTAGAATCATTAGTGGTAGGTACCTCCAAGGAAAGTTGGTGACCTTTTTTGTAGAAAAGATTCAAATGGCTAGTTAATCTTACTTGATGTTTTTTGAACTATACAACATTTATTAAAACACTTACATCATTATTAAAAATTATGTAAAATTATAACGCCTTGATAAAACTTTGATCAATGATGCGCATATGTGCAAAATGTCTGTAATCTTTAAAAGGAATCATGTATTTATCACAAAAGAAATAAATTTATATATTAGCACTCTCAACCTTAAAAATTCATATAAGTTTTATAGTTATTTTACAAACATTACCAAAGACCAAAAATAAAATTCGCTTATATTCTTCTTATAAATATTTTTTTGTGCTGCTAACGTACGATACAAAGCATCACAATAATCAATCAGGTCAAGTCAAGGCAAACTAATGAGCAACATCAAAAAAAAAATTTGGTCACCCATCCAACTTAAGATCATGCCAACCGTTGCTTAACCTCGATTTCTTGATGTAAAAGTTGCAACGGAAATACATGAAAACGCAAATAAATAAACTGTCTACCTATCAAGATCCATGTTCATCATATACAGGCTAGTGATAGATGAACACACATATATATACACAGACAGACGGACCACGATCAATTCTACAATTTAAAAGCGGTTTTATAATTAAACATGTTTTTTTTTATTTTTGCTTTTCAATGCCTATTTGTGGATAAGAAGGCAGTGAAGTTTGCTTTTTTTTAATATATATTTTTTCAATGTTCTATTTGACAGTTGCAAATAAACATTAAAAAGGAACTATCATAATTTGATTTAATTAAAACATAAAATAAGTTTTTTTTAACATTGGTCCAGCCTCTGGACTTGTGATACTCTTTTATTTTTTTTACTTTACGTTATCCTATGAACTTCTGACTAATGTGAATGTGAGAATTCAAATAAGAAACTCGCTGCAACGTCTACAACAACTTCAGTACTTATTTTCGTATTTAGTACTTACTAGCTTGTGCCCGCGGCTTCGCACGTGCTTAATTCGGAGTAGTTTAATATATATTATTTTACACATAAATCTTCCTCTTGAAATACTCTATCTATTAAAAAGAACCCCATCAAAATCCTTTGCATAGTTTTAAAGATTAACATACATAGGGATATAGGGGCAGAGAAAGCGACTTTGTTAACTATGTAGTGATTCAGAAGTCCACTGCTGCTTAAAATATTTTTAAAACAATGGGCAATGGCCATTTACGGTCAATCTATCGCATCTAATAACGCGAGCCACTGTTTGATCGGGAACGTAAAATCCCGATGGACTGTCATAAAATCTGTACCTCCACTCACTCATAATTCATTTTATGTAAGTATTAATAGTGATTTGCGGTCTGACCTATTAAACTATTCCGAATTTAACGGATGCGAAGCCGCTGCCAAAAACTAGTGATGAATAAATTAATTACTTGCAAAACAAATACCTTCGAAAAATTTGTTGAATTTAGATCATTTATTACAAAGTTGTGGAGATCGTATAATATGTTTTTGTGTTTCCCATCACTGAGTTATGTTAAATTTTTATTCTCTTAAATATAATTCTTAAAGTAAAAAATAAATATTTTTTAAATGTGACCATGGCTACGAAACTACTTTGATAATTTCATAACATACACTTGAAAGCTGTCATGAACAAGAAATAAAACTTTATAAACATAAAAACTAATAAATATTAATTTAAACTAATATAAACTCCTCTAAACTGTATGTCATTATGTATACAATAAACCTGCTCGAAACATGAAGACTTCAATAAATTAAAGATTATAGTTTGGTTTGTTAGACTCAGAAGGTTTTAGTCCAATAACACACTTTATTAATTAGACAAAGAACATTTATTATTGCAATCACACAATACACAAAAGTACAACAGATTGCGAAAACATTGAAACGATTAACAAAACAAGACTCTGCGCAGTTGCCTATTACGATGGCAGTTAACAACTAACAACCCTCTCGGTACCTCGCGGGGGGTTTTCGTTCCCGACCGGCGCGCGAGGTTGCCGCACCGCTTCGCGCTATAAGATTTTATTAATAAATATCAAAAACATCTTTCTACACATTCAGTAGCGACCCTTTTCCAACAAATTGACCAATTTTCTTTAGATTTTATACATCGATGCTTTTGTCAGGTAAGTTCAGACTTAACCAAGAACAAAACCGACAATGAAAATGAAAATCGTTTTAAATATATGAATAAATTAGTAACACAGTGTATACGAGTACATTGTCACATATACGTGTAACTGCGACCGTGACACAAGACGTGCGACCCCGTATCAAACTAAGACTGTTACTTAATAATGAGGGTTGCCCCTATAGACTTTAATATGGAGTATTGTAACACTTTTTTGCAAAGATAAAGGCCAAAATTAACATACTTTTTACTACCGAATGTTGTTATAGTTTCAATAACAATCACAAATTATAAAAAAATAAATTTTAGTGTGTGAAAACAAAATTCTGCAATTAATACAGTACCTACAAACTATCGACACTTCATATATAACACAAAACTATAAGAACTAATGGTAACATATAATTGTTAACATAATGTATCCTGCAGTCTTGTTCCCATATTTTCCCAACCAATATTTACCATGTCGGTAGCAACCCTACGTTCGTTAAGTAATCCATACGTTTGACATTGCCGATTAATTCCAATCCAAAAGGTAACACTCAAATAACATTACACTATTTGTATCTTTTCCTTTTTATTTATGTTTGTGCCTTTTTAAAAGAACATACTACGTCGTAATTCCACAGAAAAACTGATATACTAAATTAAAAATTGATTTAAATATGTTATATACCTATCATCATGCTCTTAATGACTAAACATTCTTAATATATTCATATTTTTTGAATTTTGGTTCAGGTGGCCTCTTCAGAATTAAATTTTGTGTCGTTATTAAAAGTGAAAAAAAACAAAATTATTCATCTTAGTCAAAAAATATGATGATGTTGTAACGAGTGTGTAACAACCGGAGATAAGGTAAAAGCCTAGCTATGATGCACATTCTGTCCCCAATCCGACCTCTAAGATTTATGTCCGAAGCGACTCAGAAAACCCTATTAATATAATAATAAAAGTAAAAAAGTGCGAAAGTAACTCTTTTTATCTATATCTACTAAAACTAAAAATATGCGGGTAAAACATAGAGACAATCCAACTTTTCCTCACTTTGACTTGACTTTGCGAGAGGCTAATAAGACATAAAAAAGAAAAGAATATGGGGAGAAATATTATATGTAGTTCATAGCATTCGTGTTATATTTAGTAGCTGAGTAAATCAGTCATGGTCGTATTTCATTTCTTTCATATAACATTTTGTTTTATACTTAGAATTAATCATTCATGCATCATAAGAAATATTAAACCACAAACTGTTGCAATTACAAACATGCCACTAGGACTCAAAAGAGCAACCTTTTTGGTGACTCAATTATTAAATACGCAATCCATACACGGATGTGTTTACGCTGGGTAGGCATCGGATCTCCGAGACTTCATCGAATGTTTGAAACTTAATGGATGATGTACAATTCTGGGCGTATAGAAGCATGTTTTTAATTATTTAATGACTTTCGAACATTTGAAACCATGTAATTGGTGCATATATTGGACGTAAAATTAAATAAAAGTAAAATACCAGATAAAGAGAGCAACTTTTGATTCATTAACGCGATAGATGACGCTGTCTAAACACAAGATGTCGAATGACTATTTATCTATTAAAGTAAACAAAATGTTCGAGCCTATTTATGATAATACATACTATTTATTTTATTCATATTTAAATGAATAGGTTAAATAGGTAATATACAACTCATCATAAAGTTTCAAATTCTCTTCAATCTTGCATCGTTAAGTGCCTTATATATTTACCTCGATTCTTAAATGTTTTCTTCTCTTATAAAAACGCTTTTATAGATTCACATCACTATCCTACTAATCCTATCCTGCTAATATTATAAATGCAAAAGTTTGTGAGGATGTGTGTATGTTTGATGCTCTTTCACCTGCTGAAACGATTGCAATGAAATTTGGTACGTAGCCTGCTGGATAACTGGAATAACATAAAGGTATTTAATTTTTAGTTTTATGGCATTGAAAAATTTCTAAAAATTTTCGAAATCTTTAAAACATTTCTCAACATAAAGGTATCTTTTTATCCCGATATTCCTGCATGATACGGACTTACGCGGATGAAACCGCGGGGTTCAGCTAGTATTCAATAAAACGAATGATAACTTGACAGTTTCTTCATTTCTAGTTACAGTTTCGTAGGTAAAGTCTATAAGAAAATTTGAGTTTAATTAAACAGTCTGTGATAGACGAACCTTAATTGTGACCTAGCTGTGAATGTTTTACATGAATAATTTCAAGATCTTTTTTACAATACTGGACACTAGAATTAAGGTCAATTTAAGATCTAATTACGATCGATTATTGACGTTTATTGAATTCTCTTTAATCCTTTATTGGGATTTAAAACGCAATGGATTTCTTTTCTTTTTTATGTTTGTTTATAATTGATGTAAATAATAAGAAAAGCAACTAACTCAATAAAAATTTAATAGAACCAAACATGCACGAATAATTATTAACACAAGAATAAAAAAAAATATAAGACAAAGCAAATGGTAATATTATTAATGTTTATCTGTATTATAATATTCAGATAGGCAGGAATCGCCGCCCCGGAACATTTGCGAATGGACTGCCGAATTTAGAGATAAGGGATATTTCTTTCACGGGAATGGATTGTTGAGGGGATAAAGGAAAGCACTGAAAGAAAATACGTGCCCCCAGCTCCTCCAATCAAGAAATATAGTAGCATCCATATTAGAAGACACTAAAAAATAATACAATATGCGCTGGTAGCGTTACTATGAGCTTCATTGTCGACTTTAGACATATAGAAAAGGTTATCATCTATCGAATTGTTGTATTGTGTCCCTAATAAGCATACAAAGTATAATTAAATCTGTCTGTCTAAAAGACTCCTTTAAATTAAATACAAACACGTGAAGCTAAAATAAGGCGTGTTAAAAACGACGTCGCGTAACAAAATCTACCAAATAACATGTGACATCACATGACCCTTCGAACATATCGAATCATGTGATTCTAAAATGTGAATGCTAATCAAATCTCCTCGATTTTAATTTCTAAAAACAATTTTTCTCGACTAATACTGGTTTTCGAGACGCCGTATTTCTTGGCTTTGGGCAATCAGAGGTGCTAATTTATAGATTAACGGCATTTACATTCTTATGTCTTCGGTTCAAAGATACATACATATATACGTGATAATACTGTGATTTGGAAACAAAAATTGTGTAAAATGTTAACTAGCTATGATTAAAGCTATACTCATGAGACATGAACTTAATTTGAAAAACGGTTAACAAACACATGAAACGTTAAAATACTTTAAGTAAGTATAAAAAATGTATTGGGCCCTTTACATACAAAATATATTTAATTTCCCATCTCCTGTCTCTTTTTAGAAATGTTCATCTAATTATGCCCATATTATTTTATTTGCACAATATAATTATTAAAATTTAATATATAAGCCAATAAATTTTGTGTCCATTCGTCAAAATTATTGCAATGTTTTCAAAATAACTTAAATGCAATGTTGGTAAAGAAACATAAAATCATCTCATTGCAGACATAATACAAACACAACTTATATAAGCTAAAACGAAAACTGCGTTAACTCATATTACGCAACACTATGTTCTGAGCACGCGGGTTTCCCAATCCCGATCATCATTTTCCGGATCTTTGGAACAATAACATAACTGTAAAAGGATAGCTAATGAGTCCAAGACGTGGGTGTTACATACGAAGTGGGGATAAGTAGTGGCCAGGACATCGGCACAGGCTAGCGCAGTGGGTTTTCTGAAGGCTGCGGCACGAGCCGCATGCCAACTCCGGCGGTGACCTCGTGCGACCCTATTAATACTACAAACGACTTGAACGGAACATAGTAGCCACGGATCAATCATGAAGATGATTTGCGCTTGCTTCTGCCTCACAATTGCGGCTGGAGTGGCCCGGGCCGCTCCGGCTAACGGTTTCGTGTTCCCGGAGGAACGGCGGGAAAGAAAATTGGAGCCTATCATCACTCCACCGATTCTACCAGTTCTGGAACATTTGGAAAGAGACCCCACTACATTGGGCATCAGCGATAGAGCGAATCAAGTGAAACCAAAATTTGGAGGAGGTTTTAACGTGAGGCCGTCTGGAAACGGCGGGCTGACAGCAAGTGTTAGCAGCAGTGCTAGTGGTGCTGGGTTGAGCCATTCAGCCTCACAGTCATTTTCATTTGGATTTAATGAAGGTTTCAGTACTTCGCACTCTGCTAGTCAATCGTCGTCTTTTAATGGATTTGGAAGGTACATAATTGTTTAATAGTAGATATCTTTTTAACCTCAATAAACAAATAAACAGTAAATTCAATTTGGAATATCGAAATATGTTAGCAATTACCACTTTTCAATAAGTGAATACAATTAAGTATAAAAATTAAAAACAATGAAACTGAACCACCTTCAAATTGTCACACCTAGGCCAAATTTAAATGAGACATACTGTCATGCACCAGCATTTAATAGCAGCAGCAAAAAAATAATAATCAAAATCGGTACACGCAGCCGAATGTCCTGAGGCAACAAACCCAAAAAAACTCCCCTCATTTTTTAAATGGTTTGAAAAAATACATATGTATTAAAACTTATTTATGTCATATAAATAAATGGATATCATATATATAAAAAAGATATATTTCAGTGGCTTCAGCGGTAGCCAAGCGAGCAGCCAAGCCGCATCCTTCAGCGGCGCGGGCGCTTCAGTGTCCGGTGCATCATCCTCTGCGTCCTCCATAGGAGGCTTCGGAAGCGCGAGTCAAAGCGCTTCATCTGCTTTTGGTTTTAATTCCTTAAATGGCTTCCAATCGGAGGTGAGTTTCAATTATTAAAAATCATAAACCTTTCATACAACCTTTTAAAAATAAGTAGCATATTACAATAGCAGCAACCAAGTAAAATAAGCAGTTTTCATAACAAATACTACCTTTGTATTTTAAAGCGTGTTCCTCGTTACACAGATAGACAGACCACCTTATAAAATAAAGACACACGTCGATTTCTAGCAATGTACACATTGTCAGAAGAATTTGTTATTTATTTTTACTTTAAGCGTTTACTTAATATAAAAATTGATGTAGGAAGTATGTATATGACTGTAATAATCACTTTTACACGTTAGTATATATTCGAATACAATTTTATATCGACCCATTCATAATGAGATACATCAATATATTATTTTATTTGCCTTCATCAAGGACTTCATATTAATCAGGATCTGACTGACTACAAATATACGGAAGTAACCTTTCTTTCTGACGTTCATAACCGGCTTTTATATAATCTGTCAACATTTATAAAGTAACTATCTTTTGCTCCGTCATGTGTCAATTGAAGCCTAATTTTAGCCTAAGACAGATTTTAGAATCAACGGTAAAAGTTGCATTTAATTTTGTGCGGTTGGTTTTGCGAGATACGCATATATGTGTCTATAATATAACGACCAACAGAATGACGAGATTTAAAAAAAATATTACTCTACTACTAATTAATACCAAAAAACAGTAGAGATAATAGTCTGTCTGTTATATACGTAAATGTTTCAATGTCTATATACTACTTATGCTTACTATAAACATCGTAAATTGTCATATAAACGTTGCCTTTAATGGCGTACACTATAGACTTCGTACTCATATTCCAAAAGGGATTGTTCGTGTAGATTTGAACATTGTTTGCTGCTCATAAACTATAAACGCGTCCGATGATTATAATTTGCATATATGATATTCATCTAGGTACGTAGTTAAGTCATTCAAACAATGAGTAATGGCTTCTGAATCCCGTGAATAAGACTGCTAAATATTAATAGGTATAACATCAAAATTGACAGCGTGTTATTGATTTTCAATAAAATAACATTTCTCTTCATTTATCGTAAATCCAATATTTTCCCTGAATTTAACAATTGAAATAAACAGCACTTCAAAATCCTTATTCTTTTTGCGAGAGGACGCACTATGTTAGCCTGTACCAAGAAGAACTTCATCATTTCACTGTTTATTCACATAATCACCTCAAATTCCAGCCTACCTTCGGCGAGGGTATCTTCGACATCCGTCAGCGCGGACCACCGCTCCTCACATTCCAAGATCTGATTGGTGGAGGACGAGGTGCCAGCGCCGCTGCTTTTAAAACGAAATCCGGACCGAAAAGAAACAGAGACGATTTCCTCGCTGTATTAGTATCTAATTAGCATTTATTACAATCCTATAGAACAATTTATTTAAGATGAAATAAGTGAAGTATATTTGAAGATACAATTAGAGCTAAGCAAGTCATAATACTTTACAGACACAGCCAGCCAGCATATATTTAAATAACATTGCATTTATAGCAAAGGCTCTAATTAAATTATAGCTTGTATAAACGGATATAGAGTACAAAATGCTAAAACTGCAAACTGCTAATCAATGCTAAAACGATAATATACAATACCTTATTCCTCATCTTAACACTGTGACTTAACATAACCAAAATATAGCCTTAAAGAATTAAATTATAATTTAAAAACAAGGAAACTGTCTAACAAATGAAAAACTGCATCGAAATCGGTCCATCCAGGTCGACGCAATACACAAACACACAGAGAAACGGTTAACGGTCAGACATCGACGTCAACTTATTACGTCACCCCTTTTTGAGTCAGGAGTGAAAAAGATACTTTTACTAGAAGACAAGCATAATTAAGCAACGCTTTCTTTTGTTTTCCACAACAATAAGGCGAGACGCAAAACCGTCCCAACAAGGTTGCAATTTATTTTCAATGCGTGTGACGTCATTATCTGTAATAATATATGGGACAATGTAATGTTGTCATGCTACGATATGCAGAGCAATATACCCAGTGAATATTTTATAAGACTCAGGATATCTGTTTAGAAATTTATAGAGTCAAGTCCGTTTCGTTTAACGAATATAAGAATTATGTTATTATTTTATTAACCAGAATTTATTTAAAAGAATTGTATATATTTTAAAGCGACTTCAAAAACAGGAGGAGATTTCGTTGTTAAAATGTACCAATATGAAATTTATTCACGTTTTATTAACGTTAAGAAATACCTTAGTTTAGAAAATATGCAATAAGAAAAGTCTTGTATATTTTCTTCACTTCTTTATCTAGTTCAGACGAAAGTATGGTTTTCATACAAAACAATTAATCTACTTGTGTGTGATGACTGAAAATGTATTTATTGAATAATTAATAATGTAGTATAGAATAAAAATTATTTCAAACATTAAAAGATTATCAAAATAATACTTTCTTTTCTTTTTTATTGTATATTTAGCCTGCGTCGAGAGCACGACTTCAATAATTATAATTGAAGACAATGCATAAACCACAGATAACATAATACTATAATATAATACGTAATAAATAGACCTATGTCTCCATGTCAATAATAAAAACTTTTGTACACAAATTATACTCCGGTTTTCCGGGGGAAACCGGGACAAGCAGCTAGTAATTATACACGTAGTACAGGTACACGCTTTAAAATATTTGTTACTAGTGCGCCCCGTGGTTTCACCCGAGTAATTCTATATCCCGTAGGAATTTCGAGATAAAAAGCTGCCTTTGTGTTATTCCAGTTGTCCAGCTATCTACGTATCAAATTTCATTGCAATGGGTTCAGCATTTTTTGCGTGAAAGAGTAACAAACATACACATACATATAGTGATAAGTTTTCGCATTTATAATACTAGCTGTGCCCCTGTTTCACTCGCGTAAGTCCCGTAGGAATATCGGGATAAAAAGTCGCCTATGTGTTTTTCCAGTTGTCCAGCTGTCTACGTACCAAATTTCATTGCAATCGGTTCAATAGTTTTTGCGTGAAAGAGCAACAAACACACACACACACACATCCTTACAAACTTTCGCATTTATAATATTAGTAGGATTAGAAGGATTACAAAACGTAATACTATATAGAATCAAAGAATGTAATATATCACTATGTAACCACACTCGACTAACTATACCTTCCTACAACAATTCAATGGAAATGGCCGTAAAACACATAGTTAACGTTTATACTGTTGAATTACTGAAAACCCACATAAACTACAGGCTTGGATATTCCGGCAATGTTGAAAGACCATGATAACTAAGCTTCGATTAAATTTAATATTTTACTTAATCTGTATGAGGCACGATGAACGACTCGGTAAGCTGCCCCAATTTTTATGGATCAATAGTGGTCCGCTCCGGCTTCGCCCGTGGTACATACTTAGTCTGGGCATAAATACTGTTACACTTAATTATAAAAAAATATTACATTTGAATTTCGAATCTGTCATTTTT
>NC_052111.1:6290281-6301471 GCF_012273895.1 Zerene cesonia | reverse complement strand
TTTCTTTTTTCTTTATTACAATATTTATGGCAAGACTAGGTATATAACCTATAGCCTTCCTCAATAAATGGGCTATCTAACACTGAAATAATTTTTCAAATAGGACCACTAGTACCTGAAATTAATGCATTCAAACAAACAAACTGTTCAGCTTTATAATATTAGTATAGATTAAATAGGTAACGTGAAACTTTTCAGTAAGTACGATAAAATATCTTGTTTTTCTACCTATCTGAGATACGAGCATTTGCTATTATATTCGAAACAGGCGCAATTTTTTTAGACTTTGGACCCTGGCTCCAGAACTATAAAGTATGTATCACGGGGTGGAATTCGAACTCACATCATTTTGCCAAACCATAGCAAAAATATAAGTGCATCCTCTTCGTGTGAGTTATAAATTTCAGAAAAATTGGTCTAAATTTCTAAGAAAATATTTTACAAAGATTGGTATTCGGTAGAGATACCTTCACCGCGGTTATTATATGTAAATTATTGAACTAATGGCTATAGCTATACATAGAAATTGTATAAATCCAATGCTTTAATGCCTATAACAGTTTAGCAACTTAAAGGCATTGTACAATAAATACAATGCAAATTTATCCACCGCACATAATGGCAATCAAAATTAGCAAGGAGTTTTAAAATTTTAAAAATAATGACTGCTCCTGCTTTTGTACCGTCTTCAAAAGGCGTTCTATATTGGAATGTATAATTTTACTGTTATTATATAAAAAAAGGAAAACACAAATACTTTTTTATGGTTTAATATAATACCTACACTTGTAAAATATGGGACGCATGTTCTGAAATAAGTAAATTTTTTTGTTATTTATTATTAAATAAGAATAAATTTAATTAGGGACTTTAATAGATTGCATACGTAGATGGGTTATAGTACATATATACAGTCAGTAGTATGAAACAAAATTTACTGATATAAGAATTTTTGTTCAGACATAGGTAATAAAATGACATAGTAAAATGAGAGATATTTACATTAGATCGGATATGGGTATCGAGATTACATACCATGTTTACCTGTAACACACATTTGTATTGCGGTTAACCGCATGTGATTAATATCTTTTGTATAAATAGATTCATCCTTGAATATAATCCACATAAAGGAATTACGCCTTTCTACAAAACAGTCACCAATGACGTCCCCTGAGAGAACAACAATTTCCTATCAAACACAAAAAGAATCACCTCAACAGTTTAAAAGTTTTTTGTTAATTTAGTTATTGAGAAACATAAGCAAAAAAATACTATTGCTTTGGTAAGAAACTTCTTCACTTCTCTAAAGCAGTACTTATTTTGTACCCTTAAAAAAAATTGGCTAATTAAAAATGTTGTCCTCTCTCAAAAGCAGTTAAAGCTCCATATATTTAAATCGATTTGAATAAACTATAATGATTACCTAACACTATGGAAAAACTAGTATGTTTATTTAAAGGAAGTAATTGTGTATTCTATGGCTGTGTGTTATAAACTTAACGAGTAGGACCAGCACTGACAAAACATAATAACTTGTATAAAAAAATTGGTTTCTTTAACTAGAATTTGCTATGAATCCAGAATCGGAATGCAAGCGTAATTCAAGAACAGTATCACCCATATACATGAAAAATAATGGACAAAACCGAATATAAACAATGTCCCCAGCACTGGCAGTTAATTTCGCTATATACGTACAGTAGTTGGACTCTGATATGACTGAATTCGACATTTTTATGGCAATGTATTGTTGTCATGATCGTCACATAAGCCAATCGATAGCCTCATTCAAGATCCTGGTCTTGCCCATGACTCATGCAAATGTCCAACTTATGGACCTGCCTACAAATTACATTTAAGTTAGAGTATATCCCAATACCAAGATAACTTCTGGCTATGACCAAAATGGTAATGGAATTTATCACCTTTGAATATTTTTACAATCCGCATCAGGTAACCAATAAATAAAAACTGTGCAGATGAATTTAATAACAGGTTACACTGGTCGATGAACACGTTTGCCTCAATGCCAAAGGTTATGGAATCTTCATCACACATACAATTGATGTGTTATAATTGCATATTTTTGTATATAGCAGTGTAGTTGATTTCGCGAGATATTATATTTATTATTAAGATCTATCGAGAGGATTCGGGTGGATTACAAATTCTCATAGCGAATAAAGTTGAGCAATGTATACAATTTCAAAACTCATCAATATCCCAATATTTCGTGTTGATGTTGATATACTATAAACCGGCGATGGATTTATAAATGAACTTGAAATTACTTTTACTGGTCACTCCAGTTTAAACAGCGTGCCAATTCTTTCGTGTTTCGTGTTGAATAAACAATGATTAAGGCTCATTTCTATATGGTTTACATATTTTACGTACAGATAGCGAGTGCATTAAAAATAACATTTAAGTCAGGAACATATATTCCTTTGCATGCGCAATTTAACGTGCAACCAACACCGAGGTTAGAGTTCAATGAAGACTTTGAGACTGCGTTCGCATCGTTAACCATACCGGACTATAAAACAACAGAAGTATTTGTGCCCAAAATAGCCACTAACCCAACAATCGAAACAGAACTGTTTACTCAGGAACACAGGGATGATATGTTTTCATCAGCTGAAATTATAAAACCAACTGCTATTGAAAGTTTTCTTAGTTTGAATTTCCCAATGGCAACACAGGAAATCGTATAAAACGTAAGTTCCTTACATCTTGTAAAAATTGTATTCACAATTATGTAATGAAAAATAGAAAGAGATACAATATTCTTGTAAGACGTATTATGGTAGCTATACATTACAATTTTACATATCAGTGTTGCATAAATATGGGTGAATCTTTTCCTAAACCTATGTTGTTCTTAACTGTGTTCTGAATACGTGACTTTTCTTTCATTTCAGTGTGAAGACTTCTTTTAAAACGATGAAATGGAAAAATCAGTAGATAGCCACAGCTTTTTGAGATGCATTTTGTAATCAATATTCTACGATATCTTGTTTAATTAAAAATTTATTTAAAAAAATTGAAATGTCATTTTTCACCATACAAATCCAAATTACTTATTAAATCTGGCATTACATACAGTAGGGATTTTGGTATGCCACCTGAAGAGAAAATATTCTTAAGAGCTAGATAATATTACTCAAATAAAACATTCCATTATTTTTGAAAAGAAAAAAATTGATTTGCATTCAAAGATTTATAAAAATGCGCTTGTCACACCCGGGAATAAAACCCAGTAAATTGTACTAAAATTGCTTTTTTATTGTATCGATCGTTAGGATCATCTAGCGTCATTTATTTAATCACTAGCTGCGCCCCGCGGTTTCACCCGCGTAAGTCTGTATCCCGTAGGAATATCGGGATAAAAGTTGCCTTTATGTTGTTCCATTTGTCCAGCTGTCTACGTACCAAATTTCATTGCAATCGGTTCATTAGTTTTTACGTGAAAGAGTAACAAACATCCATACATCCATACTTACAAACTTTCACGTTTATAATATTAGTAGGATTTGTGTAATAAGATTTAGAATAAGAAGATAATGCTTTTTAGTACTTTAAACACACAGAAGATCAACATCGATGCGATAACACTGTAAATTACTAAATTTTAACAAGAGGGTAAAATCATATAATGAGAGGACCCAAACTGGTGAAGCTAATTATATTAAAACAGCTTATACGTTCAGTGCACCGTAAGACTCTATTATAGTTTTTGTTATGGACTAATGTTGTGAGAACTAAATAAAGATGATTTTTATTATTATTTTTATTATAGCCGGTGCCCAGCTATTACAACCTTGGTTCTTTGGATCTATAGATCCAACAACTAACTATTGCTAGCAAATTATTATTTGACCTTTTTATTCCGAATCTTGCTATATGTTTTTATTATTATGCTTAAATCAAATTTAAATTATTTTGTGGGAAACTTCTCAAGCGCGTGGATAAATATTATCATTGTTATTCGAATGGAAGGTATGAAAAATTATTATTATACGTGCTTGAATATGTTAAAACATGAATTCAATGATCTTTATTATAACTTTTTTTTTCTTTTTGGAATTTTAAATTTCGTAATAAACGTGTTTTAAATAGCATGCAGTAGCACTTAGCCATATTAAAACTGATTTATAGGAGATTAGAGGATTATCCAAAAATAATTATTTACCTATGTAATATGAAATTTACCATATGTTTGCACATTCTTACTGAAATTCAGAATAAGAATAAATCATCTCTACAAAAAAGTTAACCGATGCGGACATTAATGGAGCGGGGCGTATTACTCTAGATTATATAATAGATCTAAATGAGAACAATCGAATCAAAACCCATGGATTTATCGAGTAAAATCTATAACAATACAGTTGAATGAAAAAACCTCGTTTTTGGAAATGTCGCGTTCGTAAATAATCAACACAAACAACTGTAATTTTTACGTGATTGACATACAAACAGAAAAAGTTTCTAACCATTGGAGTGTGTTAGACATCCTTTTTATAAAACAACTACTGTTTTAAAAAAGATTCAATGTACATAAATGGTCTATTAACTGTTTTGTCTTATACTTATATAAAAGTTCATATCCAATAACAAATATCGAGTACCTGTATTCTATTGATTCTAGTAGTGAACAATTGAACATTAGTTAAAATAATGATGTCAGATATTGTAAGGACATACGAACCTCGGAAGATCGCTCACAAATCGTGATCATGAATCCATCAAGAGCATATAAATAAAGCTTCCAATAATATTCAAAGCATTCATTGATCACCATGCGATTTTTAATAATATCCCTATTAATCATATCTTTTATAAGCTTAGTGCAATCGAATTTCAATGATTCTAAAGAACGGGTTGTTTTAATATCGCCAGTGCTAGCCGCTTCGAAGACCAGCAGAGCCAGAATAACTGAAACAGCTAAAGACTTCCCAGTATTACTGTTATTGTCTTCGAGTAATAATACCGTAAATGAGCCTAACCACAACGACGAAGCACCGACTATTTATCATGTAAAAGTGAGTAAACACTTTAAAAGTATTTTTATTTATGCTAATATTATATAACTACATAACAACTCATAAACCCAAGGAGGGTTTATGAGTTTGTAAAGTTATGGAGGGTAATCTCAGAAACAAATGCATCAAATTAAAAAATTCTTTCAACGTTAAATTTGTACGTGATATCTCAGTGCTATATATGCGATATTATGTACTACAATAAGCCCGGGCGAATAGCTAGTGTTTCAATATAGAGCTTGTATGTCTTCTATTTTATAACATTATAAAGAGGAAAGATTTCTTATTCGTTTATTTGTTTGCTACGATTTTGTCCAAAAACTCATATTTATAGAGAAAAACGATTGCGACTCAACGTCTCTTTCAATTTCTATCAACATTTTATATATACTTAAGATAGTATTATGTTTCCTGTGGTGATACTATTAAAAGTTATTTTTCTTAGCAATTAATCATGACGTCATTTTAAACTTTCCAGAAATTGGAGGAGCAATCCGCAGGTGGTGGAGCAAGTAAGTAAACATTTGATTTATGCATTTGTTATCCGATAAAATAAGAGGGAAATACAGTAGTCTTTACGAACCAACGTCACTTTTAATATGATATTATTGGCTTATTGACCTTCTATAACATCATTTAGCATGATTATTAATTCTATACTATAAATTATATCCTTCTCAGAATTATTATTATGGAAAATTAATTTTGTAAAGATGTTTAGAAAAGCAAACAGTATATATAACTTTATGATACGACGATATGTGCGAATGATTGGTCAAGCTTATTGTCTTTAATTATTTTGTTTTCCTCAAACGAGCTCAATTAAATAAAATAATTAACCTTAACCACTTTTCATTACATAGATTATATCTAAGTCAGGGTATATAAAAGAAACGCAAATTTTCCATCACATTGTATAGGCGCAGTTTTGAAAGTTACTTGTGAAATAAACGGAGAATATTTAAAAGTGTCACTATGTGGTTTCGATTTGCCATGTTTACGATTTTATTTCTAATATTCGCCGTGAATTGTGCACAACAAACAGATGATCATGATGATACGTCAATCAAAGCACACGTAATTAAAAATTATTTATATTAAAGAATTCTTTCTGGTTTATCTTGCTTTTGTTTATCAGGGTTACATCCTATGTGAAAACTGGGTATACAACTGACTAATCTTGGTATAATTAATTTAATAAAACATTTTTTATTTTCAGGTCAATAAATATCCACAGAAGCAAAAAAATGAAGGTATAGTTATACAGACACCTATATATGTATAGATAACATAATATTAGAAAAATTGCGGCATAGGGCAATAATAATGCAGTCACTACAATATAATATAATCGTCTATAAGCTAATAATAACAATAGTACATGATGCATAATTATATAAACAAGTTAATTATTTATTTTTAGAATATTTTCCGAGACTACGCCGCAATGCAAGGGAAGACTTTCTTGTAGTATCAAATAAAGGTAAAAGAATTAGTTAATTTTATATTAATCGTATTAAACAAATATTCATCTTTCATTAAAGGAATTACCAAGTCCGTTTTACCACCATTATTATCTGTGATAATACGTATAAAGTACCATATTTTACTTTGAAGAAGTCTTTCTACCGATAACAATGTAAATTTGTATAAAAAATATTTAGATGAATATTATTGCATTATTTAATAGCTCTGTTTAATACCATGGGTACCTATATACCTATGATTAAGTGGAAAAATCTGTTACTAGATCCTTCCTAGTGTTTGCAGTTCCTTTGATCTACACAATAAACTTGCTTTAAAAAATGTTTACAGTTCACAGTTTTTATTTTATTGTTGTTCTTAGTAATATAATTTAATTATGACATTTTGTAAAATTTTCAGGATCCAATTATGGCAATAGGGGATACCCAAATAGAGACTCAGGATCCACCGTAATAATCCTACCAGGTAATGAAGCACAATATTAAACGCATAAATTGTTAGTTTTTTTTATATACTTATTGATTTCAACAATGTGGTAATCATCAAAGCAATTATTTAGCATATATGTATGTGTATTGATGGTAATACGGATGGTATCTCTTTCTATCAATGTATTATATAACATTGTCCATGACCTGGCCTACAATTGATCATCAATACAATAAGAGCATAATTATTCAATTGTTATTTTTTATTGCAGAACATAATTACGACACCAAATACACGGAAACTACTTATCGCCACGGGTGATGTGAAACAACTAACTTATTCTTACATCTTTCATCTGATTTGATTGTTTATTTTTCTTAATTTCCACTATAGTAAACATGTTAAGGTTTTGTGCATAACAAATAAACAAATATATTAATCAAGTTGTTTTTATTTTACATAATTAAATAATGATATGTAAAAATGTAAAATACCTTTTCCGAGACGGAGTCGGATTTCCCACTCGATCACAAAGCGTATAATTAGATAAATCATATGTATGTTGAAACACGATGCAATTACTTGATAAACTACTATTTTCGAATAAGGCTTTTTCTAAAAACATTTTAAATTGCTTTAGAAATTGATGGTGTGGACAAAAAAGTACTGTGACGTATTTTAGTAATTATATTTAGTGCTAAAAGCATGTTTTACTTTAATAACTTTTATGTATAAGTGAGAAATTTTTATATTTGAAGTGTCAGTTATATGGGATTGGGTTAAAAACAGTAATTACTAAAACATACTCTTTATACACATTGGCTGCCTGTATAACTCGTTCATAATAAAAACAAAACAATGCGTAGTTGTGTATAAACGCAGTTTATCCTATAATCTCACAAAAAGAAAAAGGTTCGCATTGTAGCATCCAAACAGATCAGGCATCCGGTTTGTAGGTGCTCCTCCAATGTGCGAAGACTGCTAATGGAGCAACAAGTAAATCAAACATCTAGTACATTCTTTGAATTACCTGCATCAATGCATTTAATTTACCAGGAGCGTTTAAAGTGAATAAATATGATGAATTTATTAAATTAGCTTTTCAAAGTATCTTTTTCTAGTGTGTACCAACACTAATAGATACCTTTCTCAAAATAATCAACCTAGAATAAGGCTTATTAGAAAGAAAACTATACTTTATTGCATTTTAAATTCGAAAAATTGTTATTCATATAACATATTATACTCGTTACATGTAAAACTTTGGATATAATATTCTTGAACCATTTCAATAAATAAGACGTATACCTACATATTTATTTAATCACTCCATAGCAATAATGCATGGGTTAATAAAATTTTCCAGACGCGCAATCAAAACGACGATGATCATGTGAAAAAATTGAATTAATTCATTTGTCAACCTGCTATTACGATCAGAGCTCAACCATTGTTCTTAAAACTGGGGATAAACGTCTCCATTAATAGCTGGTATTCAGCTCGAGCTGTGCGAACAAATACGATAACGTCATCGTGGGAAACTAGATGTCCTGTTAAGACAAGTAGGCGGACAGTGACGTAGCGTGGCGTCGATGTGAAAAACTGACATATAAATAGGTTGGCGGCGTGAATCCTTTGCCAGTGACCGCTATGGGATTCCGTGATGTAGTGAGCTTTCTGGCGCTGGCGAATATCGCCCTAGCGTCGGTGTACGACAATGCTATTGAAGGTGGAGATAGGATAGTGCAAGTTGCGCCCGTGTTAGCGCCCCCCAGGGACTCCAGGACGCCCGTGACGGACCGCTCCCGGCAGTTTCCGATACTAGTGATCCTCGCTCAGCAAAACCCACCGGAGAAGGTCAGGGAACCAGAAGCTAAGTCCTTGAATATCAACCAAGAACCCATTTATGTTAAGGTATGTATCATTTTTATAGTCAGAATATAAGAATTAAAATTTTTATAAAAACAATATAGTTGGATATTTAAATCAACACTATTTTATTTATGCTTCTTACTGAATAGCTATAAGAAATTAAATAACATCAACTCACTTCAAGGAAATTGGAGTCTCAATTGATATGAATAATAATTATTGTAATAATACTAACCAAGCACATCAATAATAATAACTCATAGGTCATTTAGTCAGATGTTACAAGAACTTCATTATTTTTTTAACACACTTTTATGTTTATCCTGTATGTTTGTATGTAATTGATTCATTTAGACTGGATATTGATACACTTTAAAGAAACTAATTTAATTTTCTTACTTTGTATTTACTTTTATGAAAATTTATACAAAGAACACTATATTACTTGTATTTGTCAGTTCCAGTTCATAAAGTTCACTTGATTATTTATTACCAAAAGAATAGAATATCTAATTGGCCTATTAATATGCACCACTATCCATGCACATGCATATAAATGTATAACAAACACATTATAAAGAGATTCAAGAAATATATAACAAATACATGACATTTGCCGTATAGTATTACATCATTATTTATAAAACATTGAAATTTCGAAAAATTATATTAATGCATAAATATAATTATTCTCAGAAACTTGAAGAAAAAGATGGTCGCTCCAACAGACAGAAGAGAACGTTGGGAAAACTTCTGCTAGGCCATGGCCTAGGGGGAGGCGGAGGAGGTTTATCATTTGGCGGCGGTTTATCAATTGGAGGCGGTGGTGGCGGTTATGGAGGCGGTTACGGGGGAGGTTACGGCGGCGGTTACGGTGGAGGATACGGCGGAGGTTATGGCGGTGGCCGAGGTTTCGATGGCGGTTACGGAGGCCACGGCGGCCACGGCGGATATGTTACCTACGAAGAACCTCCTAAAACCGTGATTGTGAAAGTTATTAAAGAACATGGTGAGTACAACGTTAAATACATTCCTTTTTGGCCAGTACCAAATGAAATGATGTATAAATTGTTGATAAAAAAATATTGTTACTATAGAAAACTGAGTTTGTCATATTATGTCCAATATTGTATCGTAGGATTAGTTTAGATTTATGTTTGAATTAGGTTTAAAACTATTCGCATTGATTAAATCTTTTTAGAATCCCATGAATAAATGTTAGATTCTACCCACTTACAAGCTCAACTCAATCAGAACTCTGGATATTCCGTTTTGTGTGCTTGTTAGCTATTACAATTGTGCTATTACATGTGTCAAAACAAAGCTATCTCAGCAAGCAATTCGTTGCGTAATAACCAAATATGAACACATATAGGTATATATATAAGGGAACCTTGTTGTATAACTCGCGTACATCTGCTCCTAATCTCTTTTATAATTAAGAATAGTTTTGAGAATTGCATATACATACAACAGATTATTTAAAAATTATTGCATAATGATTTTTTTGGCCTTAAAAACGTGCATTAATTGCCAAAATTTTCCGTTAAACTATAAAGAAGCCTTTTGTATTGTATCATATCACATAGTTATCTTTACTAAAGGTCGTTTAACTTATTCATCAAGCAAAACACTTTACTTCGTATACTGGGGCTTTGTGTTAACTTAGTTTAGACAGAATGCTTGTAATAAAAATCATACACAAACACAATTATAATCAAGCTTAGCATAAAACAGGTAGAGCTAGTTTGTAAAAAAATTAAAACTTGTTCTTGAGTCTTATTGTTGATAACATCGCAGTCTCATCATCATTGAAATAAAGAAAAAACAAAACTAAACTTCAACCAGAATAATATTACGATGTGTGTACATAGGTTGTGTGAGGATGATTTTTGAATTTGATAAATTTATATTCAAATGTTTTTCATCACAAAGCAGTAGTATCAAAAACGATGCTGTTTAATTTATCTAGATTCGCACATATGCACAAAGTAAATCCGACTAATATTATAAATGCGAAAGTTTGTAAGGATGTGCGTGTGTTTGTTGTTCATTTACGCAAAAACTACTGAATCAATTGCAATGAAATTTGGTACGTAGATAGTTGGACAACTGGATTAACATATAGGCAAATTTTTATCCCGATATTCGTACGGGATACGAACTTACGTGGGTGAAACCGCGGGGCGCGACAGTAAAATATGAGGTTAGAAATAGTGATGATAGAATCATACTGATTTTGAATATTTCTTATGAGTGTTAGCAACTCGGTTAACAGTTAACCAATGAGTGTTAAACGGGAACCCTTTCTCGATGAATTTTATTCATTTTCAAATTCAAAAAATTATCTTTATCT
>NC_052111.1:6233440-6289281 GCF_012273895.1 Zerene cesonia | reverse complement strand
CATTTACATTGTAGTAATATGCACATAAAGGTAATTAAATATTTGTTACTAGCTGACCCGGCGAACTTCGCAACACAGTAGATATATGTTTGATGCATTTTTCTTATTTTTTCTAGACTATTATGGATGCATCAGAATAATCGAAATCAATTCAGTCATTCTCGAGCTGTAGCGAGACTAACGACAGCAATTGATTTTTATTTATATAGAATCTACTTCTATGTCAATTAAATAAAATAACAATACTCTTCACTACCATATTACTATCACGAAATAAACAATAGTGAGAAAGTAGTTATATTATAGAGAACTTAAAGACATATTGACGTAGAAATTTTTTCGCCTACAGGTACGGCAAACGCAAATAGACTGGCGGTAAACTATCAGGAGTAAACTCTAAGAAGATGCGCTGAAACAGAAGTCGTTCATAAACACAAGGACTATCATCGATTTAAATAATTGCAATGGATCTAGTCCATGAACCTCACGTCTAAATATTGGTTGATCATTGTTGTCATCAAGCCGATGCGCCTACATTTGTAAATTTTTAAACTTATGGTATTACTTAGTTACCTCCGTAGCACGTTTAACTTCACATGTGATATATGTAGGTATATATAATTATGTGTTATGTTATTTTTCGCTTTTTTTACTTTGCAGTAATGATGTTTATTGAAAAGAGATTAAAGCATAATATATCAAAACCTAAAGTTTGATTAAATTGTATAGCAAATAGAAAAAGCAATCGTTGCGAAATCGCCTTTAACAGGCTATAAAGAAAACATTAAATATGTAAGGTATTTGCTCAACTTAACATAAGCACGTAGCAATAAAGCTATTTTAATTTATATCGTCTTTTATTTCTTCCGTTATCAAGATCGGGGTGTTTCGACACTATTTTGATTTGCAATCTTTACACAAAAATGTTACATACAAAATTTAAAAACCATATTTAACGTTTAACCAATAAAAAATTATAATAATTTGTCTACACATTACTCAGTCAGTGATAACTCAAATTATAACTAACTAGATAGCCACCGGAGTGTCGCCCGAATAGTCAAATGAAATGAACCCAGGGGAATGAACTGTGTCACCGCAGTTGCGATGCAATGTTGCCTATTTCACTCTCTAGCATCCTTAGTATCTCCAGACACAAAAGTTATATCATAAAGTTGTGCCGTTGCGAAATGAAAGAAAGTTTACAGACAAACAATTATACACATTTTTCAAACATGTGTAAGGAGCTGAACCCCACCAATTTTCATGATACAAATTTATAAATAATAAAAACATGCCAACCCTCTTACACTGAGTTCTTTAGTAGTCACGAAATGAAGAAGTCTTACTTAGTCTAAGTCTCTGTGGTAGACGGCCGACGAAATCATATCATTTCAGATAGCCAGTCCCGGAGCTTTACTCACACACATTCTGCTCTTGGATTTTGGAGTTAAACTGTCCTTTTCCCTTTTTTTTCCCCAATTCTCTCTTTACCAAATTTCATCCAAATCAGTTCAGTAATTTAGTCATGAAGAAGAGGCAGACAGATATAGTAACTTTCGTATTTATAGTATTAGTAAGGATTATATGATAGATAGGGACATGCATACATGTTCTCTTGAGTTCTTGCCAATAATGACATCAAACGCATCGTACAACTATTTGCTAAACACTTATCTTGTCTTGATCTGAATAAGTAAATTATTTATGAAGCGTGTTTGTTGCATATTAAAAGTATAGCGTAATCATAGTGTTATTGTCTTAGCTTGCTTCGGTTTGATTTTTTGCAACACGCGTAATAAACAAACTAATTGAACAAGAAATAATGTTTTTTTTTGCTTTTATATAGACTCTACTTACACTTGCTTTATTTTTCTTTAGAAATAAAAATAAATAAATAATCGTAAAGAGTCTCAATTTAAAAAATGAATTGATCATTGATCCAAATTAACATAACTTTTAAACGATACCTAACTAGTATTTTCCGCTATTTACAAATTATTAATATTATATGTTGTGTATCCTCACTACTGACAATTAAAAACTGATTTTTCTTACACTTTTCGATTTTTTTTTTATAAACTTGCATGACAAATTCTATATTGTAATTTAAAATTCAAGGACAAATTGAAAGAAACATATTTAATGAAAGCAGTACAAATCCAATTTCCAATATTATTCAGATTTAACTGCATTGTATCATAATATGAGAAAAAACCCGGATATAATGTAATCGATAGCCGTAAAAACCGCAAGTTGTACCTACTTTTTGTAGCTGTTATAGGAAAATAATCATTATCAATGATATTCTGCGAACATCCTCTCACGACGGTTATGTAATGCGTGTTATAAAAAGGCGGTAATTCCATAAAGGTCAATTAAAATAATAAAAAACTGGTTAACAAACAAAATAACTATTGGATATTACAGCCTTTTTTATGGAAGTTATGATTTACGAGCACGTATGATACACACATTTATCTTATTCTTAACCAATTCATGTGTTTTTAAATTATTGTTATTGGGTCCCATTTTTGAATTTATAGAATATCGTAAAAAAAAGAAAATTAAATTCTACATGCTATTAATAATATGCTTATGAAAATGTTTGTGCCTTAATCTTTTAAGTATCTAATAATTGGTTTGTTACAATTTTAAATATATGTTAATAATTAAACGTATGAAATGCGTAATGAACGAAATATTCATTCATTCATTGATTCATTTTTTCCTTCGTGATTTTAAATAATAATTATATTATTTATAAACAGTGAATTCGAAGAGACCTTCTCAAAACTTCACAATCTCAATGGACTAGCTAACTATGGAAAGGAATAATAGCAAAGACTATAATGCATTCCGATGGGACGGAAGACTGAACGAGACCGGGAAATCAACTAATTGCATATTTTAATAAAAGCTGCGGGAATACGAGGGATATTGTGGGAGTCGAGCACGCTTCGGCACGAATTGGGCCAGCTCGCACCGGGGAAGTACCACACCCCCACAGAAAACCGGCGTGAAATAGTGGCATGCCACTGTGTTTCGTACGGTGAGTGGGGGAGCCGGAGGCCCGTTTCCTTTTCCTCACCCGTCCTAGTCCATTTCTTCTTTCCAGTCGTTAATCCTTTCCTTTTCCCTTACCCCATAAAAGCGGGCAGCGTATTCACAGAGGTACTACCATTGCGAATTTTTATGGGCGGTGGTGATCACTTACCATCAGTCGAACCACCAGCTCAGCTGCCCGCTGACATAAAAAAAAAAAAAAAAAAAAATACGATGTGAGTAAATGAACTAACTGCACTTTTACAAATATATAAGCGAAGCATTCATAGAGGCCGCAGTCTTATTGTATTCGTTTTTACAATAATTTACTTCTATAATATTAAGTAGGTAATGGTGATAAAGTTGCAGACGAATATATTATCGTGTTGGTTTTAGAGAGGCCTGATGATCTTGCTAATTGTGTAACATCAAAGAATAGTCCCATGACAAAAAAATTAAGCCTTGTCAACAGACGAGTCTGTTTATCACTGAGCAATTCAGAGAGCGTTAATACTAGATCGGAAATTGAATTAAAATACGTTAAAATTGTGATAAATTCCTTTATTTTTAAAAGACTATTCATACGTTTGCACAACAATTTTTCGACGTAAAGTAACCTTCTGATAAGAACTGTGCAGGAAATTTTTACGAACCTAACATTTTGCTTTATCTCTATAACAGGCGATTAAATTTAAACGACAAATTTAATTTAAAATGAAGAATACACCCTTAGATACAATTATAAAGTTTGCTTGTTAAAAAATTACACTATGTAATTATAATATATATGTTTAATCTCGTCTATTCACGAGCATTGTTAGATTTTTGTTTCGGTGTGGGTTCATAAAAGTAAAACGACTTAAAGTGCATAAAATAACCTTTATGTGTAATAGTAAAAAATATTAAAAAAAAAAACTTCTAAAGCCCTCTTTCTGGCTACGCCCATGCTTCTGCTTGGTGCGTTAAGTTTTCATTTAAATTTTGTTTTTTTTTTATATATATTGATTGTTAAAAAAATCCCACCAAAATCCGTTGTACGAACATAGGGACAAACACGGGAAGCTACTTTGCTTTATACTATGTAGTGATAATTCATCAACCAATTATAATAAATAATTGCTATGGTCAAGTTCAAGTCAATAAGTCACTCTATTTAAAGAAATATTTCCTGCAATACCAGTATAATACACACCTACTATAAATCTATATTATAAAACTCATATTTACCTTAGCATAGTTATAAAAATGTCGATGATGTGAATGATGATGTTACTTCTTGAATAAGTAAATCACGATTCATTTATATTAAAATTCTGATGATATAAATTGTTTGAAATTTATCTCGAAGAGAATATAAAACAATAACTCAACGTTAAAATCGATAGATCATATTCGTGGGTTCGTTTGACTCAAGAAAAAACAACCTACGGTCCGTAATTTCTGTAAGATGATTTAATATCTCTATAATCACAATATCATATCATTGAATTCATACTTGTACTTTTTGTTTTTGTTTATGTGAGGGTAATGGTTAGCGTTGGTAATGGAGCTGGAGAGTCACCTGAAGGTCCGCAGTTCCAGTGCGGAACTGCCGCCCATGAACATTAGCAGTGGTTTTACACAGCTACAAATGGATTGGCAACTTTGGCGAGTAAGGGATAAAGAAAGGATTAACGGAAATAAAGGAAAGGACTAAAAGGCGTAAGGAAAATGATAAAGACTTCCTACTCCCCTACTCACCGAACGAAATACAGAAATTTATACATAATCACAGTATTGTCGTCTGCGATTATTCATTATACAGGTCCAACCTAGTACGATTCTTTTGGAGACACAAGAGGCAATTAAAATGGTTGTACCTTCACGTGAATTATATGCCACGTAACGAACACACGAATATGTTATTGGTATTTTAGAAGCGCACAACAGTAAAGGTAATTAACCATACGCACACACACATACACGCCTTACCGCTTTATTTAAAATATTGCTAGACACGTAATGGATGTTCTATCTTTGAATTAACGAAGAGAAACTTTATATTGATGTCAATAAAAGAAAATATTGAATACATCATATCTTATTTTATTACCGCTTAAATCGTTATTACTTAAATAATGAACAATCTTTAGGACATTGCTTTTTATCCCACACTTCGCTACACTTTGCGCCATAAAGCTTACCATACAAAATTTTGTCGTTATATAAAAACTTCATCACTTCATGTTTAGATGTTTACGAAATGATACAATTGAATGAAATAAAACTAACAACCACAGACCTACAATTGCGTTGTACGTAATTAGCTCATCTTTAAGGTCACAAAAAAACCTAATTTATTTTTGTTATTTATATCGAGAATTGCTAGCGCATAACTGCGGTCATTCACATCTAGGGTTCGATGCACTCAGCCTTGCCATTAATCTAGTCTGGAGAGCCCTTTATTGTTGCCTATTTTAAAACTAGACTTAGAAAAATCTACATTAAGAAGTTACGTAGATTTTCGTATTCATGGACTAGAATGTTGATATACTTGTTGAACTATAAAACTGTTTTATATTTATTTTCAGTGTCAGTTTCAGTTTCTTATTCAAACAGACTAATGAGATATTTTTGAAAATGTCAAATTTGGATTGTTTGTGAAATTTTGATTGATTGTGTCTTTTTATGGATAAATTCAAAAACCATTCCATTGATTTTGTAAATTATTACCAATTAAGCTTTATCTCCAATTAAAACATTATTGGCTTTGCTAAGATATCACATTCTAGCTGAAACTGACATCTGCGACCAGTATAGTATTATATTAACTGTGCTAGTCCACATTCCAGATGCAAAAAAAAGCTTTACCCAAAGAACAAATTTCATTAAACCTTTAAGCTTTATCAAAGATTTACGCTTCTAAATCCACTATCCATCTCTTACGGTTGTGCTTTGACCACGCAACCCGATAGGTGATTCATCAAAATATGTAGTTCATTTCAAATTTGCAAATCGTTACAAATCATAAAAACAGTTGATTTCTGTATTGAAAAAATCGTATCTTTTTTATCATATTTTCCTAATTAAGCCTCGATTTCACGAACAAAAATACCAGCGTTTGAATGAGCCGTTTCACATGATGTTTTGTCACGCTAGATATCGAAAATTCGTATGTAGTAAGTACTATCCGAACAGACACAAACAACATGTACATAATATTTAATTTAACTGGTATTCGCATTAGCACAAACATAACTTAGAAGTGTGAATTGGTAATCAAATAGTAAAAACAACAAGCGTGTTAAGGTCTTACTGAGCTTTCGCATAAGGTAGTTGCAATAAATTATTTCACACAGAGAAAATCACTAAAGTCCCCTTTCACCGATTGTACGTTTCAATTGAAATGATTTATGAAACTTTCATCTTGTACATTCAATACATGACAAAAAGTTGTCTTGGGCTACTGATGATATTTGCCCATTTTGGTCTTATTTACGATACAAGATTTATACGATAAACTACACCTAGACACTACTGCGCACATTTTTCTGAAATTCCTTATAATTTAATTAACTTTTCTTTGCAATGCTTACCCCATTCGGTATTAGAAAAAAATACAGAAAAACAATTGTATACCATCAGTTCCCAGCGTAGTTGCTACAAGTTTGGCAAAGAGGTTTTCACCGAGATATTTTGAATTATGTTAGGATGCGTGTAAAAGTTCAACAATTATGCATAAAGTATAAATAGCAGATTATACCAGAATCAAACATTTACCGAAATCAAAAATACCTTAACATAAATGCAACTGTCTAGGCAATAAAAACAGAACATTGCTAATACAGCAAGAAGGCTAGCTTTATATGTTTCTGTTAGGGGTCTGAAACGCTTGGATGTTTTTATTCCGGTCCCTTGCGCGAGCGCATCACTCGTACGTTTGCTACCAAGGCCCACGGGCGCATATCTATTAAATATTTTTTTATCACTAAACATTAATAATGTATAAATCGATTGTAATTGTGTGTGCATTGTATTTAGTGGTAACGGGTAAGAATTTTTTTTATTAGAAAAATAACTATCGTTATTTCAATTACTATTCCGTTATGTTTATTTAAATATTTAGAGAGTAAAATAGATTTCTATTTTATTTAATACTAGAAATATTAAACATAGAGCCACGAAAAGAGGATAAATTTATACTTAGTGACTTATCATTAGGTACATTTTGTTTTGTAGAGCCCTATAATTAATGAGCAATAATTTGATTATTCTTTGTGTTTAATTATTAATTGCTTAAATCATAACAAAAGTTATAACAATAAATGTCATACCAAAAAATGTTATATATATTACATATATTTTTACGAATTAAACAAATAAAGCAAAACTTTTCCTAAAATTTAATCGAAGCATAACTATGTTTATATTCTACTATTGTAAAGTAATATATCTTATACCTACTGATCCATCACTTACTCCTAAAGTTTCCTGCTGGAGCTTTTAACTACATTTTTTACTTACTTATTACTACTTATAAATATTGCTTATTAAATGTACTGTCATGACCATGCTCCCTTTATATAAGAGATGTATGTTTATATAATATTGTCAATTGCAATAGGATAATAAAAATGTTAATTGAAGTCCCATGTCCTCTTGTGGGATATGGGACAGATGTATTGTACCTCTGTTTCGCCACGTTTTTTAAGGACAAGTAGGTGATTAGCTGCCTCTATCCTGCCTTACCTAGGCTTTTTATTGATTTATTATTATTTTATTCAATTACGATTTGATTCTAATGAGTATTAATAAGGTATTTTTGGAATCCTGTATCCTTTCCCCACCCTTCCCTGTACATGCCTTTATTCCTGTCATGAATCCTTTCCTTATCCCTTACCTCTACTACCTCTGCGAATGTTCATGGGCGGTGGTGAGCGCTTACCATCAGATGAACCAGCTCGGCTGCCCATAGATATAAAAAAATTTTACTGTTTTTTTATGTTGGAAATCTAAAACCCTAAAAGGAAATTCCATCGAGATATAAAAGTACAATGTATAAATTTAAATTATCAGTAGGTACGCAAAAATCACAAGCCTAGCGCGTCGCAAACAAAGGGTCACATTCTTATAGTATCTACAAAAACAAAAACAATACGATGATACATTATAATTATAGATTGAACATACTAAATCATTTTTTGAGTCACGACAATGCATGTTTTATAAACGTGATGAATCTTCCGTAGTCGTGTTTAAGATAGGATCTTTTTTACAGACTATAAAATATATATGTAATCAATTAAAGCCTATTCAAAATTGGCGGTAAATGGCGTGATATTTGGACTGTTAAATTTAATTGTGTTCGTTAAATTCGCTTAATTGGTCGAGGCATCTCAAGGATAACTGTGGTAAGCCTTACGTCGGTTTGTAAAGCTATTGTAAAAAATTAAAAGCTGATTAGATCATTCTTAAATCCTTTTCAATTCTTTCATTCTAAAAGTTCATCATGTAGAAAGAATGTTCTTTAAACGCATTATATAAGGATAGGTACGTACCAATTTGTATGAAATCGTAAATGTTAAAAGTATATTTTATGTAGATATCTAAATTTTTTCAAGTAGTTCAACTTTACATTTTATTCTCATATAACCATACTCATTTAAAGCAGCAATTCATTTTACTCACTTTGAGGAATAATGTAGGAATATTCAAACAATAACATTAAAAACTCGAGCTAACTTTTACATAGTCGAATATCCCAACAATCCTTTATACCTTAGATATAATTACATTATTAAGTGAAAAAGATGGCAAAAGAGTCATCGCCCTGTCCAGTGGTGTGTAACCCGACTTGGAACAGGTTGATCATGTTTGTTTTTGCATTATTATAAAATTCCAATTTTGACCAAGTTCTTTGAGTATAAAATTGCGTTGTTAACATCCATTGCTACCTTAAGTCCCAACCTAATTTTACTACTACTGATATTTACAGTAATGTAATGCAATTTTGCGATATTATATTTTGTAGGCAATTACAAATGGATCAGCCGACATGATCGTTGTCGTTTTTTTGCCTTTGGCCGTGCTAGGTGCCTAAAAAACGTTTGAAATGGGTATTGGTATTTCTTAAAATAAATGTCTGAGAAGCACGATGATCTCATTATTAATCATGCGAATGACGAATATTTGTTTTAATATGTTACGCCAAATCGATCATACTTATTTAATATCATGTTTATGGAAAATTTATAAAAAGTCTCTCGACTCTCTCTTCATTACACATAAAAATAAAATATAGCCTATGACACTCACAGGTAACGTGGTTTTCTAGTGGTAAAAGAATTTTTAAGATCGGTTCAACAGATCCAGAGATTACCACCAACGTCATAAACTCGCAAATTCACAAACTTTATTATATTAGTGTATATTAATTACTTCTAAGTCCAATTCTCTCTTAATCAAGAAAGATAAAAAGGTAACTTTCTTAGTGCGGTTTCAACAGCCAATGTGAGTTTTGTGTACCCTTATTTAGAATGAATATCATAAGCATAACGGTCCTTTTAATAACTAGGTATTACCAGTTTTATGCATATGTGAATGATACGTCAACAGCTTGTCTATTTGCTCGTAAGAACTTACTTGTTTAGACTTATTTAGATAAGAAATCTAGACCGACTCTTAACCTCACTGACCTACTTTCTGTGTAATCTACGTCTTTAAGCATGCTATACTAAGCAGCATGTATTTAGGTAATATCATTTCAGCCCTTTTATATTAAAAAAATATCTCCCTTTTTGTAGTATTTCCTTTGCAAGTCTCTACGAAAAATGAGAAATTTTATATAATTTATACAAATCATTTCTTATGTATACTTTCTAGTACAGAAATTATAAAGTAATAAAATATGATGATAATGTACAAAGAATCGATAGTACATCCATGATGCGAATATTTTGGGTATATTGAAAACTTGTTCATTATCGTTTTCTACGTTTTATTTGTTATTATTAAAAATAAAAACGATCAATTCAAATAGCAATACTTTGAGCAAACGCCTCGATATTTTAATTTTTTCCTTATAATGCATACATTGCTAAATAAGGAAAAATCCATTCACCGATCGCATTATCTTCTTCCTTCCGGTGGGAGTATGTACCTTTCCTTTAATGTTAAAAGTTCTTCAATGAAATTAACATAGTTAATAAATTGTCTAAAGAATATTCTAGATTTCCTTAAGTTATATAATAAAAACAAAACAGCTTTTCAATTAAATTTATACATTTTGTAGAAAGGTAATGAGAAAGTAAGATCAACACAATTTCCTGAGGCTATATTTTGATTGATTACAGAATAGAAATGCGGCCAACTTCCAATTGCAACACAATAGTAGGTCGAATATATTCAGGTACCTAGCTATATATGAATTAAGAGTCTCAGAAATAGTTTTATTTCCAATGTCTACTACTTCGAAATTTAGACGTTATTTGTTACGACATTTTTCTAATAGACTAAAGGAATAAGTTAAAATCTAAACTAATAAAGTTTTTTTTCTAAATACCAGTTTTTCGTTACAAAGTTAACTGCATTTTACTTTACAATTTTTTTATTATTTAAATTTATGCCAATGAAAATAGCTAAAGATATCGTCAAATATTAGAAGCAAAAATAGAGACACAAATACTGTACTGTAACTGTTTTAAATCAATTAATCGTCTGTCCAATAGAATTTTTCTGACCGTTGCAAATCTAAACAAGAAAAGCACACGTGATTTAATCTCACATACAAATATGTATTAAAACTTACGATCGTACATGGATGTAGTTTCCTATAAGCAATAATAATACTAAAATCGTATAAGCAATAAGGCGGATACAGTTAGCGTTTTGAGAAGCAAAAACATCTTATGCTGCACCGTTAGGCGAAAGTCAAGTCGCTGCGTAAATTTAACTTGATTTAACACTGTACAGGCAACCAAATACGCTTACAAATCATCATATCAGAAACACGCGAAAATAGCTCTACCCACAATGCACTTATATGTCAAAACTGCATGCCTATTCGACGAGATGGTTTAATAATGTTTCTCATTGTTGTTGGAAATGATAGGCAGGTGATAAGTGGAACTTGAGATGGGAGTCGAACGCGACGTAGTGTTTGGATTCGGTCATTGCTCTATGTCTATCGTCCATTATTTCGTAGAGTTAATACCAGTGATTTAGCCCAGCTGAATAATTGATGGTGTATCATAAAATTAGCACAAAGCTTCCATATATATAAAATACCTTCATCAATGTTTTATTTTATATCGAACCTTCAGGAGCGCTGCCTCTTAAACTAACGGTAATTTAGGCTATACCTACGTTATAGCCTTAATTAGGCAACCAGAACGGCTTACGCTAAATATTTATATAAAATGTGTTTTTTGCACACACTACAAGTGGATAGTAAATAATAATATGAAACTGTGGAAAAGGTAATAACCGAGACGGAATAGACCAGCTTATTTATTAAAGAGCTAACGGAAACAGTTATTCTTTCAATTGTATTGGCAGCGTGTAGCTAGATGGGTGGTTTTGGAAGTTCCCTCTCCCTCCAAATTAAAATCACACTACTCTATTTTTTTAATTTGATTAGCCTATACCATTGATACGAGCATAAATAACTTAAATATTTAAAGATAGGAAGATCGCATATGGTTTATACAATAATACAATTGCCAGATACGCGTTTAACATACCTCAGAAACAGATAAATGATATTTGCAAGTTGAACGACCGACACTAACAAGGAAAGCAGTTCAAACAAGTGGCCTATCCAATATCTATTAGCAGATTTACGATGCACGATCCATGCTCGTGCGCATCCGAACCCCGTCTCGTGACCTCCGGGACTCCACGTATTGATAAAATATAATTACATATGAATTACTTACTTGCCTTGAAACTCCGAAAAAATTAATTCTCCATCGCATAGTGATAAGATGCATTTATAAGTGGATGCATGTCTAACACAAAAAACACACAAAAACTACAAGACCGACTTCAATCTTTGACGTCGGTCTTGTAGTTTTTTATACTTTACCATTACAAGTTTGATCACTAAGTGACATAGCCTTTATATGTACTCCGGACGAAGACGGGGCGAACGAATAAGTAAACATACTGCATACGTGTTGTTTAATTGGAGTATGGAGATCGGTATAAATCAAAGATGTACCTACTTTATTATGAAGAAATATGATTTTACGTCTGCTTTAGTGCATACATATTTAATACATGTTTGAAAGCAAAAGGGTACTACCACAGATAACATAATGCTATATTAGTAGTACTACCTGGGTACCTTTCCGACCGTAAGAAGCGCCCTACCAAATTGTAAGCATCAAACGCGTTATGTACACTTTTGTGCTCTGACAAAACACGAACTAAAATATGTAAAACACAAAAAATATGTGGCTAAAACAATGGATCAATCTGCGTTGTCTGTCCAAATTCATACAATTTTATGGCCAAAGAGCAGAGTACAGCCGCTTAAAACTGCATTAAATTTCCTTGAAACATGAAAGGTTATTAAACCTATCAAGCCAGCTGCTCCTTAGAAACAATCGGTTGTAACCAAAATCGACTCGTATGATTCAAAATGTCCCTGGTCCTGCTTGTATTTACCATCATAGTATAACTGTAACATTGAAAAGATGACTTACTAAACTTTATACCTATTTAAATTACATAATAAAGGCGATTATCGCTTGTATTTAAAGCTCATCGGATCAATCTACAAAAAATTGTTATGTCTGAACTTTAAGCGAGTTAACAAAATTGTTTTTTTTTTTTGTAATGCATAGCACTTAATTAATTAAGTCAACATACAAATTGCTAGTAGAATTTTGTGCTATTTTGGTTTCGAAACATCAGAGGAAAATTTGCCTTCATTTTAATTAAATAAGTCGTTGTAAACTTTAAGAAAGCTTTAAATGACATCGTTTTGTGGTGCAATGTTTTTTCAGCAATATCTCAAAAAATCTGCGAAAAACATTTTATTCCCCACTATATCTTCATCATCCAAACACTAACATGTTGCTTATTCCCTGTTAAACTAACCAACGTTACTAATTTGTTATTAATTTGCAGAGGCACGTCCCAAATGGCAGTATCTGCCCGAAGTACCCGGATACGTCCCAGTATACATTCGTAACGGGGACACACCGCTCGAAGATATTAACCCCGAGTTAGCGGAGGCGTTCCACGCGCCTGCCGGCAGAAGCGCGGGAAAACAGATAGAAGCGGTTCCCGATATGCCAGAACAAGACCAGCCCCAGCCAGAAAAAAAGAAAAAAGCGAGCTTCGACATCCCCAAACCGATTGAACATTAGGCTGTGAGATTTGTACTTATTTAGCTTTAGGTTATACGGCTTGAACGAAAGCTGAGCTTGCCAACTTTTGTTATTTATTTATTATATTGAATACCTACACTATGTGATTATATTGTATTCTATTGTGATTACAAGAATAAATTTAATTTATTTTTGGTAATGTTTTATTTTATCCGATTAATAAAAACAGGTACTGCAGTCGTACACTATTTTATCGTTTGTCCTAGAAGTTCATACAGATAAGTAATTTTATTATAGCATCATCGTCATGATCGTTGACGATTACTTGAGATTTTCATAGAACAGTTTTTGTACCGCGTACACAAATAAGTAGATGGTTTAAACTTCAACAGACACTGACCACTTTACATTATGTTTGTAAGTATATAAAAATCATATTTAATCATATTGCGCAACACGTCTAAAGTTCACAAAACACAAATTGACTTTTATTCGAATCCATAGTATGTTTATGAAATGCTAAGAAAAGAATGAAATAAAAGAACGAAAACTTATTAAAACTATATTTACATGACATTATTAGCAATGCATTTCTTAAATGATAAATTAAACATAATATGTACATAATTAAATTATCTACTACAATTAGGACTTCCGCATAGTTAACATAACATTGATCTCCCAAATGATTGTTCTGAGGTTTGTTATCACTTCTTTCAATTGTTTATTCTTCAAGACTACCTGCAAATTAAAAATAAAAATAATTGATAGCTAATAAAAAGTCCTCGCCGCCGAGGCCGAGACGCCTCTATAATCACACTATAACACTAACATTTTCAAATGACATTTGATGCGTAGTTGACGCAAAAAGGTCTATTTCATATTCTTAATTTTTAGTTTTAAATTTATTAATGAGCAATTTTGAAGTGTCTTTTAGGCACATGAAACCGATAGACAGAGACAAATTTATTATAAAACATTGTCTGTTTATACCTGTTCTGTGAGTTCCTTATTCTCTTCTAGAACAAGCCGATACGACTCGGTGTTCCGTCGCTCATCGAGGGCTTTATTATCGGCCTCGTCCTTCAACGGTATGAGACTCTCCATGTGTGTATATTCCATTCCCTTTAAATGATAATCATTGAATGAATGAATGATAAATTAATAATTAATATCACTTATATTTGCACTGATGCAAAAGGACAAAAACACAGTATCGCTCAAAAAGGCGGCCATATCGCTAAAACAGCTGTTTTTCCAGTCTTAGGCCAAGGTTTATGAGAACAAAGTTTTACAAAGAGGTAGATTTAAGGTTAAGGTTAATATACGAACTTAAAAATATCTACAAATTATTTAAATCAGTGTAAAGTACATAAATAATTATTATACAGAATAAATGGATATTATACCTGTGGTATACTTGTTCTCTATCCTTATCAAATCTCACAGTAATTAAATTAAAATTTTTAAATTAATTCCAAATAATGAAGTTATTTTAAAGACCTTTGTAATAAAAGACCTTAATAATAAAAGCTCAATCCTAATAGTATTAGGAATTTATTCTCTATTATATATTGAAAATACAGTGAGTGATATCATTTTGGGATCTTAATAATAAAAACAAGAATTTTATTTTTCATAATTTGAGAATTGAATGATCATATCTTTTTTTACACCACATTAGATGCAATTTATATTATTTCATAGTTTGATAAAAGATAACGCATCTATACAGGGATGCTGTGCAAACCCAGATTGATAATTTTCCCTCACTTGGTACACGGTCTTGTCATTCATTAAAAATGGGTGTAATTTTTTCATATGTCAAATATATCGAAAACCGAGGGACTTTTACTGACATAAATGATATTTTTCTGAAATACGACAACATTCTCTACCTGCAGGTAGCATATTATCCATTCAGGACGCCACACCTTTAGCATTTATAATAATACATGATTTATGGTAATGAATAAATAGCTTTTAAAACCGACCAAGTCAATAACGATTACTATTATAGTTCTATTTTGATTTCTTAAATCAAAGTAGTCAGTTTCAACAATTTTTTGTTTAATTTGTATCCAGTTAACATAATATAAATTTATAATTATTGTAATTTAAAAGTTCATAAGCAATCATTAATTAATATTAAATATTCAGAACTAAACTCAGTCTAAAGACATTGTTAAATAAATAGTTTTAGATATTAAAAAAAAAAAAATATTACCTGACAGGTCTCGTTGCATTTATCATAAATCAGTCTCAACCGTTTATACAGTAATCTTATAGTTCTCAATTGTTCTTGCATTTTCGCCTTCTTATCGTTGCTAGCATTCTCGCCATGCTGAGTGCCGTTCGGTGGCTGGATCGCTTTTAAGGTCTGAAACACGTCTTGCGTCCTACTTACAATATCTTGCACTGTTTCTTGACCAAACCTGAAAGAAATTTAATTATAAAAATAACTTATATGAAGAAACAAGGCATAAAATAAATAGTTATTATTCATTATCCATATCACGCAGTTACAACCAAATTTTAAGTATGTAAAATACACAACTTAACTAAGAATACAGAAAAGATATTATGAAAAATGAAGTTTATATCAAATATTTAGGTTATATGTCTGCTGGACATTTTTGAGGTCCCTTTAATTAACTATTTGTTATCTGTTTCATTGATAGATTAAGACTAACACTAAGAGAAGACAATGTCTGTTAAGTCAGTTATTTTCCAATTTTTAATTTATACACTCACTTGCACAAAGAAGCCGTGTTAAACTCTTTGCTCTGTGGTGGGTGGTTCGGAGCTGGTGGTGGAGCAGGTGCTGTTGGAGTCTGCACTGTACCTGTCTGCATTCCCCCTGAAAACAGTTGCAAATTATATGAAATCATTTGATATAAATGATCATTTATGTATGTATGTATAATTTACAAGTTCCCAATTCTTCAGTACTTAGCGACATGCTTATAGATATATAGATATACTGGCTGTGATCACATACAGATGAACCCGTGGATAAAAGTGTTAAATATTTCTGTGTTATTCACGACATCACTGCCGAGTAATATCAAAATCCATGCAGTAGTTGTGGCATGAGAGTAACAAACATACATCCATAAAGTTTCACCAACTTTCACATATATAGTATTAATAGGATAAGCCCACCTGGCTGTTGAACTCCTTGAGGTCCCATGGCTGGAGGGCCAGCACCCACTCCAACACCCATCCCCTGGAAAAATTTAAATTACTACTCAGAAAACGAACTGAATTATAACAAATAATAATTGACAATTGGATCAATTCAAGGATAGTGCATTCATTAGTTTATTATCTAGAATATTTTATGAGAATTGCTTAGGGTAATTTTGACAACTTGCAATGTTCACTGCAATTGGAGGATTTTTGATCATAAATTTACATTCATTAGATATATTACGGATGAAAATGTATTGACAATAATAGCATTAATATCGCTGTTGATAATAGAGCAGTTGATATTCAATTTAAACAGTGCGCTTGAATTGCAATTGTCTCTTGGTAGAGTGGTAATTATGAGTAGAACTAAGGGATCAATCATTTGAGTCCTACTGAAGACTCAAAAACAAATACATATCTAACAGGACAAAGAAAGTTTCTCAAATTGTAAAAATAATTGTTGAGAGAATCATATGCCTTAATTATCAGTGCTTATTATCTGTGCAGATTCTCCAAGGACTTGAGGACAGAAAATGTAATTTTCTAAGTTGATTTCTTCTGTTTTAAAAATAACCCCAAATGCCATATTAAATAAGTGCCACATTTCTTAATTGATCCAGGGAACTGAATTGTCCAATCTCTATTATTAGCATTATATATTATAGCACATTCCTCATGTTTCATGTTAAAATTAACTTAACAATTTCATCACCAGAAGTATACCGACATAGAACAGAATAAAGTAAAATACACTGATATTATCAACTAGAACTCACTTGTCCACCCATACTCATAGCAGCCATCTGATTCTGCATTGGAGCTCCATATGGTGGAACCATTTGATTGCCCATGCCAATCATTCCAGCTGCTCCCATAGGTCCACCCATAACTCCTGAAATTAATCATTAAACTAATTTCACATAAACATAATGTAATTTAAGAGGATTGAATGGCATATTGATCTGAGCAATCTAACATAAAAATCAAAGGAGAAATGTGTAAGGGTATCACTTCAGGATAGCAGCACTTGTTTTGTGCATTTTACCTGCTAATTGATTGGGCATAGACTGCATCTGTCCTCCCATAGGACCGGCACCATAGCCTGACCTCATAGCTCCAGCATTAGCTTGAAAATTGCCGGGAAATTGATGTCCTTGACCCGCCATTGTTCCAAAACAATATTCTTCAAGTTTATGTGTACTTTAGCTCTACAAAGAAATATTTATAAGTAAAATCACGAAAAATGAGAAACAGCAACTTGAGACTTGACTAACATTAGTTTATTTTTTCGAAATATGTTAGGTTAAAGTAATAATTTTAAATTAAATATAAGGAAATCGCTCAAATTATTTGAAAAATTTAAATCGAATTCCAAACACAAAATATAACCTAAAAAAACATTTTTGACATTACTTGGTTATGACTACAGTTTGACTTTGACACATAATGTTTTATTGTTAAATAAATGCTAGACTATATAAGTGTATAATCTATGGTCTAGACTCTAGTAGGTAGGAATAAATGTATCGACGTCTATGATGCTAGTGACTACTGGTTAATAAAAGTGTGAATCACAAATAATGTATTTGCGAGTACCACAAGATCGTTAAAAGTTTATCTGGTTCAATTATAATTCTGTAACATAATTACTCCGAGTCTGAGCATTTGGACTGGATGAATAAGAATTTCAGTGGCCAATCAGAATACTCGGTTCGTAAACCAATCCTACTTTGGCATAGTGAAAAAACAAAAATTTGCAAAATCGGCTTCATTCATAGATAATTGTTAAATATACTAAATGGGACTAGATTGCCGTTTTGGGGTTAAAGTGTTTAAAAGCGGGATTAATCACAATGGTTCTACCCGTAAATGGTTAAGGTGGCAACATTAATAAAGACTATTTCTTTGGTTTATATGTCACTAAATAAATTGTAATAACCGTTAAATTAAAATCTGACTACCTACTTTTTACATAAAAATAATGTGTTCAATTGCAAACAATTGTTATGGATCACTATTTTTCGGCAGTGTGACAATCAATCGGGTCAAATTGTATCTAGCAAATTGTTCACACAATGTTACAATAATACACAAAGCAGAGTGAAGGTAGCATAATATGGCACAGAGTTTTTGGTGGAAGAATGACAATCGTTCTTTGTTGTATAGCAAGATACGCTGTTGCCGATCGCATGGTGGTTAATCAGGAGTAGCATTCCCAATAAATTGTCATGTTTATCTATGTTTTACAATCGCAATCATTTAGCAACTGTCATTGATATAAAAAAACTTATATCAAATTTAATTTTTAGTTTTATAGCATTGAAATGCTTTATAAATGACAAATTTTGAAAGAATAGAAAAAAATTGATACGGTTAAGCAAAAATACGCGGGTTCGAATCCCGCCTCGTGAACAAAAAAAAATCTATTCGTTCAAAGTTTTTAACTTATATCAATGCCAACTGCCGAAACATTATATAACTTATCATTATTTTTCACAAAATACCAAGCTACCTTCAAATTATCAGAACTAGACTTAATCAAATTGACTTAACCTCATTGCAGACATCAATTTTTCAAATAAAAATCGGTCCACCCAGTAAAAAGTTATGAAGTAACAAGAATCTTCCTATTTCTTAAGTGGGTTTGAAAATTTAGTTCCCTTTGATTTTCTACACGGTGATCCAATAACTAGTAGATAATTGGTATTGTTGATTGAAGATTAATAACTACAAATACCTATAACGAGTGTTATTAACAGTAGGTATAATAAAAAGTTGTTTTTTTATAGCCTTTTTCTGTCAATGCATAATATATTTGCATCATTTACAAAAGAAAAGAAAAATAAACAAGCGTGATTATATTTTATGCCTGTTAGAGCGGCCACAGACCACAGATAATATAATACTACTAGCTGCACCCGGCAAACGCTGTTCTGCCTTACTCTTATCATTTAAGGGTATGAAAAACAGATGTTGGCCGATTCTCATAGATACCGGATAAGCAGAAAAAATTTCATCAAAATCGGTAGAGCCGTTTCGGAGGAGTATGGCAACGAAAACTGTGACACGAGAATTTTATATATTAGATTACTATCACAAACTGTCGTTTTCGGCAACAAATTTAAGTATTCAAAATCGATAAAATATTTGCGATGATCTTTAATTATAACAATTATAATCATTTCGTTATTTTTGTGCGTAATTTGCTTTATTAGATACAGTCCGATTTTTTTATTTTATGATAACTGTAGTTAACTAGTAATTTATTTTACTTTTATCAAATACCTTTTTAGGTACCCTAAAATCTACATTGCTTAAATCAAATAAAATCGAAAAATTATGCTGAATAGGACCATAGAAAGTAGATGTTATATAGCCTAAAGCCTTCCTAAATAAATAGGCTTTATAGAACTGAAAATTCTTCAAATCGGACCAGTAGTTCCCGAGATTCAGCTTTATAATATTAGCAGAGGATTCGCACGACAATATGTATAAGTATAGAAATAGATATAGGTTACTACAGTACGTTTATAGGATCTACAAGAAGTCTGATGTGCCTTTACTTCGCCGTGACCTTGGCGTGACCACTACGATACATAACATAAAATAAAAAAGACAATAATAATTACGATTGGTTTCATTTAAATAGGTTGCAAAGGGACGAGATGTTAAATCTAATTGATATCTTAAGTTATAAACATATATACACCCATCAAAATGATAAAAATTGTTTCCTGTTTATTGATATTCGTTGCAGTGGCTCGTTCTGAATACGTAAGTAATGAGTACATACTTGTGATCTACATTTCTTTATTATCATCTTCATCGTTCTTTTGAAATACTTTATATGAGTCACGTCCAAAGAGTCGAGCACGCTTCGGCACGAATTGGGCCGGCTCGCACAGAGTAAGTATCACCCCCACAGACGACCGGCGTGAAATATGCATGCCTTGTTTCGTTCGGTGAGTGGGGGAGCCGGAGGCCCATATACTTTTTCTTACCTTTACCATTCTTTTCCTTTATTCCTCTCGTCAATCCTTTCTTAATCCCTTTCCAAATTATAGGCGGTGGTAGCGCTTACCCTCAAGCGACCCACCAGCTCTATTTCCGACGGTGCATAAAAAATAACTTAAAAAAACAATCATTTAATGTAATATTTGAAAATATATGTTTTTTACTCCCCGACTCGGTTCACATTGTATAGATAGTCTTCCTAATTTTTATTTTTTCAAATAAAATGTAGCTTCTAAGTTGAAACTATTATTGGTCCATCACTATAAAATTCTGCCTTTTTATATTTAATGTATAGAAATGGTCTAGTTTCTATTATATATCCCATAAAAACAGTACCGATGAAAACCAAGTCTCGCAACGCAATTCTTAATCAGTAAACAGTTGTAAGATCCATGTAACAATATCAAGTCTATTATTATATTGTTACGTTATAAGCTAAATTAACAGAATCATATAGAGCATATGAATATCTTTTATGTTTTAAATAAATAAATTAACATGCCCATCGAATGAAAACAGGATGTAAATATAAGTAATACCGTTATTTACATATAATAAGGAATAACATGTACAATACATTTTATAAGAAATTAGGGCTTTCCAAGTCAATTAATTTGATGATCGGTTAGTGAATCAGTGACTAGTTATAATTCTTTGACTACTGATTAAAATTTAATGAATTTTAAAATACACCGTCTTTATAGTCTTCCAATTTAGATCACAGCGACCTTATACCTGGTTAAATATTACTTGAATTTCTTCGAGAAATGGATGGTACGACTGTGGCACTTTTGAAAATTTTATATAATAGTAGTACTAGGTAAATGCCCTTGTAACAATCAGTTATAACTAGGGGGAACGCGTTAAAAACTACAATTAACTTTTTTTTGACGTGACAACGTCTTAAATTAGGTTGCGGCTCGGAGTCACTCATGAAAAAGTGTAACGCCCGGTAACGTTACGATGAGTCACCGAACTATGATCGGTCCGCCGCGCGCGCAGCATTAGAGAATTAGGCGCATTGAATCGGCGTCTCTGTCTTTTTAGTAAACAAAATATATTTTCTATAGTTAAAATTTGTAAAATTCTTATTTTCATTCAATTCCTTGTTCCTATTGTGCAATTTAATAATATTCATATCAATAAATATTCTACCGAGAAAAAGACGTTGTCACGTAAAATCTTCGCCCGTAAAACCGACTTTACAGGCAACCATTTTTTTTTAGCTTTTTTTATTTCCACCTTAACACCTTAACTAAACAAATACATATATATTTTCGTGAAGTTTCTTTTTTTGTTTTTTATTATAATTTTTGTTTTCATTTATTTATTTTTTCTTTTTTTTTTATTCCTTGTTAGGTGGCCCCTTATGGGTAAAAGCCTCCTCCATCTTAAACTATTGCGTATGTTGTGTTGTTTTATATCATTCTGTTTCTTTTTATTTGATGGAGGGTAGTGGTCGTCTTGCCCCACATTGACCAGACGGCTTGGGGTGTTTCTTTTGAAGGTTGATTTAATTAATGTTCTAGTATTTGAAATATTAGGTATCATTACTATCTACAATTGTGTTTACGTCTGTGTTTATTAATTTCAGATTTTTGTTACCCCCGCACCCATTTATGTGAAAACATTTCAAGAAATATCCAATAGTTGCATTGCTGAACAGAAGTCACCACCAGATAGCTTGGAGCAATTTTTAAAGGGCAATATAATAGATAATCAAATAACAAAGAAATTTATACATTGTTTCTTGATAAAGGGTCATTTTGTGGATTCCGATGGTTTCTTGATAAAGGAACATATTGTTTCTATAGTCACGGAACTTAAAAACAAAGCAATCCTCGCCGAAATAATTGATCACTGTAACGAAGAAGCACTTATGGATACTGACAAATATGATAGAGCTTATCATCTTAGCGTATGCTTCCACAAGAAATCACCGTTCAAAATCAAAATTTAAATATGAAATAGGTAAAGACAACAATTCTTAACAAATTTCACTGATATCTTAATTTGAAAATTATACCTATTCCTATTACTATAAAGATAAGATATATTTACATATAAATAAGGGTGTTTTATAGATTTGTATCTTAAAGAAGTATGAATAGTTTAATAAATATAAAAAAAAACTCCGAGCACCTAAGCAAATTTATGCGTGCCTGCCTATTTGGGTTGCGGGTAAATTTACCAGCTACGTCTTCTATTCTAACATATATAGCAATAATGAGCATGGCACGACTGAGATAGGTACAGGCTAATCCAACGTTGCTTAAACACAAAGCAGAAACTACAAAAAATTTTCACAAATAATTTAAAATTTTAAAATTATAAAGCCAACGACCGACGTTGCATTAAAGCTTCTTAAATATTTTTATTATAATGTAATCAGCACATCAGTGACATGTTTCTAGGCGGTGTGGGAAGTGTTTTTTATCTCTTAAAACTCAACAAGACGATTTTGAACGGTTATTTGTTTGGAAGACCGCCAAGACTGACGACACAAATTCTTCCGACCTACTTAATTCTTTATAAACGAAATTTTAAAATAGAACTGGAGACATGATTGCAATTTCGTCTTCCTTCCTTTGAATGTGTTGGTTCCATGTGTTATTTGAATAATATAAATGTGAACGTTGTATGTTTGTCACGCTATTGTATAATACAAAATTGGCATAACCGATTGGGTTAGATTGATTGCCCTACTTAATAATCCAGTGGACGAAGTCAAAACCTTAGCGGCAGACAGGAAGAAATGTTGATAAAGTTTTACCTCACAACACGATATATATTTAAAAATATTTTTTTTCTTTCAATAAATTATATGGTTTAGCATATACTGTCTTTATATACTCCTGGTTGCTTGTCCCAGTTTCGTCCAGGTTGACCTGACATAAAAAAATGGCCATGTAATGGCCACGGTTAACAGAATGTCAAATTTTCGAATTTATGAGTTTTTTTACCGACTTCAAAGAAGGGGGAGGTTTTTTGAGTTGAGTATTTTTTTTTGGTGAATATAAATTTTTAATAGGTGAACCGTTTTTTTTTGTTAAAAAAAAAAAAAATCGTGCATAAGTACAAATCTTTTCTGTTTTATAACTCTCATTTGTGTAGATTTATATGTTTTATACTGAGTATAACAAAGGACCAATCAACGTGCTGTATATTTTTATCTTCTTACATTGCCTAAGAAGAAATTTGCGTATTACTACTGTAAAGTATTATTATATTATCTGTGGTATTACATATTTACCATTTGCCCATAGCTTCGACCGCGTAGTCAAAGGAAAACCCACATAGCTCCCATTTCTGTATTTCCTAAAACCTATCCTATTTCAAAGTGGTCAAAGCACATTTTAAACGGTATAATTGTTTATATAATTTGTTGTATCTTTTTCTATGCAAATTGTACTATTGTTGAAGAAATTGTAGGTTGGTATATTTTGGTTCGTAAACTCTAGCACTCATAGCGTTGGCTTCTTAACGTTATTTGATTTCGTCAAGAGGGTATATAATTATCGAACACGTTTCCATTAAACATACACACATAAGTTATTTGACAAAGAAACTGTCAAAATTTGAGATTATGCCGCTGGGACTACACAAGCTGTATATACTGTGATTGATATATGATCGTAACATAACAGATAACATTAACAGTAAGTTAAAATAATCATTTATTCTCACTTGAAACTTAAAAGTTAATTACATGAGAATACTTATATACATTATAGAAATTAAAGAAAAATGGTCGACTGGGCATAGCTGTTTAAGTGCTCAGCTAGTCTCTTTTTAAATGCATGCACCGTTTAAGCTATTTTTATAACAAAAAGTAATTTGTTTCAAAATTAGGCACCTTCGAATATAATGCATTTTTGTTCATAGCCATTATAACTTTAGGTTGTAATACCCTCCGTGTTGCGTCTGGTATATGCTAATTTCTTTTTTGTGAATCTTATTCCACTATGTATATTATTGTCTAAAATTATCTTGATAAGAATACATAATAGGTATAATATATTAATATGTTCTTTTATAAAACTGTTCAAAAACTTTTTTTTTCTGGGTCTATTGGAATATATAATGCAATATTTATACTGAAAACCGGTCTTTATGAGGTTTCGTGTAATTCATTTCGATATTTACAAGTTCAATTTTCATTTAATGACTTTTCTCAAAAAGGTATTTTTTTGTTTTGATACACGATAACTTTTAAAATATTTTTAACAATTTACGTAATTATTGTTGGGTTCGATAGGAAATTGGTGTTAATTTTTCACAGTTAAAATTTTGTTGAATATTAAGTAAATTACCTTATTTTTTTTAGTATAGAGGACAGCGAGGAAAAAATAAAACACATTGGTTGTACCTTAAAAAATTATTTTCCATTTTACAATATCCTAAATTAAGTACATTATAGTATAATTTTTAAATTATTTTTTTTTTTAACAATTATTAGGTATTTATTATGAATTCACATTCATTTAAGTATGTTATACATAAATAATTGTGCTTATAATTACTGCGAATGAAATGCACTATTATGGACTGCACGGTGGATTTACACCGACTTTTATCATACATAATCTGAATTGATGATATGTGTAATATATTTAGTATAATATTTCTTTCTATATTAACTATTTATACTCTATGTGCATAAGGCAAGATGGCCAATTTATGGCTTACATACAATGTTCTATTTGGTACATTTTTATGTCTACTTATTTAAAGTTTTATGTGTTTAATTCAATATATCGAACCGAATTATAATACTAACTGACATAGGCCATAAGAGATTCAATTCGGCTCATAAATATTTAACAATTTTTATTCCTCTTTCACATAATAAATAGTTATCAACATGTAGATTTACAAATATCAACAAAATAAATTACGAATAACAGCATATTAAAACTAAAATTAAACTTACTTACTAAAATAATCTATTCTGTCTAGTGTCCTTAGCTTGTACTAAAACGCCAGCCGCATAAGTATTAAGTAGTTTTTACTAATTCATTTAACTGAAATAATTATCCGTCCGGTCAATGTCACTGTGACATTTCATTTAATTCTGTGGACAATCCTGCGTATCATAATACGCAAGACAATAGTCAATTTTGGTAATCACAATTGAAGAAAATAGTTTAAAAATTAAAATTAGTGAAAATACGACTGGCGATTGTCAAGATTTCATTATAATTAATATTACGTGGACTAGTAATTGAATTATTCTAACTATTAAGTACCCTATACCGCTTTGGAGATAAAATTAGAAGGGCTGCGTATGTTACACATAAGAATAAGTACTTTTGCTAATTTTACGTAAAAAGCCCTTGGATCTCCAATCTTAAGCTAAACCAAGTCCATTTTAGGACACATTGAGCAACATGGACATGTTTAGAGAACTATTAGAAGATTAATTTTTGCTTTGATAGCATTATAATTTAAGCATACACTTACACATCCACAATTACCTCATTATGTATCTAATAAAATACACAGATCTTACGGAAAATGATTCAATATTGCTTCATAAATATTTTTACCTACATCTGATATCGCCCATCGTCCACATTTTTAAGAGAGCATAGTTTGATACATTTCAGCGCAAAGTAACGTGAAGTTATACCACATACATATTAGGAACTTTTCGCAAATATGGTATCAAGTTTATAAAGAAAATAATTTGGAAGAGACGATAGACTATAAATTTATATTCTAGAAATCTAGATAGACACACTATCACCCTGCGTTTTATCAATGATGTATTTACTAAGTTATTTAGTTATTTTAGATAATTGAGATATCTCTCGCAATAATAGCAATGAGCAATATTGATGTTTTTCTTTATTGTCATGAAACAGCTTTCGCCCCATTCTGATTCTAACTAGATATACTCGACACGGGAATTCAAATACTAGTAAGAAAATATGATTGATTATGATGAAAGAAATTGGAAGTAAAATAATGTGACAGAACTTATAAACATGTAGGTAGAAGATTAAGTAAAATTATTTTAAGCTGGCAACCATGCAAAAATGTTTATCATACAAGACTGGACACTGCGTTTACTATGGCTTCACCTAGTCTCGGACTAGGGCATGCCTCGCATAGTTGCCAGCTATAACTGATATTTTAGTCCGTACATTACGCGTTGTATAATATTTTTAATACCATCACCATTCACAACTTAAGCCCCTTACCCTAAAGGTTTGCTTTGGTCATACTAAACATTTTTGGTTAATTAACTGGTTTGAAAGAATTTTTGGCTTTATGGTAACGCAAATCCGTAGTGATGTTTCCATTTATATACATTTACATCGAGTAGAAAAATGTATGTAGACTCGAGATTAATTAGCGCATTACCAAGATGCGGTGCAGTCTGTGTTACTGCATGCGTGCTTCTTGCAGAGGTGGGGGGTAGGGGAGGGGCGGCAGGAGGGGGGCTTGGACCCCGCCGCCGGGTAACGTGTAGTAGGGGGAGACGTACCCGGCGCCACTCGCGGCTGCTGCAGCTGCTGAAAAGTATAATATTATTTATTAGGAATTTCAAGTTATAGCAAGTGATATGGAAAAATTCTGATAAACGGCATATTGGCGTTCAATTCACTCCTCAAGTCATTGAGGTTTGAAATATAAGTTTTTTTATATATTATTGTGTTTGTTTATGTTAAGGTAGCTATGATGACGTTTTAATGTATGACAAGCTATATGAGGAAACTCTAGCTCAAAACGGTTATAAAATTTTAATAACGTACCGGCAGCAGTGGCGTATGGATCAAATCCAGCAGCCGCATATTGTTGTTGGTACGCCGCAGCTCCTTGCGCAGCTGCGGCTTGGTACTCATACAAGTGATTGGCAGCAGCAACTGCCGCCGCGTGCTGCAACTGCGGCAGCTGAACCAGCCCCCCCGCCCCCGCGCCCACACCCGCGCTCATCCCTCCAACTGTCCCCATATAACTGGGAGTACCGTACACGTAGCCCGGCGACAACCTGCCAATAATAAAAAAAACACTCAACGTCTAAATATCTCATGCTTTACACTAATGCATTACTCACAAACTTCATTAACCCTACAATCACTGGTTTGTCCATTTCATTTCGTCAAATGACTCGAGAGCGAAAGAGACAAGACACTGATTATTGGAAGGATTAATGCGTTTATCAGTAAGGCCACGATTCCCTAAATGCCCGTTATAAAAACAGAGTCAAACAACACTATACCTAGACCCAGCGGCAGACGAGCATTATTGTATGGTTAGTAGACATCGATCTTTGTGAGTATGCCTATCGCTAGCAGTTGTCGTTGGTGAACGGCCGCCGTGCGTCATTGCCGGAAAGTTAAAATCAGTTAAAACGTTCAAATAGCTGAGTCCATGCCGCCGCGACGAAAATATCTCCGTCTTGTAGATTTATACTGGTACACATCGTCCGCGATCTATCTCGACACGAAAGATTAAAAGTTTTCGAAATAGCATTTCGACTTAAAACAAATTAAAAGAACAACCTCTTAAAAATCTTTACGGATGTCGTTGTTTTTGAAATCTCGTAAGTGGAAACATTTAACCCAGTTTTTCTACAAAATGTAGACCTAATACGATTTGAAAAACGAATAAAATAGAAAAACTGGTTGGCAGATGAAAGAAACGTTGACTTTGCGAATCTTGTCTAACGCGATGTCGACAGGCGGTCAAGTTTGCTAAAGGGTACTAGAAACTTCGATATAAGCGCTTTTGAAGAACCCTTGAGCGGTACCACGCCACGTCCCTCACCATCATCCGAGTTTTCGTCTTACTCTGACACTAAGCCGTCAATGGAGATAGATTGATTGGCATTTAATGTCTATGGCATTAAAGATTAGCTTGGTACAGGAGGATGAGATGAATACGCATGCGTAGTACACGCCCGAATCATGACTCCGCCCGCGTAGTACGCCCACCTGTGGTATTCTAGCCCTATTCGATAGCGCAATACCTACTTACATAAGAATGACTACGGAGATCTATCAAATTGTTCTGATCCATTTACTTATACATCTAAGTGTTTATCTAGGAAGGGATAGTTGAAAAACAAAAAACACGCGAAAAGAGCATTATAAACAAAACTGGCGCAACATCACACAAGCTTCACATCTACATAGATACACAATAGAAAACGTAAACTAGAATTTACTTAAAATAAAACGACTACATTACGGTTAGACACCTAACTCGGTTTTAAAATTCGTATATATCATAAACATGCAGTCCTACAAATTTTGTGAAATATATTTTTTTTTAGTTCTTTAGCTATATAATAAAAATAAAAAAGAAATTTGTACTAATTTTTATCCATTTACATTCACGTGGTGGTGTCACTAGTATAATTTAACGTAATTTAATAACGACGATAGCACGGCGGCGTTCTTTGCATCAAGAAATTACGCATCCATGGGCTTCTAAATTTGTTATAGCCCTGGACACACGTAACAGAAAATCCCTTACTAGAGGCCATTCACATATCAACATACAATATTTTAATATATGGATTGGATGGATGGAGGAAACTATTTATTTATATGAGAAAACATATTATATTTTAAGTGAATGGACTCTTATAACTCGTGACCCGCTCAACAATTATAGGACAGAATATTATGAACATACCACTAAAATGAACACAGCCAATTCTAGACAATATTTCTCTTCACAATATACAAACCAATTGTGAAATACAAGTTATCACAGAAGTAAATTTTTCTTTTAAATCAATTAACGTTTTTCTAAGAACTGTTTGACAACCGCGCGCCACAGGCTACCAGGGACATTCGGTTACGAATAACATTGTAAGTGTATTAACGAAATCCACCACCAACAAAACTCAAGTCAAATCAAAAATATTACACGAACACGGCATAAAAAACATAAAAAGTAAAACATTGAGTGTCGAGAACGATGCGTAAAGTGATGGCGATGGGCGGCGCCCGCGCGACTCCGCACGCCGGCGCCGCCCACGCAACGAAATAGCTTTAAAACGTAAACATTAAAAAACCCAATCGACTAATTCACACCCAAAACGAAAAATCCACTCTCACGCTCACTCTTGCCATAGATACCTATGTGAAAATGTTTGATTATTTAGAATAGACGGGGTCCGCTGGCCGCCACGCTGCTAGCCGTCTGGAGAAGCCGCTCGCCTCATCTACCGAGACAAAAGTCAGCTCAGCTAATTGTTCTTGTTCCGTGATGCTTCGCTCTCATATTACTTACCTACAGTCAAACTAGTCTTGTAGTTATTATTTCTAAAGTGAAGTTGACAAGGAAACTTGAACTACTAAGCTACAATACAGGGTTGGTCATCTTTATAGAGCAGCTAACGTATCCATTATAATTAAGGAAACCCATATATTGTTCAGTGCATATAGACAGTTAGAAATCGTCTGATTTTTGTCTCGTGAGATGTCTGAGCGGCAAGTCAATGCCGCTGGTGCTGGCAAACATCGGAGTGTTGAACGATTGAACATGTAAGTGTTATAAATGCAAATAAGCTTCGGTTTCAAACTAAACTTACCCGTAATGAGCTGGCAGAACTGTTGGGTAACCTGCACGGACACCGGCCGCGGCTGCTGCAGCTAAGCCAAAACCTGAAACAAAACATTGAATTAGTAGTGTAAAGTTATCATGTCAAGACATCTGAAATAAGCCCTCTGTAATTAAGTCAAAAACAAAGAAAACGGAAAAATATAATCTGTCATCGTAGGTATGCTCATAAGATTCTATTTTAATTCCACTTAAACGGAAGCGGCTAGAGAAGACTCCGGTAAAATATATCACAGCGAGCTTGGACAACTTCCAAATGACACAAGAGTCAACTTAGCACAGGCGACGTTTGAAATGTTAATTTCTTTTTATTGCATTGTTAAGCAGCGCGAGGCTATATCTATTTTGGTCGCTCAGCGCCCGCCCGGGCATCGGCAGTCAGATAGCTCTTGACAAGAAGACGACAAACTCCAGCTATAAATGGCATACGGCCGTTAGTATCGCCTGTTTGATGTCATTAGATTGCAGGTTTCGACCAAAAATAATAAGCTATATTTTGAATGTTTCAATACTTTAATAAGGCTTACAATAAAGGCCCTGCTTTAAATGGTGTTGTCATAGCAAATGTTGATTAATGTGTAGTATTCATAGAAGCATGACCACTGACCAGTTGAACTCTTTGACGGTAATGTGTGGTGAAATTTCACCGACTATTACATCCGGAGTACCCCGGATGAAGATTCGGTTCGTCTGTCACGATAATGCACGACCTTCCATATAAACGTGAACAATCATTTTCATCACAAATTGCAATCGTGTCATTAGTGTTCCGAATAACACAAATGAATTTTATAATAATATTTACCATGTTTGATCAGATAAAAGTCAATAAAGCATAATAATAATATAATAGGTAAGGGTTGATGGTAAATGTTATACAAAACGTAAATCCACCGTAATGCTATATTTACGTTTTTGGTGGTAGATACAAAAGTGATTGGTATTGTATTGACAACTATACAGTATTCAAAAATCAAAAGGTTTGATCGCGTGTTCCGTGTACGCGTGATGTGCCACCTCATTTCGATCGATGGCGTGCCATTTGACGGCCGAGGTCGGACCACTGTCCACTATAAACCTTATCTGATACATTAAGTTTTTTCTCTAAATACCAATGGAGAATGCCCTAAATACAACTCTTTGTCTGTATGACCCGGTCAGTTGTCAGTCGAAATCGATCTGCCTTTTCTACATTAAATTCCACATTTATTTAAACTAATATGACGCAGCGTTGTTTGACCAAAAACCTAATGACGCAGCCGTAAGCATTAGTCACTCTCCCCTGAAGGAGCGATCGCATACGTCCCGTTGAAGTAAATAAAGGTTTGTTTTGAGTGTTTTTGCGCGTTTTCAGGTCTGGAGTCCGGGTCATCGAACTGCAAAGCCGACGGAGAGCTGAACGACGCTTGTAAGGATTCTACGGAAATACGATTTTAGACACGGGCGGAACGTGCAGGACAGGGAGCTGTTCAAACTAAAACTTAGTATGTTACAATAGATACTAACAAAACGTTGAAGCGAACAACTCTATTGTGTTATTTATGAATACACACCATGTTATCCATTAAATCGCGTTTACAACTTCCGTATTTTCAAAATCGGGTCGGAAAGCCGAAAACGAGCAATAAAACTATGATTAATTAATAATGCGTACCAGTGAGCATGTAGCAATACTAAGTCTGTAAGTTTCGTTTAAAGGCACGGGAATAGATGTAGACCAGTCATATCATGGCCCAGTTCATGTGACCAAACATAATGTTTTCACGACCGTGACAGTTTGGCATGTCCGGTGGCCTTCCTTTTGATCACATCGGTGTCGTCTATGACGTACAAAGTTATAAATTTAACACTAAATATAGTTATAGTAATAGACGCAGACCGTGCAGCTTTATAAACACGTGCCAGATAAATTACCACCAACGCAAAGATTATGCCAGGCGACACTGGTATTTTACTTGTACATACATTATATGCAGCATAATCATAGTTAGTGTGTAATTTTTTACGCTACAAATTACCGACAGCTTGTGTCCATTTTATTTTGTTGAGTATGCATACAATGTAAGCTTGGACAAAAGAAAATCGGTCGAGAAAATATGAGGTTTTGGCGCGAAGCCAACTCTTATGTCGCGACTCGGGGCAGAGGCGGCCGCGACGTTCCCAAAACTGCGTATATTTAGACAAAATAAAGAGGCAACTGAAGACAAAACGAGACGCAACTCTTGTTTTATAAATAACCGCGTCGTTCGCCGGACGGACTGCCTCGCACCCAACCTCTGCTCGCCAGCTGTTGTACATAAATAATAATTAAGACATGAATAAAGCCACGTACTTTGTGAAACCTTTGCGAAAGAATGGTGAAATTCTTTTTTTTTCTAGATATTTACACGTCTTGATTAAACTCAATAAACTTATTTAAATGATGAAATGAAAACAGAGAATTATCAAATGTTGCCAAACCTCGACCAGTAATTAATATTTCAACTGTAGCACATACAAGAAATATGTGTGCTGAAAACATATTCACCAATGTTGACGCACTGCTTGGACTGGTATCAGTACCGTCTGCTTTAAACTTGGCATCAACGCGATTTGGAATCGATAGTCACAGTAGGAAGGTAATCTGCGATATCGGAGGATTAAAACGGGGCTTCGTACGGAAGTCGCCTCTAGGGATCGCATTACACGGTGCAACAAGGGGAGACTTGCCTACCTCAAAGTGCCTATGTTAACACTGACTCTAGAACAATAGTGCTAGAAACTTCCGTTGCCCTTTTCATAAGTCTGCTGTTATTAAATGATAAAGTGTCTGTAACGTAGGGAAGAAGATTTAAAAAATATACGTAATTTTATTAATTTCATGTGAATTGCAGTGATTTGCTACATCTAAAAAAAATTGCGCAAAAAAGATGCCTTAGTATTTCCCGAGCCTGAATTATATTGGTAATACCATTCAATATGCTATTGCTGCTCTTGTTTCAAATTCATTAGTATTATTTCCCTTTGTGAAAAAAAATTAAAGGATACTACAACATTTTTAAGTGCAATAGTTTATGAAACTAGTCCTGTTCTACCACTGCTTTGTGATTAGTGATTTATATTTCTAATTCATACAGTGTGGGGTCTATTTAATACCTAAAGTGAATAAAGGATATTATTTTTATATTTTATACTTGATACAGTAGCATGCTTTTTTCAAATAAAAGTTATTGTTCTGTTTAAAAATCGATAACTAAATAATTAACATATAGCATTAACAAACATCCGAAACCAATGATGAAATAATAACAATACATTGTGTTTCTGTCGACCAAACTAGCGAATTAACAGTAATTACTTTCCGCTCTGTACAATAAAATAAAGATATACACGATTACAGTAAAGTTAGATACGATCACGTGTAGTCAAGCCACCTAACCATTATGGCTTCACCTCATACAATTACACGTAACGCTATCGATTTTTCCAACAAAAAACATTGCTTTCAATTATTTATTGATCGGGCGTACGAGCATCAGTGCATTCAACGCCTAAATCCCTAAGCCGAAATAAAAATAGTTTCGGGAATGAGTTGGGGCGGACGAGTATGCATAAGTAATGCACTGGCGAAGGGCGACCGGCCGCAGCGCACGCTAACTATTAGGGTTACTAGCAAAAAAAAACATAATTCAATGTCTATACGCGTTTTTTTACATTCATGAGTCTTGCTGGATACATATTAGAATTATTAATTAACGTTCCGGTAACTATGTCGATTGGGATGAAATTTTACGCACTACCTATCATCTTTGACAGGGAAAATTTTGAAAAAAAAACCTAAGTTACAATTATTTGCAATGACAACCCTATAGGAATATAGCGTCACTAACCCCCCTGCATACGTATTCGCACCCACAAACTCTTCATTAATCAATGATGACTGCAAGCTTCGGTTTTAAGCGTCACACGCTCCACCAAATTAAGCGTCATTAGGTACTAATTGCTGGTACGTCGGGCTCATTTGGAGTACATATAATTTAAGTTTTTCTTGTCACCCAAGACAGGTGTGAATCGATTACCACCGAGCTCAGCGCTCAATAATTCAACATGTCGCCCGGTATGTTTGGACAAGTGCCTCGTTCGGCCCTCATCAACACTCCTATATAATAAAACTTTAACAATGTTTTCATAATCGACATCGGCCCGACTGAAATCGCTCATTGGTCGTAGCCTCCACGTATTTAGAAACTAGGCTACATATTTAGTACCGCAGTAGTTAAAATTGTATAAACAAAATATGTACTGTTTGCGATGAAGTTGAATTCATGTCCTCACGAGCCATTTGTTCTATGGAAATTAAACACCTAACCAAATAAAGGCAACAACGAATCGAATTTTCAAACAAGACGTAATTAAGAATTTTAATAATATGCGAAATATATTACATTTTCACTACATTTGCATATTTTCAAATTTCTCTATAAAATTCTGTATCCTGACTAATGTTATAAATACTGAAGTGTTAAAATGTTTGTTCGTCTTTCTTTCACGTAGCAACGGTGCGATTTTTTTATATAACTTTTGTGTAATCCGCGATCCGAAGGCAAGTTTATTATATTTTAACTTTCCGTCATTGAATACAAAGGGATACATTATGGAAAACTAAACAGTTCATATCCATAATTAAAATCTATGAAATTGCGTATTATCGTTTATAAAACGTATATTTATCTTGGCGCCAAATCAATGTGTAGCAGTCGAAGACAGATAAGCTATACTCATCAATCGACGCTAAATAATATTCTTTTCAAAGTATAAATATACAGAAAAAGCCCAGGGTTTTTCGTTTTTATAAATGTAGCATAATTTAAACTTTGCATAAATTTAAATGACAATATTAAAAGCATCAGCAGGTAACTGAATAATAAAAGATTTGTTGAATTCGCTTTCACAAGTCGGTAACCCTCATAACGGTCATATGTTGAAGTGACTAAACGACAAATATGAACAAGTTTAACCGTCACATGAACTTCTCAATTACTGTTACCCCTTTTACACGTTAGGAACAGATTGTGAGCCTAAACAGGTTGAGAACAAATATTTTGGAGCGATCCAGGGATACTAAACAGACTGCCGTTTGGAAGTATTTATGAAAGGGCTCGGACGTTAGGAACTGCATCGTAAACCTTAATCTTAACTCAAACAATGGAAGACTACACGATAACAGGACAGATAAAAGGAATACACTCCTTACAAAATATTTGAATGGAACGTATTTTTGTACAAACATAAAACATTTTGGAGGGCAAGGTTATTGTTTATTCACATAAATATACATTCAATTATTGAAATTTCCTTTGTCTGAAATAACAAACATTTGATTGCCAAGGTCGATTTTCAAATGAACCCGTTTTGCTTCCAATGCAGTAAAAATATGGTAACAGCAAAAGCGAACTAAATCGGACATTGTCTAAATAATTAGTTATATATCTGCAAGCAACGTGATTATGGCTACAATCAATACCAATACATGACCCCCGTCCCCGGCGGGATGTATAGGGCATATGGTAGGACCGGTAGAGCACGGCCAGGTGGCCGTCATGCGCGCCCGCACCCATTGTGCGATACCCCTCGCCCCTCGCAATAAACAATACCAACGTAGCGGTTACCAGAATCAGTTGTTCACACTTTGATCTATCAGCTGGCGAAACTCACAAAAATTTGATAAAGAAACAATAGGAACATCAAGTAATTAGGCTGGAGTAGGGAATTATGGAAATAACCGAAACGCTGCCCGTCTTTAATATACTAATGACATACAGTCATCAATCACAAATATTCAAACATGCATTACGTGTTAAGAATGAGATATGTGTTTTCGAGCTCATTCATTTTTTTACTTATCCTCCTACTATTATTGGTAATTGGTATGAGGACAGGGAAATTAAACGTTAAAAGCAACGTGTCTAAACATACTTCGTTTTTCATTTTTAAAATACATAAATACCATGTATTTACTTATTGTAACCTACTTTTGTGTTATATCATAAGATAACATCGGTCAATACAAGGAGATATAAACAGTATCGAAATTAAAAAGCAACGATTCTCATAGGTAGCATGAAATTACATATTATCTATCGTGATACAATTGCCGTTATCATGCTCTACACAATTCTATTGCCAGTGGTTGTTTCAGCACACGTCATTGTAAAGGTTAACTTTGATTGTCGTGTAGGTATGCTTTGTATTAGCGATTATATCTTTATATGTGGCCTTGTTTCACATCGGAGTTCTGTTGTTTTTGATAAATGGCCATTTTAAAAGCGTTACGCTGATCTATTGTTCTTATGTTGATTTTATAGGTTACCCAATTTTTTTCTGAACATATTTAATGTCTTACTTCAACTTAATAATGAAGTCTTCTAGGTTTACGATTGCTGGCTATAAGAAGCCAGCAAATTAATGAGCATCATGCGCATCAATAATGATGCGATGGAACTTTTGTTTTATATAATAAATATAACATTTACATCTTATCTCTCATCTCAACATCAAATCTGCACAGTTAACGAAACCTAATTAATGTTGGAAGTAAAACACGACCCTACAATATAATACTATAAAAATCAGTACCATATTGATCAATTCACTTTTATGTACATAATTTAAAATTATAAAGTATATTTTATGACATAAAAGTAGCACCATATGAAATTTATTACTTTGTTATCTATTATCTATCTACACATACTGTTCAAGGTTCCTGGTATCTAACTATTACGTTTTATTTAACTGTATATTCCATAGAATACCAAGAAACAACTACCGATTTAGAGTATTTGAATTGAACAAAGACGGAAAACATTTAGAAATTGTGTAGTCATTAATATGTAATTACTCAACTATATGAATGATAATGGCATATCTGTTGGGTATATTTAAATCAATTTAAATTTAAACTTAATATTTAAGCAGCGGGTTTCTGTACATTTCGGCACGTGAATGCATAACCTAATTACATAACACTAACACCCCGCGGTTTCACCCGCGTAAGTCTGTATCCCGTAGGAATATCAGGATAAAAGTTGCCTATATGTTGTTTCACTTGTCCAGCTGTCTACGTACCAAATTTCATTGCAATCGGTTTTGTAGTTTTTGCGTGAAAGAGCAACAAACGCACACACATCCTTACAAACTTTCGCATTTATAATATCAGTAGGATAGTAGGATAGGGTATATCATCTTGGTGTTCAAATTGAATGCTTGATAACGTCAACACGAATCAATAAAGATTGCGCCCCAACAGTTGGTTCATAAATCGTAACGTTAGCAGATTTTACCGCAAGCGAAACAGGCTTACAAGGGTTGCGTGCGAGAGCCAATCAATTAATGAGCCTACACGCTTCCGGTTCCAACGTTTAGGGACTTCCGGAGGGGCGGGCGGTTCCGCTAATCACATACCGTGACTTCACCTATGTAGTACTAGCTTAAAGCTCATAGCATACTGGATTATTGATAATACTGTTGACAGAACATTGCAATGCCTGTTGTTAAGAAAAGATCGTTCGTTCAATCGTTTTTATGTGAATTAATATGTAAAATAGATTCTTATAAATATCTTACACAAGGCAAAGCTTGATGAGACTTCAGGGTCCGCAATTCATCAAAATTATACCTAAGTATACATATTATAAAACTGTAGAATCCTGTCTGTTTTCTGGATTTCACTCAAACACTGGACGGTCAAATCTCAGGAACTACTAAACCGATTTCAAAAATTCTTTCACCATGGGATATATAGTGGTCCCTTAATACTATGGGCTATTTATTTACCACGGGCGAAATTTATAGCCAACAGTGATCGCAGTTTAATCGGGGCGGATCGCTAGTAAATGATAATCTACATCGGAACAAAGCATTCATTAAATCAATACTTCACTTTCAATATAAGGTCAATAGTATTACTATTTTAATCTTTATGTCGTTTATAAAGTTCTCAAGAGAGCGTCAGTTATTCATAGAATCTTTGCAATGTATGTGTAAATTCTACATAGTATTATATTATCTCTGGTATTAGCAAATGAATTTTGAAGCGCTTCATATAAATCATCTTACATCTAGGCACCATAGAATTTGATTTTTCATTACAAGAATATTGTCTGTAGTACTAGCACACAATCTGGATTGTGTTAATAAATATGAAAATAATCAAATGATATGGTGCTATCATTTTTGGAATATTGTAGATAACGCGGCCTTATTCAATTGTTACCTTTGTGCCACTTCACATTGTTTCGGTAATTAATTCATTAATTGTTTATTATGTAGCAAATATGGACAATTTTAATACACTTGACTATTTCTTTTCTATTAATGTTCCTTTAATATAATTTATTAAAAAAATGTGTCTTCAACTGCAATTATAATTAATTAATAAATAATTATTTATTAATTGATTAGTAAGGTACACTAGGGTTTTAAATTAAACAAGTGGCCACTAGCCAAAGCGTCTTGAAAATACAAGTTAAATTGTATCTAATCACCTGGCTTTAATAATTGCTTTACGCTGCCAAAAGACATAAGACAATCGCCAATTGTTTATATAAATAGTTTCGGGTGCTTGGATCTAAAATAAATAAACAAAACAAATCATGGCAATCGTTTGTGTGAATTATTTGTGTCAAAAGTAATTTATGACTTTTATTTTTCATTGATAACAATTTCTTTGATATTACATTGAATTAAATGGTTTCGATACAAATTGATCTAAAGGTGCGTTCACAAGTACAAGTCTTTTCAATTGATAATATAAAATAATAAATAAATGTGAATGTCTTAATATCAGTGTTCAGAGTTATTTACTTTATTCAGAGTTATTTATTTTAATACAACGAAGTTTATCGTTTTTAAAACAAATTATAGTAGGTATATTTTGTAGTTCATGAAAATTCAGAATATTTACATTATTAACCAGATGATATACCTATCTTTATTCCGGCTAGGTCTGTACTAATCATGAAATGAAAGCGCATATCGAAGTAATTAGTTACCAGGCCTAACCCCCACAGAGACTTCACCCACGAAGCTGTATCGTATGATTTTTTGTGTGTAAACGACACATTGTCGATCTAACGAACATGCACGTTAAAAAAAGATTCAATGTTCAACAAAAAATCGTTATACAGCTGAGCTGTGATAAGCGTAGGTACCTCCTTTCCACGAATCCGTTTCTTGAAATCCGTGTAATATTAAATGCTTGAATAAATTTTAGAGATATTATATGTCTAAAAGCATTTTAAATTATAACATTTTTACATATAATTAACCTGTGGAAATGTGTATGTAGAATGAAGGGGTCTAGATCCATATCGAACCTAAAAATGCATATAAACTTTTCAATTAAGAATTAAGAATTTTTTCCGTCCGTCTATCTGATTGTGAAAGCATCACGCACAAATTGTCGATTTGATGACGATGAATCTTGGCCAAATTATACTACACATCCTGAACACTACAGTGGGACATTAGAAAAATATGTACAACTTAACCTTATAATGATATATTTTTTTACGCTCAAAGGCCGAAATTACTTATTAAGCAAAACATTAGCTCACAATGCGTCGTGGATACACTAAAAGATCCACATTGCGAAATTCGTATTATGGCTCAAAGGAAAACGCTTTTTAACGTAAACTTTAACGCATCATAATTAGTTTTTTTTTTTTTAAATAAGGAAGTTGTCAAGTATATTGATTAGAATACAAAGCTTCACAAACAAATAAATTACAATTTAAGTCGACGTGGATCGCAAACACTAACAAGGCAAAATTTAAATTTATATACCTACTAATCACCACTTTTAACTTTACTTTTTTACAAATTAATGATTTTGTTTGATAATGATCAAGGTTTTAACATTTTGAGTGCGAAAGAACTGAAACATATATTTATATTAAGTAATAGCTTATACCCAAGAATGTCGATAAAAACCCATTACATATTATTTGTAGTGACGGCCTATGTTGTATTGGGAACAATGATCACTTTCAGAGTTACCTGCATCTTATAAAAAAGTCTTACCTGGCGCCAAATTTCCTCTCGGCTTAGCCCCTAGGATTGCCAGATTAACATTAGCTTTCCTTCCATCTATGATCGGGTTTGGATCCTTGCACGCTCTTTCAGCAGCCGCCCGATCTCCCATGATTACCTGTGAAGGGAGACTTCATATCAAACCACTACCATATTCTTCTATCGTACACTATACAATTCCTAACTAAAGTGTAACTACATTAGTTATGCACCTCATGAAAATCTCCGATAATTAAGACGTATTTTAATTATTGGGATAACAATGTGAGCACAAAATGTAACGAACTATACAATCAAAATGGTTATACGATTTATTATCATAATTCTTAAGTATTGAGTTATACTGTATTGAGTTCGTAAATCGATTTAAAATAAAACATACGCTGTTCACATTACCTATTGTAATGCATGCGAGCCCCACAGGTCGCCACCTCAATTTTCCACCGAGTATCGACCAATATACTCTGATCCAACTAATACCAAATGCGCATTACGAAATACAAACTTTATATTTTATCCATGGGCCACAAAATAATGGTTAAACACATTACATCGAAACCGATCGAAATAAATGTTAGATGACCTCAAAGATATTGAAGGTCTTATACAATTGGGAATTTAAAATATTTTGGGCGCCTCCAAGGATATTGTTAAGTAATCCCTTATTCCATTAATTATCGAATTCTATAATGAATCCCTTTGTCAATCAGGTCCCAAAAACGAATGGGAAATTATACAAATTTTATATAATTATTGTGTTATTAGTTCCGATGAAAATGAAAACTATCGCGCTACCGATATACTGAAAAATTTCATTGTATGGAAATTTATCGTAACGCAAGAGTATTTTAATTAAATACCTCATTCGCTTGGTATATTGCAATCACCTCGATATGGCGACCTATACAAAATGATGTTTACTAAAGCGTTTAAATTGCGTTCGGTATGGTCCATAGCGATAAGGTAGGTAAGTACAAAACTACAATTATATGAAACAACGTGTCAGAAATTTATAAATTATGTTTGTGTTTTTTATAACCAAAAAAAAGTAAGAAAAAATCTATAGGAGAAACAAATTGAAAAATAAAATATTCTACAAAAATATTTGACCATTAAATATGATCTGTACACCATCATGGTTTTCGGTAGTATTTAAAGAAAGAAACAAACTCAATTAACAAATTTTGTGATTATAATTCATATCTTTTTGCAATACAATTGCAAGTGATAAGTTTGAAGTACACATAGTTTAAAAATTATAATCTGTTTCAAAATGACAACTGTTTCCGGTAAATTTTACGCGCTCGTAAAATGGTGCGCACAGTACAACACGCTTTGTACGTAGGTACAATTTAAAATTATCTGCAATTTTTTTTTGTGTTTTTTTTTTTTACTTTTAAACGTTAATAGAAAATGGATATGTAATGCTACAATAAAAATATAGTTACATATTATTATCTATAAATTAAAAGTAATTAATTACAAAGGAATAATTTGTGTTTCCTTTTAAGGAGTATATGATACTTAGATCAAATTTAATGCTTAAATTAAAGAGTGAAAAATTCCAATTTTACTTTAATTATTATCACATTCACCTAGAATTTCTTCAATCCGCAAGCAAAGTCGCAGGCGGTACCATGTTTAAGACAAAAGCCATTTACATAAAATGCAGGTTGTAAAACAGTCGGTAACTCATTTACCTCTTCCAGTTTCCTGCAATAGCTGGCGTATTGATAACGTTCTGCATAATTTTACCGAAGCTGATAGGAAACGAGTTTTACACTTTTGACGAAACAGTACTAGTAAAATTAAAACTCCCTCTAAAATCTATCATCAAGTGGAAACCTTTTGTTCAAATACACGTGTTGAGAAGCTGTTATAGACTAATTTATTCAAAAACAATGCAATTCTTTACTAAACATAGCAAGCAATAGAAGAGATGTCATACTTTTTAAGTTCATTCTTTAGGTATAAGATTTTCCATAGATTAAATCAACAGAATTAGTTGTGCATCAACACAAATAGACATAACTAAGTCTGCACACAAAAATAAAATTACACATCTTAAATTAAATGATCTGTGTCACTAAATTTATTGGATTTGTCAATAAATATTACGTAGAGGCGTGCCAAGAACAGTACCGCCCAGCTATTTAAGCGGAAAGTCTTACCACGCCTCATCGAGAAGAGTAATAAATAATTGTTATGATTGTATTTCTTCGTGCATCTTTTTAAGTGAAATAAACTGACAACACTATGACGACAGATTTTTATATGATCTATTCCCAAAACAAAAATGATAATGCAAGTAGTAAGTAATTATCTATAAATATAAATGATTAAAGAGTCGAATCGTGCAATTAGACATATAAGATATGGCCTGTAAATTTTACTGTATGTATTATGTATATCACATATCAGGAAGATAAAATAGGCTAATTATTTTTTTAAATGTTGGAAGAGTAAAATTATATTATTAATTGCTTTAGTAACGAACCTAATCTAAAAGGGAAGACCCCTAAAAGTTGTCATTTTCACTGTGATAATATCCATTCACCTTCAATGGTTTTATGGCTTCTGATGAACACAACCATCCTTTGGTATCTATAAACCTTAAAAGTAGACTTTATAATAATATTACGTTATAATACGATATACTATATAATTACTTAATACTAGATACATATAAGAAAATATAACTCGAGTTTTGGGATGTAATAGCTGAGACGCAGTCCTTTGCTTCTCTATGACATATTATTGTATGTAATATCAAAAACGTTTGAAGCAATAAACGACGGTCATTTTTTATTTATTTATGTACAAGAAAATATTTATCAGTCAAATATAGGTTTGCAGCGCCATACGGATACTGAAAATAAAAAGAGAGTGAATTAAAAAAATTGATTAAGTTTAGTTTACCTGAATATCTGTTTTGCAGAATAGGTACACTATTCAGGAAATAAACGAAATTTAAATAACTTTTAAAATTGATTCTCATAAATAATTACGATAGGTATTAGGTTTTAATTTATATTCAATATATTATATGCGGTCGCTGCGCGGCTACGATAACGAAATAAGGAGCATGTTTATTTTAAAAAGTATCATGTTAATACCATGATACTTTTTATATATCAAAATTCTCCACATATTTTTTTACTAAACACATACTTTGACTTAATGAAAAAAAATCATTTCTGTTCACAATATGAACTCAAATTGTTCTAATGTGTGGTCTATCAAACTATGTGCCGGTATAAAAAAGCGTGGTACGCAAAGCGCACTTGGCCCGCACGCCAGCTATCAGATGACGATCTTTTGTCTTCTATACGTACTTTAGCACGTAGACCCTGCCCAGTAACTGGTGCGATACGATACTCTTGTACCTGTATATCATGTGTCATATAAATGTGAACCGTTTAAAGTCACTTTACAAGATAATTAGAGTTCAATATTGCGTTTATGCTTGCCAACAAAAAGGACTTACATTACAAACGGAGCCCGTTGTTATGTAAGTGCCGAATAAATGCATCTAAACTATGAATCTGACTTGCTAGAAATGAATGTAGACTTGTATTGTATTGTCCCCTAAGTCCTGACAACCTAGGTATCTCTGTCGTCATATAGAATTATGTTGACGTGGTGGGATGGTATGGAAACGAAGTTTGTAAGGTAACTACTGCTTAACCTTGTATTAAATATAATTATTATTACGACAATTTAATGAAAACCAATGATGTCTAAAGGGTTCTGGGAATTACTAGTTTAAAACATTTTGTTTTCAGTCTAACAAAATTATTAGCCTTCAAATGGTTATAGATAAAGGTCTGTTTGTCTAACAAGAAATACTCATTATCAATATTAATTATTTCAAATAAGCGGTAAAGAACTAAAAGAAGTATATTTATAAGAACATTTTGCATGAAATCACAATTGGGTGGACTGTGATACAAAAATTAATGAACTGTTTATATGTATATAGTTCCATTTAATGCGTCATTATTTAGTAGTAGTAGTCAGTAGTCAACTTTTTCTATATCGATCCTTCCTAGTGTTGCATTGACGCATTGCGATTATTAAAGCTATTTGGATGTCACAGAGAGGGTGCACCGAGTCCCTCGAACAGGGTGCCTTACCCCAGTTGAATTGAAAATGGGGTTGTGATTCATTTCCCACGAGCCCTATACTATACTGCACAAAAAGACTCCGACTTCAGTACGATAAAGATTCTCTGCAGCGAGTTTTCGACGCATCTTTGTGATTGTTCAACATCTTCTCGGTTTTTACAAATACAGGTACAACACATAAAGTAGTCATAATGGTGTAGACTTAATAGCGACACCAATGTATTATTTACGATGATTGACGACGGCATATGGATAGTTACGAATTACCACGCGACGCAGTTTATGTTCTGTGAAATTATTGTAATGTCCACCAATTTGAAGATTCATTTTACAAAAGATTAGAGTGAAGAGAAGTATATTTTTATACAATAGCAAGCAAATACGAATTTTTAGAATATAAAATGTTTCATTGTCTGATCAAATAAATAGAATAATAATATGTAATACAGATCAGGTTATACTTTTCAGGAACAGAAAATAGTTCATACGTGGCTTGAAACTACTATTTTAAACTTCCGTACATAATCATTATTTAATATCGCAATAGGTACTAACAACATAGCTAGGTAAAAAGCAAGAGCGATAACAGTGCTCGATAGTTGTACATTTCAGCCGTAGAAACACGAATGCGCAAGGGCAACGCAAAGTTTACGTGTCGTTTCAGCTGAAAGCAACGCTTCTACGTCGTACGTGGCTTGGTTATAACATTATAATTGCACACTATTTATATACGTAATAATAAAAGAATTAAATACTCGTGAACAAGGAATACAATACACAAAATAAAAGATGCTTACAAATCCATATCCCCTGCTTTTGCTCGTCTGCCGGTCTGTGATGACAACCGCTTCCTCGATATCCCCGTACACAGCAAAATGTTCTCTTAAACTTTTGTCTGTCGTGTGATATGGTAGCCCACCAACGAACAGCTTTGTCCAGGTGGTGTCTTTCTGGCCGGGCAGCGAGCCCAACGCCAGTAGCCCTTCAGGCTCGGCCGGCAAAGCGCCCGCCATCAACATTCCTTGAACCGCCTCCGTTGCGCCGGCCACCCTTACACTCTGGGAACACTGTCACTCCGCTGAAGCGGACGAGTTGATTATGTATAACACGCGGGTGGACACGTACGTTACCTACGGTGGTTGCGCGCGGACTGGTGCTCCTTCGAAGCGCACGTGGCGCACGGGTACTAATTTTAACCCCCGCCCGCTCCCCGCGCCGTCACCAGATGCGTCGCCACCGTTGTTGGGCCACATGCGTTGTGCCCTACTGCCTAGGCCCTACCCTGCTACCCTCTACCACGTAATGATATGCCTCGTTATCACAGTTGCTACTTTCTCTTATGAAGGATCCTAATTTATTTCATGGCTAACTAACGTATGCAGCACATATGCGAGCATTACCCTAAAATTGAGATACTATTACAATCAATATTTACAGCTCAGGTAAACATCCGGTTTTGGTTGTTAGTATAAAAACTACCTTTATCAAAAGCTCGCTTATTGAAAAACTAGGCACTGATATCTTTCAGCCTTGACAATAACGTCATAAAAAATAATGTCTTTAACAATAATTATTGGTTAAACTTTATAGTAATTTAAAAAATAATGAAGTACAGTACTAATGACACATATGAAGCTAACTTTAGGGATAATTTTAGTCTGTAGCGTCAGTTTAAAAATATATAATTTGAAACAAGTCCAACTAAACCTATCATACTAATATTGTAAATGCGAAAGTTTGTTAGAATGTGACTAATGTGTATAAAAACTGATATAGAGACACAGTATAGTTAGGATTAGGACATAGGCTACTTTTGCCCCTATTACCACGCAAGTGGATTGGCAATGATTCTCTATAAAAGACGTCACATACCCCCAGGAGTAGGAAGGTTAGGAGCAGATTAATAACAAAACTAAAATTCAAGCGAATTGAAAACATTCGGTTTTAACGAACTTAACGAACGACACTTAAAATACCAGTTACTTTCCGACGTAATTGAATTTTTATGTTTTTATAGAATCATCAAAACTATGATTCCAGGAAATAAAACTTACACCGTAAAAATGATCAGGATATTGTACTATTACAGTTTCGAATGTCACAGGAAGGCTTCACACGTGGGAAACTTATTGTTCTTACCGACAACACACTTCCTTTTGTCATTGTTCAGCATAATATTGTATCATATTGTTTCATATTTTACGCAAACTGTTTGCCTGCTAAGACAATCTTTATTTGTGAGTATTTTAGATGACTTCGGTTACGAGCAAGCAACCAAGCATCATCTATAAACTTTTCTTTTACACCAATAAATGAAATTGGAATATTTTTGTAATGTTAAAATAACCGATTTTTAGTAGATTCACAACACACAATATTTATTAACAAATTGTCCATCCGTCTCATGTTCATTGGACCACTGAAGAACGGCTGGACCGGCTTTGACGGTAATTTAATTGGCAGATAGCTGACGTAATAAGGAGAAACTTAGATGACTTTTGCCTCGACATTGAAACCGCAGAATGCAGCTAATTGCAAATATGTATGACTGAAAGTTAAAAAGAAAACAAAAGTAATAAAAAACATTGAAATCTTTGCGAAAGTTTTTAAGCATGTGTGTGTGTTTGTTGCTCTTTCACGCAAAAATTACTGAAACGATTGCAATGAAATTTGGTACGTAGACAGCTGGACACCTGGAATACATAGGCAACTTTTTATCCCGATATTCCTACATTGCTATTGTTCTGTGAATGAGGAACGACGGTCACCTGGTGTATTCTAATTCCTAGCATAATCACACTATCACACTAATATTATAAATGTGAAAGTTTGTTTGTTTGGATGTTCGTACATCAATCTTATCTCTCAATATTATCTCGATTAAATGCTTCCTTGGGATAACTAAAACATTTGTAAATGTCCTCATTCCACGCGGGCAAAGGTGCGGGCGGAAGCCAGTATTTAATATATTATAGCAATAACTTGTTTTCACCAAAATTCTAGAAATGTTTGGTAAATATCATATTATGAAGATTATAACAGTAGTCCTTCACGTTATCTGTTGTTATTTATTAAATAAATCATATAACACGATTTATTCATAAACTAGTTTCTCTGCGCAAATTCGACTATGTAATAGTATGTTATAAATTCAAAAAATATATATCCGTTCACGTGCCAGGTTACATGAATATCGTCTACTATAATACTGATAGGCAGTAACAAATTAATTAAGAAAGTTGTTGATTTATTTCTGTAAGTCTTATAAAGAACCTCTTTATATATTTTTTATCCATAATTTATACAAATCTGATACAGTTTTATCATAACTTGTATAGATACAGCTTCACTACACAAGAGCAAAAAATGTCTCCTGCAACATCAATAGAAAATGTAACACATTTATGTTCCTACGAAAAAGATCAGCTGTTCGATAATTCATACAGAACGAAATCTTCCCTTTATCTAAATTCAATGAAGGCTCTCATAGTGTTCGTAGTTTCGTAGGTAAGCTTAGGGGGTCGTGGGTTCATTGATCGCGGCTATTGTCAACTGCGCGTGCGCACCCAGCTGCTATGTTCCCTTACTGTTTGGGGTAGCAGATGGCATGTTTTTTTATGAATTTAATCTGAAATTTTTACGTCACGCTTCAAATAATCAGGCGTCACACTCCCGGTTCATTAATTCGAATATTTTAAACATATATTCTACAAGAATGTTTCATTTAAAATTGTGCCTTGAAACCACATCACGAGAAGATTTCTAGTTTGTAATCAATAAATAATAGGTATTTGTGTAAACAAACCGAATAACGGAAGTTCACAGAAACGCTGTTTATACATTTGATATAATTAGCCTCATAAAAGTTTATGAAACTCTTTTGAGTGTTCTTATTATCTATACAAATTAGGAAGTTTCATCAGTTTTGGAATATGTTGGATATTCCAGAAGCTGATTTAAATATAAAAAAAAACTATACATTTTTTTTGTTGCAAAGTAAATTGCTTTTATTAATATAAGAATAACGTTAACCCACGACGTTACACTAGGGGTACCCGGATAAAAAGTAGCTTATATACTAATCCAGACTGTAATCTATCTCCGTACCAAATTTAATTCAGATACAATAAACTGTTTTCGCGTGAAAAAGTAACAAACTTCCATACTTACAAACTTTCCGCGTATATAATATTACTAGCTCCGCCCCGCGGTATCACCCGCGTAAGTCTTTATCCCGTGGGAATGTCGGAATAAAAAGTTGCCTATGTGTTATTCGAGTTATCCAGCTATCTACGTACCAAATTTCATGAACCGATTTTGATGATTCTTTATTTTGAGACCTGTGGTCCCATTTCAATTTTGTCTAGTTCACACAATTTGAAGGCGTTTAAGTTTTTTGTTGAAAATAATAATTATTATCTATTCTTAGTTTACATTATTCAAAGAAATGATTCCGTTATAAACCAAAAATCATTAAAATGCTTAGACCTTCTGCCTCTATAAAGGGATTGCCGATTTCAAATTCGAAAGGGAGGATTGACGAAAGGAATAAAGGAAAGGACTGGGAAGAGTAAGGAAAAAGATATGGCCTATGAGCCTTCGGCTCTCTCCCTCACCGACTGAAAAACTGTATGATATTTCACGCCGGTCTTCTGTGGGGGTGTGGTACTTCCGCGGTTCAAGCTGGCCTAATTCGTGCCGAAGTGTGCTCGACTACCACATTCAAAAATCTTTTCTACCATTTAAACCAGGAAGCGAAAATAATTACAGCGCCATCTATGTCTATTTCGAAGAAATAATTAGATCCCATACATTACTTATCACAACAGTATAAAATAGTTTATCTAATATATACTAGATGGCGCTATATCACAGATTGATAGCTTCAAATTTAACCAAATCATATTTGATATTTAGATTACGTGAACATATTAAAAATACAAATAATGTATTGACAATTTAATTTAAATTTTTCATAAAAAAAATACAATTATGTGCGCAAATATTATTATAATAAATTAAATAATATAAGAAAAATACATAACAATGTTGGGTAGGTGGAGCTAAACTCTTGTTATTCGTTATTTTGAAATGACTTATACATACGACAAACGATAAACCTTTATTGTGAGCTGAATTGATATCGTCATTATAGTCAGCAATCAAAATTATGAGCATCAACTGAGTTAAAAATAAAAGTAAATGATTATCTGAATCTGTTTCGTGACCTGTGACATTATATTATGAGTAATTCTTCAAATGCTCTATAATCGTCATTGATAGTGAATGCTAAATAAGCACCAAGAGCAGCGTCATTTCTATAATCATAGTATGACAACACCAAAGCCGTGACCAAACGTAATAAAAATATATGACGTGTTCCTTATGACTATATCAGTCGGTTGACAAAGATGAAAAATTTCAATCAAATCCATGTACTTTTTGGATAAAAATAACATCACAAACCTGCAGGCCTAGGTCGAGGACGCTTGGTTATATGTAAAGCTGTACTGTGTGTAAGAATCTAGATATACTCATGACTCACGTAACCAGCACTTTGTAGGATAAATTTTAAGTTCATAACAAATTTTAAGTATGTGTTATAACGCAAAAATAAAAAAGAAAGAATCTTAAATGTTCGAAAAATCTACTTTTGCAAATATTTTTTAAAACCCAGGGCGGCCATAAGGTTAGGTTAACCTCGAACTATGTATAACCTTTTAAAATTTTTATTGATACATACTTAAATAAATAAAACAGTTTAAGTGGTATACCTGTGCACTGAACTAGGTAACCTAGGCATACGCAGTTCAATTATACCTATCAGACAAATTAAGGTCAAACTCATAAGAATGCGCAACATTAAACCCTGATTCATAAAACAAAATTGGATTAAAGTAGTTGACCTGTGACCTACCCGTGGTGGATTTGTACAGATATTCATTTGTGTAATTAGGAAAGCAACAATGTATTAACTATGACGCGTTTCCCCTCGACCCCTTAGAATTAGCGACTTAGGATTGTACTATGCTGATGCGTCAAAGTCTTCTGTCAATGATTCGTAAACCCGTCAAGAGAAGCGAAAGGCGCACCGCAATTGTTATTATGATATCATAATTATATAACATACTATAAACTAACATAAGCCCTTTTCTTACCGAAGAGATAATCTATATAAAACATGGGCCCCGTCTTCCACCATGTTAAATATAGAATTCTTATCTCTCTTCTATTTATAGTAAAACTACAGATAACATAATACCATACTAGGTAAAGCTGAGATCAGATATTATTCCTTAAAACAATTTTTAATTTTAGTTTATCGTTTGACCGGCCTTCAGGGATGCATCGGAGGTCGTAACTTGTTTATAGTCGTACTATAAACATTGTCTACTTTGTTTTGATCCGTTTGACCGTTTCGCTTGGAAAACTCTGGCATGACGTCATCAGTAATATATTCAATAGACCTTGTGGATCTAATATTATCATAGATAGGTATTATTCATATCCAATTTTATAGAGAAGTGGAAGTTCTAGGCAATTAATATTAGGTACCATTCCAAATTCCTTAATTTTTCTTACAGTTGCAGATACAGACGTGAGTGATGAGGGTTTGATCCAACGTACTGGAATAAAGATGTTAAACTGTGTAATTTTCAACGTCTGTATGTGTGTTCAAAACGTTTTAAGCGTATTCTTTTATGGTACGAGTGCAAGTGATATTACGGAGTAAAATAAAAATCGGTCAAGTGCAAAACGAACTCGCGACAATAAAGGTTTCAATCTACCCTTAATTATTACATATTAAGATTGTAAAGCTTATGGACGTTATTAGTGAGAGTGAGAGAGGTTGATAATAATTTGTCATATTCGTCACTAGGCTGCTGTATGAAGCATCTCCGCTTGAACCTTTGCCCTAGTTCTTACAGAAATCAATGCGAGAGTGTTACCTAACGAATCTATATACCTAGGCACCTACAGATGCTAGAACGACCCATAGTTGTAGATGTGTATATTGTATAACGCCTAAGTATAATAGCATTGATATTCTCTGAATAAATTCCGACTACAACAAATTTCTGTTGTTTTACATTCTTACCGGCTATATTATCTCATGGTCCACCTACCATTTACGATAATACTACTGCAAATTGAACTCTATACCGATGGTCGAAAAACATTTTAATAGTGGCAGCAAGTATGACATCATCCATCGTAGCCTGCGGAGTGCGGCGAGTCGCAGAGAAATAGCGTCTCAGTATAGGAAACCACCGCACGCCGAACTAACGTTCTAAATAATTTAATTGTGTACTGTTAATTACTCATTTACATCATGGCCAACGTTTTAGGTGAGTGATAAACAATTAAACCGGCTTTGCTATAAAATTAGTTTAATTACTTTTATTACAGATTACATAAAAAATAACGTATGTTTTGAACGTAGGTTATTTAAATACTTAGACGGTATGTACTGACAGGTTTTGTAAAAAAGAAGACATTTTTAAAATGGTTTTAGCTAAGTATACAACTATATACACCTATAACTAAAAATTGTGTTATTTTGGCTCAAGGCCAAAGCCGGGTGGGGTGATGCGGTGTCCGATTCGTTAGGATCAATAGGAAAATAATATTTTCGAAGGATGGTGATTGTGTGCTTTATTGTAAGTGGGATAAGTGTTTTAATTTTCTGGAAGCCATAATTCTATTTTGATCGGACTCTCTTCTATCACATCGTTACAGCGAAAATATTTTTAGCAGGCAATAGCAGGTTATAGTGCGTACTGCGTACACCAAAGTATCTCTTGTTATATATTTTACTGCACAGCCGTTATAAATGAATAATACTGGTGAAGTAGGTGTAATGATTGTAAACCTTGATTGAAGTTAACAATGAGATCATATAATTATTAATGTCCCTACTTTTAACTGACTATAATAGCTGCTGTGAACTGTCTACTTACTCAAAGTAGAATGACTTAATCCGTGAGATTTTACATTGTACTATCAATACGTCTAAGGACTAAGAATTCATTTGAAAAAAAAAACACGAATTTTTCGATTACGTTGGAGTGTTATTTATACTCATATTGACAAGTTTACCGTTTTAAGTAAATTAATTTTATTCGTTGTCCGTTCACCCGCATATTAATTTGTGAAGGTCCAATTACACTAAATGCGTGGATATAAAAACTTTAAAAGAAAACGAATTACGAAAATTAAAGAAATTATTAAATTTACGCTAATCTTACACTACAGATACCCTAGTCGAAAGGAAAAGAAATGCTTACCTCTAGACATAAGATTAAATTGGTTTCGTTTTATTGAATTGACACTAAGGTCCTTTATGAATCGATTGTATAAGATGACATCACCACGAAACGAGGAACGCAGGCCCTATTTAGTGTGTACATTGTAGGTACTGTGTAGTAAAAATAACGTTTGTGTACATAGTATGCACACATACGTTACATAATATAAATTTTCTTGTATGGGTCGTCTTAATTTGCTATCAAATAAAAATAAAAAAGTATAAATGATTCTTGTGCAAAATGTAACACGGGTAGGACGAGACGTAGTACGATAAATTATTAAATAGTTACTACGTGTATTACGCTCGTTCGCTACAATTTGATCGAAACGAAATAATTAATAATGAATACCTGCATGGACTTAATATGTATATCGCTGCAAAACCATTGTTTGTTTTACTATAAACAAACTTCTGCTTCTCTGTGAATATTGTTAGTTTAACTGACTGATTTGATAATTTGATTACATAGCTATTAGACTATTGCAAACATAGTAATAATCGAATTAAATTTACGCGATTAAATTATACATTTTGCATATACAAATAACATGATCTGAGCGATCTGATACAAGGTTAAGTATATAAAATTGTGATAATACAATTAACCTTGGCCTTCCAAAATATTGTTGAAGGTATAGGTCTTTATATGTGTATTTTTAGTCTGTATTTATGAACCTACCTACTCTTTTATGAATGTGCCATAGAAAATTTGTGGTCATTCCCATTCTAAAATTTATCAAGAGTATGTTTGCTTAACTAACCCTCGGACTGGTTGTGCCGATTTGACGTAACGACCAAAAGATAGTTCAATTTCTAAAAAGTGACACATCTTATATCATGCCATTTGACGTAGAGGGAGTTACATTTTAATATAAGTAGACTTGCAAATTGTACGAATAATTAATTATACATATATTTATCGATAGATTCTTCGTAAGCACACTAGACGAATAATTGACGAGGATAAATCGTGTAGGTTCACTGCCTACCTTCTACTGAGTTGAGCTGAATACTAAAATTGACTCATAATGAATTCTAATTGAGTTGATGCACAGTTAAGGCAAAACTTGTGACAAAAATGGATTGCAGGAAGTAGTTGTAAAATAATGAAATGTTCGATAATATAAGAAACGTGAGAAATTATAATTTTTTATCACGTCCCTTTACATTGCTAAATTTATATAGTTAAAAAAATCTAGACAACACGTTTTCGCAATAATAGAATCTGCTAAATTGTCTCACTTGCGAATATAGTTAAGCAAATTATAAATAATTGATCCTGGTGACCCTAATCAGGATAATGTGAGAACTAATGAAATAATTGTATTGTCACAGATCCTTGATAAGTGTGCATAGTTTGAATTATATTTGTCTGTGTACAGGTGAAGCTAAAGAGCAAAAGCAATAAATGAAAGCGTGTTAAGAAAAAATAAAAATACAATCTTTATAGTATTATAGTTATATGCACGCAATTACTTCTTTCGTAAAAGCATTTTTTATTTGAAATTGCAGATGTGGCTACGGAGGATAACCTCCAATACCAGTTCTTCCCTGTTAGCAGTGGCTCCGTGCAGTTCAAAGTTCGCACACCTAATGATGCCCACGTTGCTCTCACAATGGGACCTCAAGAGTCCGATCCGATGTACGAGGTACAATCTAGTTTCTTTTTTAAAAGCTATTATATTATAAGATGTACTAGGCTAATAAAATAAAACATATTAGACAAAAAATGACAGGTTTCATATTAACAACACAGAATGAGAATTCTATTAATTTTTTTCTTTTAGATTTTCATTGGAGGATGGGGAAACACAAAGAGCGTCATCAGAAGAAACAGGACGAAACCAGACAAAGTTGAAATTGAAACACCTGGCATCGTAAACGGTGGTGAATTCCGCGGCTTCTGGGTGCGTTGGGATGGTGGCATCGTGTCAGCAGGCCGCGAAGGAGAAGCAATTCCCTTCATCTCTTGGTCCGACCCTGAACCATTCCCAGTTGCCTTTGTAGGAGTATGCACTGGTTGGGGAGCGACTGGCACATGGAAAATCGAAGGTATTTTTTTTAACAAAATATTTTGCAAAATGTACCCAACTATATCTTAGTTCGAAATTATGAATACTACGACAAATCTATTCAGATGGAGCGGAGTTCAATACTCCAGACAACCTAGAGTATAAATTCGGCCCAGTCGCTGCTGGATCTCTAGAACTGGATTTCCGCGGTCCTCACAACTGCCACATTTGTTTGACGCCTGCGCCTGCCGAAATTGAACCAATCTATGAAATTATCCTCGGAGGATGGGAAAACACTAAGTCTGTGATTAGATACTGCAAACAAAAACCTGAAAAGGTAGTGGCATTTGATGTTGTTTGCGATTCACTTATGTAGAATCGAGAATAATGATTGTGAATTATCGTAGGTGACTGTCCCGACTCCGAGTCTTATGAATGCCAACGAGTTTAAAAAGTTCATCATTGAATGGCGCTGTGGAAGATTGACAATTCGTGATGGAAGTTCAGGCCAAGTTCTTATGGATTGGACCGATTCTGCTCCATTCCCAATTACGCATTTCGGTATCCGCACCGGTTGGGGTGCTCGTGGCAATTGGCGAATCCGTCATTTCTACAAAAATGGCGTTGAACAAATTCGTTGAGTCTTTTAATTATTAGAATGATTGCTTGATTTGTATTGCTATCTTAATTCTACTGTATTTGTAGTTACGATTTAACAGTGTGTTTCACTAACATTAAATAGGAACAATAGAAAAGTCGTAATTTTTCCCGTCGTATAATAGTTATTTATAACTAAACACCTTTGAAGCGACCGGCTCTTGTGGTATGTTGATATTGATTGTTGGGTACATTTTGTGTTTCGATTTCCGCTTTATCAATGTTTTATTTGCAAGTCACTAATTCATAAAGCTTCCGATCATAGAACAAATAAAAGAGGTAAGAAAGAAAATAGTTTCTGATTTGTATTTGAATGTGTGTCGCCGTTTGTATCCCTTTATTGTCTGTTTAGAACCAGCGACTATGCATTGCAAGCAATATATAATTTACAATCTGTTTGTAATTGAGCTAGTTTTGACAACATATTTATTTATTTATTTATACACTTTATTGTGCTGCCAACAAAATACAAAAACAACTTATACTAAAAAAAAAAAGGAGATACAGCACA
>NC_052111.1:6189650-6232440 GCF_012273895.1 Zerene cesonia | reverse complement strand
GAAAAATTCATTACATGAGTAATGATGGGAATAATTATATCAAGGATAGGAATGATCATATTACGACTGATAAGGTCACACATATATTATACAACATACTTACCTTTAAGTTGACATAGCACGTTTTCAAATAAGAACCGCACGGCAAGCAATTTTTTTTATCTGTTCTATGCTACCGACATTGAAATTTCTAACTGCCCGATCTCATAAAGCTTGTAACATATGTTTCATACTTAGAGAACATATCCATACTTCATAACCCGTTTAAAAATACCACGCTACGTCACAGGAGCGCGGGAACTTAAACTTTCGTTCACGTTACCATGTACATAAAACGCAATTTGATGGTTTAAGTAGTATGGGTACGTTTTCTTAACTTATACTTCCGTTTATTTTTGTTTGCATTCTTGCATCTTGTATCCTTAATCCTTATGTATCACAAATATGATTCGATATTTTATTATTTTATTAACGAATAACCTTCGAATTCTAGTGCCTCCATCTGCTCCAGCAGCCGCGGCTTTATACAGTCCCCCTCCCGGTTACCCAGGCGTCGCGCCCGTTGGTGGAGCTGGCGTGTGGGTGGACGCTAATTCCGGCCAAGTACCCCCTGGTGCCGTCGTCGGTGGCCAAGACTGCTCTGGCGAACCTCTATACGTAGCTAGAGCACAACACGAAGGTGCAATGCTTCCTGGCAAAGTGGTATCTTCACACGGATGCGCGTATGTGCCTTGGGGTGGACAGGAACACGGAAAGCCTGAATATCAAGTACGTAAAACTCATGTTGTATCAAATTTACATGTTAAGTAATTATAAATGAGATAAGTTAATCAGCCGCATCACACGTTCTTAATGAATTTTATCGTCATTTTAGTATGTTGTGTTATCTCGTTTATAATGGTGAAACTATAAGTTCATTATCTTGTTTAACAAAAGAGTGTCTAGATGAATAATTAATGGTTGTGTGTAATGGTGATAGTGTTGTTTTATCTTTGAAAGAATGTTTACAACATAACATATAAGTATCAATCTCTACTAATAAACGGATAAAACCGATTTTGAAAAAAAAATTGGTATTAAGATAGTTTGAGGTCTGAGAAAGAACATAGGATAGGTTTTATTCCGGAAATCTCACGTTTTCCTTTGACAACATGGTCGATGACCCAATAGTAATCCTAGTATACAAAAGTGTCTAATCTTTTACAGCATTGTAATATGAAAAAATTGTAACCAGTTATTCATTATCATTTTTTGTAGGTTCTGGTCGGTGGACCTGGCAACTGGGTACCTACCAGCGGCTCCAACATTCCCCCAGGAGCATTCCCCGGAGGTGAGACTGAAGACGGTGAGCCTCTCTTCATTGGCAGGGTGCGCCATGAAGGCAGCATCACCACCGGCAAGGTGCAACAATCCCACGGTGTATGCTACATCTCTTTCGCCGGACAAGAACTTGGTTTCCCTGATTACGAAGTCCTGGTCGCCTAAGCAGCTTCAAGTAGAAGAAAGTTATTAATTCGCGCCTAATCCAGCTGAAGAGCTTGTTAATGCAATTATTACAAATAATAAGACTTAAATTACCTATGTACATTTTTCACGCTATTTTATAAATTATTTATTACGGGATGTATGCATCAGCATTATACGTACGTAGTCATCACTGAGTATATTTTAAATAAATTGTTGTGACAAAGTTTTGTTTTATTTCTGATACACATGCAACATACCTCTTTCTTAATATTGAGTTTGGGCACAGATAACATAATACTATACTAGTAGTAGTTGCTTTCGGATACCTCCTCTTAATGCGCTTGTCTTTACAGCTCTTGAAACTATATTCCAAATGTCACCCATTTCTTTATCGGACGAAAATTTTAAATTCACCAATTTCAAATAATTTACTAATTATATATATTTTTACTAATAATACCTAAAATATTTTTTTCGTGATTCCAGAGATATGCTACACCCCGGTTGAAATCGACCGCTAGAATAATAAAGTCTTAGCTATTTTTTATGTCTATACAAAACTGAATGCGAATCGTAGAATCATACTCAAAAAGTCGCACATTATTATTTTATTATCATCATCATATGCAGATGACGAATAATGTATCTAAAATTACTATTAGTCAGCAAAGGCACAGAAAATATATATTGGTACCTTCTTAAAGGTTTAATCTATACATACATAATATAATCAAATAGTAACCAGATGATTTCAGTGCATTAACTATTTAAAAATTAAAGTAATAAATGAACTATTTAAAAATAAAGTGAATAAAGTTTTTTATAGACTCCAAAACAATAGCTAAAATTTTTTCTGTTTGTCTGTTTGTACGTGCGTCAATCACATAAAAACTACTGGAAGTATTGACATACATAATTCTATTTGTTCATAGACCAATGTTACGTTCAACTTGTAGGCTGTAGGAAAAAGCAGTAAATAAATTCGCAAATATGTAAGTAAATTAGGAGTCATTGGCTGTCCAATGACTTCTAATTTACTAAGAATCTGTATTCTAGATTGATAGGATCTTTAAAAAGTATTATACGCATCTAAAGTCATAAATAATGTTATACTGCCTCTTGTCCGATAATCCAAAGAGTACAAATGTTGAAAACAACCAGAGAAAAGCCGCGGTCGGAGAGTAATAAATACAAAAAAATTCAGACATAATTTAATTTATTTATTGTTTATTAAATAATATATTAAACATTCTTATCATCACAGTTAAAATTAAACAAATCACCTTACATCTAAGTCTTTATAATATTGAATTCTTCGCTGACAAAAAATTCAATCATAATACAATTTTATATAGACACGAAATTCTAGAGTATCTACTCTCCGTCGTTATAAGTATTACAACAGATAACATAATACTATACTAGGTATTCTAAGACTTTGATATCTAATATCGTTAGTCCGACTCGTACTCTTTTTTTACATATTACCAGAATCCAAATATAAACAAGTCATTTTTTGTTGTTTTAAACGCACCAATTAAATGTAAGAGGAGTATGATGGTCTGTTGGATAACAGACAAACGCCATGTTTTTATCTTATGTATCGTGGGCAAAGCTTGCAGCTTAGTCAAAATCATCATCAGAATACGATTCGGAAGCAACGTCAAACTCGACAGTACGATAATATTTATCAGTTATATATTTGTTGGAGTGGGGTTGGATTAAAATTTCAAATTCGCTTATTGCTACTTCATCTCCTTGATATGGAATATAGCAGACTTTATGTGACGCTTGTACTTTTCCTGGTATAATAACGCCTTGATGACTCGCCCGTCCAACGTAAAGCACTTCAGAATTGTAGCCTTCCGAGTAGCCCGCTTCTACCGCCTCTACGGGTATTCTGTTGTACTTTGATTTAACCCATGTTAAGTTATATCCACAAAGAACCTAAAGGCAAAAGAACTAAGTCAGTGACTTATAACAAACCAATTTTTTTTTTAATATCTATAGATGATTTCAAGTTCAAAATTTGTTTATTTATTGATTTGAAGTTATTTTGTTTCTATTACAAAACATGCTTTAGTGAAAATGAAATTAAAGTGTCTATTGCAAAAAACAAACAATGTGAAAACAATACTTACATCAAATTCAGATTTCTCATGAGACTGGCCACCCCAAGATATAAAACCAAGGCCCAAGGATGGTACAAATTTGCCAGGTGTCAGAGAACCCCTATGTTTAGATCGGATTATATACAGGAATTCATTTTCATATCCTCCTATAAATGAATCATCAGGCAATTGGATATCAGCAGACACCCAATGAGCTTTGCCTGAATTGAATTCTACAGACAGTGGCTTTTCAATTGATGGTGGCACTACAATTAAAGGCAAGATAAAAAGTTGTGAAGTGCAAAATTACTGTATAAGTATTTTTTGGATATATCATCAATTGGATAATAACAAATTTTAAAAATGTTTCCAATTAATTACTCTTCATTTAGAATTATTATATGAAATTTGTTCAACTAGACATACAAAGCAAAAGGTTACAATGGCATGCAATACTCACACAACAATTTCCATTGTACTGAAGTTCCAAAACCAGAAAATGTGACATATTTTATATTGTCCAATACAATATGGGATTTAGTGGCAATCGCTACTGGATTGCCAACAACACCTAGTTTTAATGCATCATTACTCCATAATAGCCAAAACTGCTTGTACTCATTTGCAGATAATACATTTGGTATATAGGCAATATTGTGGTTATCTCCATCATCCTCTTCATCGCTGGCTTTTATCCAAGTCCTACCCTCGCGTGCAATATAAACCTATTTAAAAAATTATAAATACATAATAATTTTCGAACAAAAATGTAGCTTTTTACACCTTAAATAATAATTAAAAGATTATTTAAAAGAAACAGGAGTTCGTGGGAGTCGAGCACGCTTCGGCACGAATTGGGCCAGCTAGCACCGGGGAAGTACCACACCCCCACAGAAAACCGGCGTGAAATAGTGGCATGCCACTGTGTTTCGTACGGTGAGTGGGGGAGCCGGAGGCCCATTTCCTTTTCCTCACCCGTCCTAGTCCATTCCTTCTTTCCAGTCGTTAATCCTTTCCTTTTCCCTTACCCCATAAAAGCAGGCAGCGCATTCACAGAGGGACTTACACCTTTGCGAATGTTTATGGGCGGTGGTGATCGCTTTACATCTGGCGAACCACCAGCTCAGCTGCCCGCTATGACATAAAAAAAAAAAAAAAAAAAAAAAACAAGCAATAAACTTTGATGAGACTTGTGTTGTGTATATTTAACATATAAAATATTTTAAATGTAATACTGCAGGTATTAAAATTATCTGATAACAAGATAAACAATTACTTAAATAGGCAGATATTTAAAAAAAAAAACAAAAGAATTTGTTGAAAATACACAAGATTTCCTACCCAATAGTTGCAGTGATACTTTAGTTTCTTAGATATTCCAATAGCAGCACCACCTCGAGATTTAATGTGCAATATCAAACCACTTCCAGATAATTTGTATGAAACGTTTTGGTGTGATGGTAGAGTAGTAAATTCTTGAAAAATGCAAAATAAATTACTCAATGCCTCAAAAGTTCGTTTGTTATATTACATAAAATGCCCAATAGTAAATTATTATCATACCAACAATTTCACCCATGGTTTCCTTAAACAAACAATTTCTTATAACAATGTAGCCAATTGAATGAATGCAATACTTAGAGATATCTTTATTGATTTACACCATTAAGGTGTCACTTAAATTATGACATTGATTCGAAAATCTAAATATCTGTTTATTTATTGATATTATGTTGGATTATTTGACTAATCACTGAAGTGGGTAAACAATTACGTATGACGTAGGAAGGTAATTACTAATTATTAATTGTTATGATTCACCGATTCACATCAATAACATAAAAATTATTTTCTGTCATTTATAATTCAGGTGACAGTGACAACTATAATATGTACATTTTTTATTTGTTTTTGTCCATGGATACTTAAGTTCTAATTTTCCTTCTAGGGAAGCGCGCTCCATCTTAGACCACATCTCAGCTTACCATCAGGCGAGATCGTGGTCAAGCGCTTCCCTATCATGAACAAAAAAAAAAAAAGTTCTTCAGTAGTAACAACGTGCAGAGTATTGAACAAATATCAACTGAACCCTATAGGAGAGCATATTATATCACCATAATATTATCTTTTTATTATGTTAGCGTATCAACTTATCCTTCTCAAACAACTGATTATCCGACTATTCTTTGAAAAGATATCTGTTTGTATCAAAGAGTAGTATAATAATACGGGTAGTCTGTATGTTGTAAGTACAATACTTTAGTAGCCATGGCCCATGAATCGTTGATACGTTCGAGAGGCATATGTTTATTTTTTATGTAAATTTTAACGTTTGAAAGTAAATGTTATTGGCTGTTGAAAGGTTTGTTGAAGTTTACTTATATATAATTTGTGAGATCTTAACAAATAGAAACACGCTAGCAAACGACGAAATAATATCAAACCTGAATAAAAAAATTGAAATTGACGGATATATACCTGCAGACAGACAAAGCAATCGAAGATCATTTAAGCAAATATGACCGAACGTTGATGACCAGTTTTTAGAATAGAACTAGAAGAAGAATAGTATATTTCCTCTGATTCTGAAGATTCTGCTGCTAAACTGGCTTGGTCCTGTGAGTCGCGGTTAAAAAACGAGCCGAGGGAGAGAGGTAACGTGGAGGAGATTTGTCCCTTTCTAATCGGGTAACCATGAGACGTTTTCTATATAATTTCAAACTTGTCGTTATTTTGCGTGAGTTATTCTAATAGGTACTAGCACACTTTCAGTACCTAGTATTTCCTTATGTATTGAATATTAATTCTCATGGGTTGACTTGAAATATTTAGTTAGTAGTAGTTTTAGCTATTTATTCTTGAGAAATTTTTCAACGCTATAAAACTAAAAATTAAAATATTCATTCTTATTAACATTGATAAAAAAATGTATTTCTCTGTAAGTGTTTAAAATGTAATCTATAGAGAAATAAATGTATATAACTGTAAAAGATAAATATTGCAAAAAAGCAACCCTGTCGTCTAAAATAAAAAGAAAACTCATAGTTTAAATGACGTACAAATAACAGCTTCAATATTGTATCCTATCCTATCTTCTAATATTATAAACGAGAAAGATTGTAAGTTTGGAGGATGTATGTATAGATGTTTATTACTCTTTCACGCAAATTCTACTGAAGCGATTGCAATGAAATTTGGTATGTAGATAGCTGGACAAGTGAAATAACACATAGGCATAAAAAGTTTATCCTTATATTCTTACGTTATACGTGGGGCGAAATATCTGAAAAACGATTTAAGAATGAAACATGAATGATTTTTTAAAATGTATTTGTCCATAAATTAACGAAATAGAACGATTTAATATATACAGGTTTGATTAGGGCTCTTAAGATTTACTTTACACTCTTTTATACATGGATACCCCCTAGGTTTTAAACTCATATCAACTAGAATCTCATATTCATATTTTTCTACTTCTTCACCTTTGTAAGGCAAGTAGCATGTCTTATACAGCATATGAACTTTTCCAACTACCAAGTTTCCATCAATCATAGCTCTGCCAATGTATAGAGGTTCATTCCTCACTTCAGAAGTACCAGCAACAAAGGCATTTTCTGGTATATCATTATTTTGACACTTGACCCATTTTGCATTATAACCACACAGTATCTAAAAAGATAAAAAAATTACTTGTTAACATTGTTTATAAACCTTCATGCATAAAAATATAAATCATAAGAATAGTAATAGAACATTACATTCTACATTACCACCTCTTAAAAGAAAAAGATATCTGACAAAATCTCTTTAATTTTTTGTTATTTTAACAGGTATTACCTGAAAGTTTCGCTTTTCATGCGCTTGTCCACCCCAAGCTACAAAAGCTCTCCCAAGTGAAGGTACATATTTTCCCGGACATAAAGAACCTGCATACATAGCTCTTGCCACATATAAGGGGTTGCCTTCAAAGCCTCCAATAAATGCATCTAATGGGAGCTGATTATTTTCAATACCAACCCAATGTAATTTGCCATCCACTATATCAGGATTACTGTTGACAAGCGATTTGAACATCCGTGGAGATTCTTAAAACATGTTTTTTTTCATCAAACACCATATAACAACACAATAAATTAATATAATGTGAGGAAAATAAAAAAAGTGTGTTAAAAATAATGAAACTGAAACTGAAAAGGTTTTGATGACTTGATGACATAAAAAATAGTCTGTTTAACATTAGATTTACTTAAAATTTTTAGCTCAGCTATAAACATTTATAATATGGGTTCAATTAAATTTTTTGTTAATGCCAATTTTGCTTTGTACAATATAATATGGGTTATTTTCTCTCGTAAATGATTAAACTTGAATATTTTTGGGTATAAAAACAATAACAACAATACCTTCAACCCTCCAATCAATTTTGTATGTTGTTTTAAATTTTATATATCCAATAAAACTTTCAGCAGCTTTCCCACCAGTTATGTTGCGAGGATAAACAAAAAATGGTTTTTCATTCATAACACCCATAGATATCTCTTGATCATGCCAGGTAATCCACAAATGCAACGGCTCATTAGTATCAATCACATGACTTGGTAGTGGTAGACTTGTAGTAACCTTTTCTAATGTTGTTATATATGCTGTTCTTGTTACATAATTTAGAAGTATCTGAAATTATTTTAAAACTGGCCAGTCATCAAATATTACAAAAGTATTCGTAGATAATACAGATTGATCTTTAGGAAAAGAATATATGATTTTATTCAGTAACAACATACCTATATAAAGTCATTTATAAATAAGTTGGACTGTATCTTGTAAATATAAATAACTTGATTAACTTACTTCGTATAGATCTTCATGTGGACAATTTTTACTGATTAGATAAATAGCAGGATTTTCCTCATGATGTGTTAAGTTAACATTTGGATGTAACTGAAATTTAATTCCGCCACTGTCGCTTTTATATAACTTATAAGGAATTTGCACTGAAAAACAAACTACAAAAAAAATCATTAAATAATTTGTATCTCTAATTAAACAATAAATTTAAGATAATTTTTTTTATAAAACCATACCATCGGATTTCATTTTAAAAAGTTATCAATCAACTGTAAATTAAATATTACTCATTAAGTTTCACAATATGTTAGCATTGCACACGATTTTCCATATTAAAAAATAAACAGGAAAATATGTATGTACCTAACAAACTGCGAGACAGACACAGAGTAAGTAAGTACCGAGGTAACATTAATGTTTAATAAACTACTGAATACTGACAGTGACAACTGTTCTTTTATATACTTCGTGATGATTGTCTCTAAGATTATAATAACCGTTAGATATTAACTCGTACGATTATTAACTTATAAAAATAATGCGGTAATAAAATAATAATATTAACCGGTGAATAAAAAAATTACTGTTTTTTTTTACTTTGCTTACGGGATTTATTTTTTTACATGGCATCGCACATTTCATTTTTAAACAAAAGCAAATAAAATATTTTTCAAAGACTTGTAACTAGTTCTTATTCTGTGCACTCAACGTGACGCGTTGTTTGTGTTCACACTAGCATATTATATTTGTTGCACGCTGATTCACTCAATCAGAGGCGTGCGTACTAGTACTGTACAGTATTATAATATCTGTGGTACGAGTATAGTTTATGCTATTCGTGGTAATAATATGTAGTATATTACTTACTAGCCGTATTATTATACTATTCTTTGTTACTTACTCTGTGAGATTCACACTCTTTCTTGACGTTTTCCGTCAAGAAAATCGGTGCATGTTGACAGTTGAACAAAGAGTAGTACATATACGGGTAGTGAACATAGATTATACACTTAAATACTGGTAGTTCATTTTACCTAGTTCTTAATCTGTGGTTCATATTTACGCCGTACGCGCCCTATATAAGTATTAGTATATAGCTTGTTTATATATACTCTAGTGTAGACTGTTGACTATATTTGTTAATAATGGGAGATTTAATTGGTAAGTTTGTCTTTTTGTTCATTATCTATTATGTATACTTTCGTAGATGCAACACTAATATTAAATAATAAATTTCAGAATTTACCTCACAACCTCACAATAAAATTATATTTCACAAGTTTGCGAGTAATTCTTTATCATTTTCCGTTAAATCTTTTGGGAATGCCAACATTGGACTGGCGGAGAAACCTGATAATACCCATTTGCACCACTGGGTAAGACAATTTCGTAATAATGTGTCACATTTTCCTTGTTATGATATCTCCCAATATTTAAACTCTAAAAATATGTCTATATCAGTGTTTATAATTAAAACCCTGATTTAGAAATACTATAATTTTACATAAGTATACTCAAAAATGAAATACATAGTACAAAAACATTATTGTCTTGCATGCATTTATTTTGAATGTAAAATTTTTTAACTTTTATATTTTAATAAATAATTAATAACGACTTCTAATAAAATACTGTAAGCAAATTACCTAAAGTAATACAAAATATTAGTACATTCAAATCATATTTATTTCTAACGTTTTAAACACATTACTCGCATTACATATATTTTATATTTTATTTTATAATCTCTATTAAACTATACATTACTAATTTATGTAGCACTTCACAAATCCTTTTCACAATCCCAACCACCTCCTCCAAAAACCCATTTCATTTCATTTGTTTTTCGACGCCTCTTTATTTCTTTTTAAATTCACGTTGGCCGCTACGCTGCCAGTTGTAGTCTATTACGATGTTGCCAACACGGCCATTCTGCAAGGCGTCAGCCCCGGACGCCCCACGAGTCTAGGTAAAATGCTGCAATCAGAAATTAACTTAAATACATGAATTAGACTGAATATTATTGTAACTTGTTGATCATAGTATTCGTTCTACTATTTCACATTACCGACTTATAACCTCAGACTTACATTACTCACTCTTAAAGAGCATTTCGCTACACTTAAGAAGAGTCGGTCTGTTCTGTCGGCTTACCAAGAAACATGTATCACTTAAAGAGCTTTTCGCATCACTTAAGTGTGTAGCTTAAAACATTGCATTACACGTGGCTTCACAACCATTTATGCAATTTTAGTTTGTATCTTAAAACATTGCATTTTACCTGGCCTCGCAACCATTATGCAATTTTAGTTTCACTTATCAAAACAATACGGTATTTAATATACCTTGCCAACACGGTACGGTTCTTTTTTTTTTTTTTATTCTAAATCCCAATCATGGATTCGGATCCAAGGTTTCATATTTTCCGCTGCAGCTACTCCTGTATAATGTTTATTATTTCTTTCTCCTCCTCTTAAATCAGTCACTTCATAACGATCATTTCCTATTACCCTCTTGACTTGGAACGGGCCTTTATATGATGGCATAAGCTTTTTACTTAGACCATCATTAGTTTTGTTTAAAATTTTAACTAATACAAGGTCACCCTTTTCGTAAACTTTGGCTTTAGTTCGAGATTTGTCGAAGTTTTCTTTCTGTTTTTCCGCATTGGCTTTAATATTCAAATCAACATCTCTTCGTAAATCCGACACATCTATAATATCCTCACTATCAGGCATCAAAAAATCCGTATCGGTTCTCAACCGATATCCAAAAAACACTTCACTTGGCACGGCATTTGTGGTTTTATGTATGGTACTATTAAGGCCTTGTTGTAAAGATTTTATACATTGATCCCAACAATCATCTGTAGTATTAGCACCTAAAGTTCTCATAGCATCTAGAATTGTCCTATTAAACCTTTCTACCTGGCCATTCGAACGTGGCATACCGGTAGCTATTACGTGTAACCTTATGTTTTTATTAGTACAAAAAGCAGTAAATTCTTTAGAGGTAAAAGCAGTACCGGCGTCTGTTATTATACGTTTAGGATTACCGAAAGTTTTTGATATTTTGTCTAATTCTTTAATTACTTGGGAAGATTTAGTGGAGCGAACAGCGGATATGAAAACAAACTTGGTGAAAGCATCTACGATTACTAGAAGATATTTATTTTTCTGTTTAGTTTCAATAAATGGTCCCAAGTGGTCCAAATGCAAAGTGTGAAATGGTTGTGCGTATTTAGGTAAGGGATACAACTGACCTTCTTTGGGGCCTCCCTTATTTTTAAAGTAAATACAATTTAAGCAATTCTTTATGTACTTTTTAACCCTGTATCTCAACCTAGGGAACCAATAACTATGCTGAACACGCTCAACCGTCTTATCCACAGAAAAGTGACCAATATCGTCGTGGTTACTTTTTATAATTTGCCAAATACAGGCTTTAGGAACTACCCATCGACGACCTTGGTTCGTTCTTCTATAGAGTTTATTACCTAATAAATCGTATTTATCAAAAACATCCTTATTTTCATCGGCTTCTCCTGATTCTAAAATTTGTTTTATTTTGACTATGTTACTATCTTGTAATTGAACTGAAAGTAGCCAATCAGCTTCGGTAATGGACATAACTAATTCACTCTCATTACTATACCCAATATTAACGGGGTTGCGACTCAAAGCATCGACATGCTGCATACGCGTCCCTTCCCTATGGACTATTTCGAAAGAAAATTCTTGAGTAGAAAGAACCCATCGAGCAATTCGAGGAATTATATCTTTCTTTGTGAGGGCATGACGCACGGCACTACAATCGGTCACAATCTTAAATGGAGAACCCAATAAATACAATCGAAATTTTTGTAATGAACAAACAATAGCCAGAAGCTCTAGCTCGAAAGAGTGTAATCTTTTCTCGTCATCCGTTGTTTGTCGGCTGTAATAGAAAACCGGTTTTTCGTTATCGTCTATCAACTGCATGAGTATGCCTGCGACACCTTCCCTACTGGCATCGGTATAGAGAACACTCTCTCTAGAAGGATCGAAGATCATAAGAATACTATCCGATGTTAACTTTTCTTTCAATATTTGAAAAGCATGTTCATGAGTGTCTTCCCACTTCCAAGTCGAATCTTTTTTTAGAAGTTTTGTTAATGGTGCCGAAAGCATTGCACAATTTTTGATAAATTTTCTGAAATAACTTATCAGCCCTAGAAACTGTCTAAGTTGATGCACGGACTTAGGAGTGGGGAAACACTTAACAGCTTCTAACTTTTTCTCGTTAGGCATTACGTGATTAGGTATAATTTTGTAGCCAAGAAATTCAATCTCACTTTTAAAGAAATGGCACTTTTTTAAATTCAAAGTTAAACCTGAATTTTGGAAAATTTTTAATACCTGTTCTAGTAAATCTAAATTTTGTTCTACCGTCTGCGTAACCAAGTAACAGTCATCAAGGTAAATGATTACATTACTAAATCTTAAATTACCTAAAACTTTATTCATTAACTTTTGAAAGCAAGATGGTGCGTTCACTAATCCAAATGGCATTCTCAAAAACTCATAGTGACCGTCTTCCGTTATAAACGCGGTCTTTTCAATTGATTTTTGTTCCTGACTCATCTTAATTTGGTAGTACCCACTTTTTAAGTCTAAACTCGTAAAACACCGGTTACCTTGGAGCCTGTCAATCAAATCGTCTATTCGGGGCATTGGGTATTTAACTTTAGTAGTTATTTTATTTAGTAAACGATAATCGATACATAGACGCTTCTCACCGTTTTTCTTATTTACTAAAAGTGCTGGACTAGCGTAACATGAGTTACTGTTTTGTATTATTTTATTCGCCAATAGTTCGTCAACAATTTGTCTTATAACCTGTCTATCAGTGTGTGAGGATCTAAAAGGTTTACATTCTATGGGACGAGGGTCAGTTACCTCTATGACCATTTCGTAATCCTTGACCTTACCTAGCTCTGCCACACTATTTGCAATACACTGAGAGTATTTATTCAATAATTTTAATAACTCATCATGATGAGAGTCAGTATCAACGTCGGTATGGGTTATTTTATAACATTTTTCTGTCAAATTATAAGCATAATCAAAACGTAACACGTCCCCTACACGTGAATAAATTAAGTCAGATCGTTCCGTAAAATTTCTGCCAATTAGAATACTACACCCTGATAATTCATCAATGACATAAAATTCTATTTTATCAACACTAACCGAATCAATTTCCAACGATACACATATAAATCTATTAACCTGCTTCGTTGCGTGATTAGAAAATCCCTGTAAATTAATTGGAATAGGTAATTCAAAATAATTTAATTTCGCACTATTAACTAAGGATTCGGAAATAAGCGAGCAACTGCTACCTGTATCTATGAAAGCATCATGAACCAAAATAGAATTAATTTTAACTGATTTCACAAATTTATTACGAGTGTTTTCGCATGACACTAATTTTATTTCTAGTTCCGACTTATATTCCTTCTTTACGGCGTTTTTATGAAAACACGAAGATTCCAAGTGACCGCGTCTACCACAAAAGTTACACTTATTGACATCACATTGAATCCTCCTGTGATTGCCACCACAAGAATAACACTTAATCACTTTTTGATCATTAGATATATAATTCGATGGGGCGAGCTGATTCGGGTTTTTATTATGTGACACATTCCTACTTGTGGAGGGAATGGAGGTAGGACGAGATTGGAGTGGTTTTTGCTGCGTTTCACGAAAACTTGTAACTAAGTTCTTAGATTTGAATAAACGACTATGCAGAAAACTAGCTAACTGTTCACATGATTGGAAACTATTTGTTTCGATATTGCTATCACCAATATTTCCTAGAATTATTGAAATAATGTCTTTATCCGAAAAATTTAGATTTAAACGATCAATTCGACATTTTTGATCAAAATAAAATTCATACAATGATTGATTTTCTAACGGTTTTTTATCTATAATTATTTTTAGCAATTCAAACATATTCCTTTGAATTTGAAAGCTATTTGAGAGTCTTTTGCGCCAAGTAAACCATTTCCACAACGGCCAGCTATCATCAGTACGTAATAATGAATCGTACCAAACTTTGGCCGAACCTTTCAATTTATTTAATGCCTGATATCGGATCATTTCGTCAGACCATGAGAAGGTAAGCGCATATGACCGTATAATGTTCAGCCATGCATCAATATCGTCCGATATTGGGTCAAACTCAGGTATCATATTGAATAAAGCATGATTATAGTGACTTGTAGGAGTAGCTGAGGGTACCTTGTCTTGTCGACTTTTACTTTTACTATTTTCCTTCCTTTTACGATATTTCCGCCGACGCGGCGGAGTGCGGACGCTTGCACTACTACTCGCCGAGCTATCACTACTGGACGTACTCGTAGCTTTATTGCGTCTTTTCTTATTACCCATAATGGACGTAGGCTTGTCACTTCTGATGTAAGCAAATTACCTAAAGTAATACAAAATATTAGTACATTCAAATCATATTTATTTCTAACGTTTTAAACACATTACTCGCATTACATATATTTTATATTTTATTTTATAATCTCTATTAAACTATACATTACTAATTTATGTAGCACTTCACAAATCCTTTTCACAATCCCAACCACCTCCTCCAAAAACCCATTTCATTTCATTTGTTTTTCGACGCCTCTTTATTTCTTTTTAAATTCACGTTGGCCGCTACGCTGCCAGTTGTAGTCTATTACGATGTTGCCAACAATACTTATTTTCTCTGTAATTGAACTTCAGGTGTACATAGGAAGAAATGGAAAAACTGGCATTAAAGAATATGACGAAATCGTAGCCGAAGTTGCTACGCCTAACATAATAAATCGTAATGGATACAAAAAGTTTTGGCTATCATGGTATGATAATAAAATACAATTAGGAAAATATGGAGAATCTGAAGCAATAGTTTCAAAGAATGTAAAGACAACTAATTTAGAGTATGTAACATTTACAGTGGTTGATCAACAAAATGCTGTAGATTGGAAATTAGTATGTATGTAAAGAAGAAATATTATTTGAATTTAATATCTTTATATGTTACAACACCAAGTTATTCTCAAATATCTCCTTTGTTGTTTGACAGCAATTTAAATTAAATTGTATATAAGAAATTTGGTAAAGCACCTTACATTTTGTTTAAAATACTATAAATCAAAAATTAAATACCTGAACTCTAAAATACTGTAAACCCAAAATTAATGAGCTCTTGGTGTCCAATGGGAGATCATGAAATCTCCCATGACAGTATGTAATATTATTTCTAGATAATACATATTTTTAATATTTCAGTACCACCCAGTATTGAAAGACCTACTTTAAAACCAATTGAAGGGGGTAAACCATATTGGGTGCCTTATGATGGTCTGATACCATATGGAGCTATGATCGGTGGCTATGAAAATGAATTCTTATACATAATTAGAGCTCCGCATGCTGGATCATTAACACCAGGAAAATTTGTACCATCTACGGGATGTGGTTTTGTATCTTGGGGTGGATATATGCATTTAAAAACTGATTTTGAGGTAAATGTTTTATGATTGAAAAGAACTTTTTTTTGTAATAGTATCGACAATGTAGCTGGAGGGTCGCCTGATGGTAAGTGCTACCACCGCCCGTGAATATTTAAAGAAACATAAATGGAATGCTGTCTTAAAATTGGAAAGGGATATCACCTCTACGGTCTTTACCACAGATCAGTATCTACAACAAATCTGCTAATGATTGGTATAACGGAAAGAGGTGACACCCACACTCTATGACTTAGTTATGTATACTCTAAGGGTATACCTATTAGTATTCACATTCTCCATTTCCGTAATATGAATAAATATAAAGTATAAAAAACAAGATATATAGTTTGTACCCTAGATAAAATTGAATAAATGTAATTTTTCAGATGCTTTGTGCATATGACTGTATTTGGGAACCGACAAAAGATGATATAATACCAGCAGGGGCTATACAAGGAGGATATACCGAACATGATGGTACCGAAAAAATGTATGTAGGTAGAGCCGAATGCGATGGTCACGTTATACCGGGAAAAGTACCTCCATCTTATAGTGTATGTTTCTTTCCATATAATGATGCCGAGGTTGCAAAAAGTCACTTCGAAATACTTGTCGCACCTTTCTCTAGTCCGAGATGTAATAATAGATTGCCTCGAAATTCATCAAAATTTGGATCTTACCCTCAAAATACAGAATCAAGTTCAGACGATGATAATGATGATGATGATAATCATGATGAAAATGATGATTTTGGTCTTGGTTAGAAGTAGACTGCTAATATATTTTGTTATAAACAGTTTTTTTTTAACCTAAGATTAAAGTTTTGAAACAGGTTTGTTATTGAAATATTATTTGACAGTGTGAAAAGATGTATATCTAGTTGAGATGTGATATATTGTGAATATATTTGTTATAACGCTATTAAGTTAAAATATAATAATGCATATTTTTAACGTAATATTTATTTTATTCCTCTTCTCCCAATTTAATATCTGGTCAGGTAAGTTAAAATGTGATTAATGCGCGGATCGTTGGATATCGTGCATTCTTAGAAAGGTGAAGCTTATATAAAATGTGCCATGCTGCCCAAGGTGTAAAATTTTAAATTAACTTGTTAAATGTTCTTAACTGAAACAAATATCATTAATAAATAGCTTTGAAAATTTCATGGACATCAAATCTTTGTGCAGGTTTTGTTAGCAGATCCCTACAATATTTCTCCTTCGATTGAGACATACCCAACTAAGAGTTGCTAGAATTTGTAAGATTTTTTCGTGTTATAATTGCCATAACCCTGGTTTGGCGGATTTCATTTCACATTTACTTTTCCCTTTGGCCAATCATATTCGTACATAATTGACATGATAGCGGGTACAACGCACAAATTTTCACGGTCTTGAAATTAATATCCCAGATTTTGACAGTATAGTTAGGATGTTAGAAATCTATTATCGGAGGTTTAAATTTTGAAGCATTAAAATATACTACATATTTTGTGCCTACCGAGAATATAATCATTCTATGAGATATTATTTCTACTCAAGGAGGATACATATCAATGCTGGACAATCGGAGCACTGGCCACGTAGAATTCTGTAGGAAAATTGAAGTTAATTCTGACGATCATTCTTTAAAATGCAATCGCTTGAACAAGTCATGCAAAAGCTGTGCCAAAACATAATTAACTTTTTATAAACAATATAAAGTGAAGACTTTCTGAGTATTTTATTACAATCCCAAAATGGCCAATAGTGCACCATCTACAGATTACGCGCCGAGCGAAATGGGGCCATCTGAACCAGGGGAAGGTAATTACCAGTTTATTCTATGACAAATAATAACCTTTAGAATAAGCTATAATACAAAAATAAACAATTAGTACATTTTTTTTTAACTCAGCTTAGGGATAGGGGTTTAATTTTTAATTTGAACAGTAACTACAACACTTTCCTTATATACCCCGTGTGTTGTGGAAGTTGCTGCAAGATATGTGATATTAATTACATACGGTATCAATATTTATTTGTATATTTTTTAATAGCTACACCCGCGGCGACGGGCGCTGGTTTCCCACCATATCCACCCTACGCCACGGAAACAATTCCACCCTCAGTCGCGGACACAATTATGGCTGGCCGAGATCTAAGAGTACAACACAAGTCGACACCAAAACAAGCAGTTCGACCACCTCCGAAGCCGGCAAGGCCTAAGTAAAATATTGCATAATTCGATACAACGCTATATATTTTAACCGACGTTTCCAAAAAACGAAGGAGGTTCTCAATTAGACAGTATTTTTTTCGATTTGTTACTTGACAACAACGGGTTGTTTTTCAATCAATTGGCGTGATTCCTTTTCTACCTATCTTGAAGGAAATGGTTGTCAATTGGTCCCATTCTGGAATTAGGAGTGGCACCTTGGCCCAGGGATGTAGAAATTTTTTGTAGAATTTTACGGCTCTATAATCGACATGATCGTTTCAGTTACTTAATTTATTTATTTTTTTCAATTAAATAAGGGGACCCAAAGCTACTGACGTTAAACTATCAAGACGTGCAGCGCGAGCGCATGCCCGCTGTCTTCGCCGGCATGGTGCGGTATTGACGGACAGGCTTGAGCGAATGGCTAAACCGCCTATACGCAGCATTATTTATTTGTGGCGTCAATACGCTAACACTCTTCCGGCTGATACGGTTAGAATGCTTTTTGAAATTCATACACATCAAACACATGCATTCCTCTCACGGCTTCGCCTTCGAAATCATAGTAAAAAGGTAGTTCGTCCCGGGGATTGCTCACATAGTTCCCGTTCTCGTGGAATTTTCGAGATTTAAACTATTCTATGTCATTTTCGATCACAAACTACTTTGTACCAAATTTCTTTCAAATCGGTTTAATGGTTTAAGTGAAGAAGAAGACACAGACATACATACGGTCAAACAGAGATACTTTCGCATTTATAATAATGGTAGGGATTTCTTTTTTTTTAAACGCTAAGTACCTAACGTCCGAATGAATTTAATATTTTACTTTTTATGATTGTATCATTTATATGGTGCAGATTATATACTATTACTTAATTTTAACTAACAATAGAACTGCTATCGTAGATTGCCCGATTGCGAGCAATGCTAGATGCTGATCAGCCGTTCAAGCCAGAACAGGCGTATGAATACTTTATTAATCTGAGAAAAACTAAAAAGAAAGTGCAGAAGTAAGTAAATATATGGTGTCAGTAGGTAGTTCACGTGTTTATTCTAAAACATATCTCTGGCCATAAGTCAAGCAAATGTAAAGCGCTTATGTTGATTTGAAATTTGGATTTTTTACTATGCACTACGACGATGAACATCTGATAATAATATCTTCTGACCCATTGCGCCACATGGCGAAGTATCTATCTAGTTACTCCTGAAGGCGCTGGGTCAATCCTTATTGTATATATTATATTAGAAAGTAATTATGTTTAAGAGTACCTATAGTCTCTATGTCCGCATTCCATGGTAAAATATCTGGTTGCTTAGGACTTGCTAGAATTGTGTAAAAAGGCGGTGAATCCATATTTTTTTTAAATTTGATTAATGCGTGGATCCTTGGATATCGTGCATTCTTAGAAAGGTGAAGCTTATATAAAATGTGACATTCTGGCCAAGGTGTAATATTTTAAATTAACTTGTTAAATGTTGTTAACTGAAACAAATATCATTAATAAATAGCTTTGAAAATTTCATGGACATCAAATCTTTGTGCAGGTTTTGTTAGCAGATCCCTAGAATATTTCACCTTCGATTGAGACATACCCAACTAAGTATTTATCTAATTACTCCTGAAGGCGCTGGGTCAATCCTTATTGTATATATTATATTAGAAAGTAATTATGTTTAAGAGTACCTATAGTCTCTCTGTCCGCATTCCATGGTAAAAATATCTGGTTGCTTAGGACTTGCTAGAATTGTGTAAAAAGGCAGTGAATCCATTTTTTTTTGAAGTCTAATGTAGAAATTTAAACCTTTTTGGGCTCAATTCTGGTCAAATGTTCTGAGCGTGTTTGTCCAAAGCGTCCGGAATGCTGCTAGAAAACGCTTTGTAAGCAAAATAATAACAATAACTGTTTTGGATAGGATGAAAGTACACGAAATAAAGAAGGACATATTAGCAATGTGTGGTGACAAGAGGTTCGTTTGGGCGCGCAATGCCACGGTCGCTTTTGCGCGAGGCATTCAGCAGCGATTGTCGAAACCGGGATCTTACGCTTTGGCAGATGGGTGAGATTGTAGGAGAAATGAGGCAAAAATGCATTGTGTCATCTATTAGAAACACAACACAGAAATATGCTTACTAATAATCCTAATATTATAAATGCGAAAGTTTGTAAGGATGTGTATGCGTTTGTTGCTCTTTCACGCAAAAACTACTCAACCGACTGCAATGAAATTTGGTACGTAGACAGCTGGACAACATGCAGGCAACTTTTTATCCCGATATTCCTACGGATACGGACTAACGCGAGTGAAACCGCGGGGCGCAGCTAGTACTATAAATGCGAAAGTGATTTTTGTTTGTCTTCCTTTCACGTCGCAACGGAGCGATTTTATGATATGATGTTTGTATCTGGAGATGGTGTTAGTAGCCTAGAGAGTAACATTGGCTACTTTTGACCGCGGTGAATTATTCCCACGGGAATTTTCTTTATTGTATTGGCACAGCCGCGGGCAGAATTCTAGTGTTTTGTAATATTTCAGTCGCATAATAAGTCTGTCATGAAAAGAAATATTTTCAGGAGATTGGATTTGGCAACATTTTATAAATTAAATATTTATCAAATTTCATTACCTTTTAGCATGTTACGACTGTCGAACATAATTCTAGAAGACATCTGCTCCCATATGCACACGAAACCGCCCTCGCGACGTTGCACTCACCCTAAGGCAAAGTTCATGATGGAAATGGCTGACAAGGTGTAGTAGAGGATATTTAATAAAATGATTCAGTGGAATTATTATTCCTGTCTTCAATCCTTCCTTTACCTCGTCTTTCCTTTAAGAAGGAGGCAACGTACATTCTCATTATACGACTATAAATTAAAAAAAATATATATCTAATTTATATACAGTAATTACAACTATTTAATACACAGATTGCCGTTTGGATTGATGAAATTCTATGCGAGTCAGACGATAGAATGTTAATGATGGATTTCGACGAAGACGAAGGTAAATGAATACAAAAATAGATTATCTACAAAAGTTAGTGTGCATAGCAATTGGCTGCAATTTCAACGAAATGGTTCTTAACTGCATACCTTTAAGGTAAGTCCATGCGTTTGAAATTGTGTCAATTGTTTTGATAATGTTGCTTTCAAAAATTGCCAATTGTATCTTAACAATTGTGACAAGTTCAAATATCCCCGTATATTATGGCGTTGATAATCTCGTATCCAGACTCACTGAAAGGTATGTTTTTAATTTTTATAAAGAAGTGGAGAAGACGGACGCTGAAGGTCCAGTAGAGGGAGGTTCGGATTTAACTGCTTCTAGCAGCAGAACTAGTACTCCGGGCCAATCTACGGAAGCCACCCCAAAGACGTCAAAGTCTAGTGTCCAAAAAGAATAGGGTAACTGCAGAAGTTTTTGGTATCTCACAACTTTAGAATATGGAAGAATACGCATGATTTGTGAGTGTAAAGTAGTTATGAACGCAATAAATCTATTCACTGGTGATAGTAGTAAAAAGTGTATGGTTATAAATGAAAAATAGTTGATACTCAGTTGAATTAATATAGTCGAAAGTAATGTTAAGTAAAAATAAATTCGGTCCGCAAAATTATTGTTTACATGTTACATGGGATACATGTTATTGTGTTTCTCACAGATGTTTTAGGAGCCGACGAAGCAGGTGACGCGGGGTTTGCTGATGATTTCCTTAATATGATGGGAGATGTAAGTATTATTTTGAAGTTTATTCAATTAATATTCTACTTAAAATGGTTAATTGAACTTACAATCTCTTTTAACTACAGGAACTTGCATCGATTGGGATTAATACTTATTATATTAAAAAACGATTTCTAAAACGCGCTAAGACAGTCATCAACGCAGTTGTAAAAGACAGACCTCCAACAACGGCACCAACCTGATATATTTCTTCAGAATTTATTGAAATTACAAACTTATAAAGGCGAAGCATTTTAAAGCTAAATAACGTAAAAAATGATAAAGAAAATAAAAATAGCAAAATTTTTTAGAATATACCTGCGTATTTTTATTTCTTATCATGTTCTGTTAATACAAATGAACACTTAAGGTAATTTTTCATTCATTATAAATTTTGATACTTAATATATTTTCCGGAACATCTTTCATTTTTACTATTCGGCCATTTAAGTGTTCATTTGTTCAATGCCGGAAAATGAAAGGTGTTTCCTGAATAATTTGAATCGTTGTTACATAATATTTTATATGAATGAAAATTCAATTACTGTTTGGTTTATTCAGGGTGGAGTCGGTGGCGGTGGTCTTCTGCAAGGACGTACGTATTATTTTTAATACCTACCTACATGATTTTTGAATTGATTGGTACAATAACATTAAACAACGTTTTGTTTCAGCATTTCCCGCATATCTCAATTTTACAGGTATTTATACTGTATAATAGTAAAATAATAATTATTATATTGTTTGTTATTAATGTAACACAACGAATGGGGATAACATTTGTAGCTTTACTGTAATAATCTGATTAAAATCAGAAGAAAATGTGGATTTAATTGGTTGTTTTATGATATTTATTGATTTCGCAATCATAGTGGTACAAGTTGGTAAACGTAGTAATATTAATTTTGAATGGATTATTGATTTTTTAAATGTTTGCAGGAGAAATGCTCGAAGCATTTAATATTTTAACTGAGTCTATGTACTCAAAGGGAGACGTTCATTTTTTAAAACACGGAAAGTTTAGTTTAACGTATTCAGAAGGAGCAGATGAGTGAGTTTTACAGACAATAAACAAATCAAAAATAACTGTAAATGTTGTTACATGGTGTCTGTTACACACAATGAGAAACGTCAACGATACTGACAATTATTTTATTTTCAGGCTGAAACGAGCAACAGATTTTAATGCAACTGAATTTAACACGACTTTGGCCAACCAAGTCAAACAAGATCTGACGGAGACAGTTGCACCTAGCACACCTAATAGTATAAAACCTTTTATGAAGGGTATGTATGTTACTATTTATATTGATTCTGCAATTCTGATCTGGCAAATCATAAAAATAAATTAACTTGAGTGTTTTTTATACGATTTTATTTCAGATATGGTTGAAATTTGTTCCAACTATCTGGCTCAACACGCTGAATACAACAGTAAGTTACTTTCGTATTTGAATCTGTAAAAAAAAAACGGTTGAAATAAAATTAATATTCATCACATCTCACATGCTTTTCATTTGCTTCTAGAGGACAAAGGTCCCGCTTTTAGGCTCCTTGTGAAGGCAATGAAATCAAAATCTAGTCAACAACTGTACGTGAAGGGAAAAGCGAAAAGAACCTATGGAAAAGCGGCTACAGAGTATGTGGGAATTTAACCTTTATTGTTATACGAGTATGTTGTTTAATTGAATAATTATGTACTTGAAACGTTTTATCTCTGAATTTATCATTTTAGATTGGAGGATGCGAAAGGCTTGGAAAGCGATCACGATGATCCAAATTTGTCGCAAGAAATTCATTCTGCTCTTTCAAAACTAGTTGAAGGACAAACACCACCGGACTTAAAAGATGACATGAAAGGTATGTTTAAAAATATATGAAAAGTTTGGACAATCCATAAGTATGATTAGTAGTTGTAGACAAAATTCTCAGTCATTTGAGGACAAGAACTAAATTTTTATAACTATTAAACGGCGCTAAATAAGATAATCATTTTCTAATCTAGTCTCCTCATGGTAGATCTAAAAGTAATAAAACATTTCTATGGTATTTTTTTCTGTTCTATAATATCTTTAATCATTTTTTAACTGAATCAGAATTATAGATACTACAAAATGGCGCGCAGATTTTAGATTATGTGAATTAATAACAAGCGAGTAGTTAACTAAATAGTTTCGGAACCTGAACGGTTCGGAGTTCGGAGGCTGAACGAATTTTTCGGTAGTAGAGCGCTCTCTAATGCTTCGGATTATGAGACGTATAGTAATGATGTTATGGTTTTACTATAATATATATATAAGGGCTAATGAAAATTTTATCTTTCAGAAACATTGGACATTTGTTCAAAGTACCTGTCTCAATGTGCTATAGATGAAAGTAAGTAACGTTTTGAACAGATTTAATTTTTATATGATTTCGCTAAAAAACATTTTGTAAAAGGAATATATGCAAAATTCACTGGAGTAAGTTATCAAGTGTCCTTAATCGTTATATAGTTGAACGAGGTCCAGCTTTTGATCTCCTTATAAAAGAATTGGAGAAAAATGGTGCAGAACCGTTTACTCCGGAATTCCCTCCTCTACCTACACGATTTGCTGCAGCTTATACGTAAGTAAAATGTATAGATTAAATCTTAAGCTTGTCAATATTGTTTTTAATTACACAACTATTCTTATAGCATCTGCATGTAGGTATGTACTATTATACAAACCTTAATTATTACTGGCGACTAAACTTGTGGAATGTAGTAAGAATTTTTTTTTACATTCACTTTATTAATAATTATGATTTTTTCAGTTTAAAATCTGCGCCTGGTTTGACTAGCGTAACTCCGGATCCCGAAACTGCACCAACTTTCATACCAGTTTTACATAAAGCAGTCGACGCTGCGACTCCTAAATCATTAAAAAGGGACATGGAAGGTTATAATTGTAACCAAACGTTTATATTACTTTTATCGAATGCAAATAATAGTGTGTATAATAATTTTTCCAGAGGTAATTGGTCGCTGTGCGAATTACTTCTCCGCATTTATTAGAGATCGAGGTTTGTTGAGTTTGTAATGGGGACATTTGAAATGGTTTTATGAAGTAAAGACGAATTTTCAAATTGTCTTCCTTTCTTTGTGTAGAAAAAGCCATGAAAGCTCTACTAGAAATGATGAAAAGTAATCCAAAGAATGAAGTAGCGAAAAGAGCGAATTATACTATGACGTACGATATAGGAGCAAAAGAGTAAGAAAGCTTACATACCTAATTGCAAAATATTTTTACAAATAGACAACATCCACTAAATACGGCAAACAGAAAAAAATGCGTGTTTTATAAATAAAATGTTTGTATAATAAAATGTGTCCCGAATAATAAATAATATAACGAGTGTCAAGAGAATACAGAAAATATATTTCTCTATTTTCTCTAATATGGTATTTATGTAGGCTTCGATGATAAATATGATTACGGAAAAACAGATGGTGGAGAGTAATAACTGTAGGCAAATGTGTATTTAATACAGAAGCGATAGAAACAAAAAGTTTATTCATTTATTTTCAGAATGGAAACGGCACCCCTAATTGTGCCTTTCATGCCAGTAAAAGATATCGCTGACGAAGCCAAAGAGCATTTAAACAAAGATATGGAAAAGATAACTCCACCGAATTTAAAACTTGCTATGAAAGGTTACTTTTCTAAGTCTTTTAATACTGTTACTGGTTTTATTATTCAAATAAAGTCTAATCTTGTTTTTATTCCAGCAATGGTACAAGATGCAGGGAGATTTTTATCCCAAGGCATTGCTTTACGCAGTAAGTTGCACGTTCTGTGCTAACCAATTATATAGGTAGATGTATAAACATCGTAAGAATTTAAATTAACGAATTTCTTTATATAGGTGGAGTTGCTGGCGAACGATATCCTCTCAACTTTTTGGCAGCTGTTAAGAAATCGCTCGGAACAAGGCTATTGTTTAAATATAAAGCTTTCGGTCAAACTTATTCGGATGGGGCTGACGTGTAAGGGACACATAAATATGATTGACGAAAATAGACTTTATTTTCTTAATTCAAGAAAGTTTAAAATTTAACTTGCTATATTTTAGATTGCGATATGCTGGTCCATTAGAAGAGGATCCAAAATGTGAAAATCTTCAGCAAGAAATTTTATCAGAGATGCGCAGAGGAGTTCCTAGTAGACTCCCACCGACTTTAACCGGGGAAATACATGGTTTTAACTTCTTTAAAAAATACAAATAAATTAAAGCAATTAAAAATAATAAGTCAATATTATTATTATGGGAGACAATGCATGGGTACTGGGTAGCGTTATTTAAATATTTTATTATATTCATGTATTTTAGGTACCATGGAAGACGCTTCAAAACACTTGGCTAAAGTTGGCACTGAAAAAGGTAAGGATCACTTTGAGACTGCTGTTTTAATACTAAGCAAGCACATTATTAACGCTCATTTAATTCAAGGTGACGCTCTGCAATATTTGGTGGATTTAATGAAGGGACAAGGCGATGCACCTCTTGGGGTTATGCAAGGTTATGAACAAAGTTACAATGATGGAGCTAGACGGTTCGTTTGCAATTGTCACATATTATCTTTTGTCCAATCGCTTTATACATATATTGTTCCTCTGTCACATTAACATTTTAGAATCGAGTTGAGTAAAAGCTTAACTGCAGATAAGGTTGACAAAGGAATTTATGAAATGCTTAAGGAGAAGTTAACTACATTAGTTTCATCTAAACCTAAACCAGAATATGCCAAAGTAATGCCAGGTATTGTTTTGAAGTGCTATTGTTATAAATACGTATCCGAAATAGTATGATAACATTGTAATTATATTAACAAAGTAAATGTATAGGTATCATAGATGATGTATCGAAGTTTCTGGCATCGCCTCTACCCGAAAGTAAGTCATATAGTAACTTTTAAAATGACTACCAGAATGTATAATATGTTTTTCGCACGTAACTGGTGATTACCTTATAGCTGATTTTGAAAAACGCCGAGTGCTGGCGGATCTAATGGCTAGGAAAGGTGATGAAATATTTGGCCAGGCGGGAATTTACAAAATAACATATACCGAAGCCGGTGAAGAGTAAGTTGAATCATATGCCCGAAATGTTTTCAAAACCATTTTAAGTGACTTTTGAAAGTATTTTAATAACTTCTTAATAATTTCATTCATTAACTGTCCTAAAGAAGTGCGAAAAAAACAGATTATAGCATTTCTTGATTCTTTTATTTTCCCCACTTCTGAACATTATTTGCAATTTTGTCCTTTGCTAAACAAATTAGATATCAATTAAACTACGAGGCAAAAAACTAAGTTGATACATTTTACATATCCAGAATTATGAATGCTCCCGTTGGAGTGACAACAGCAAGCGATGAAAAGTTCAAAGGCGAACTTTTGGAGAAAGTGAAAAATGTTATCCCGGAGAAGAAATTGCAGGATCTTCTAAAGGGTAAATTTTAGTCTCACTAACGTATATAAAGAACTATTAAACATAAGAAACATAAATGCAATTAAGCAGTGACGTTTAAAACCGTATTTTTTTTTTAATGGTAAACGATGAATGTGAATATATAAACCATAAGTTATATCTTAAAATAGTAAAGTGTTTTAAAATAAACTAATTGTATGAAGAAAATTATTTCCTACTAATGAATTTTATTTATATTAGATCCAACAAAGGAAGGCGCGGCATATTTGGCTGATATAATTAAAGGACGAGGTAAGTAGTCAGTTAGCTTTAATTTGTATTTTTTATTTTTCTTCAAAACTCTTAATAACCTGTCCACAAATTAAAGGTGAGGCCATGCAGGTCATACACGATGGATTAAAAAAAGGAAACGGCAAAGATTTCTTAACTGTTGGAAAATTTGCAAAGAATCACGATCAAACTGCCGATATGTTAGTACGAATTGTCATTAATTTATCCTCAGTTTTCGCTCGTGCCTTGTCCGCGTATTTAAACGAAAAGAAAGACAGTCTTTTGGGGTATCAAATTTCATTCCAACTCAGTGGGTTCAAACCCACTGAGTTGAGCGGGAAGTAGAGACAGACAGACAAATACAGTTACATTCGCCTTTATTATTTTATTACTAGGGATTCATTGGTACTAAACATAATTCTCCTTAAAATGGGACTCAATTTATGCAATAATATTTTTTTAGGCTTTCTAGTGCAGATCATTTTGGCGGTCAGCATCCTTCGCCAATTCTCGTTGACAAAGTTTCTGCTAAGATGAAAGAGCTACCTGTAGAATATCCTGATTCTGCCAAAAGATTCGCTACAGGTTATTTTTTATTTATAAAATTCTCGCTGATTAGCTCGCATATTAATAGTTCACAGCGTCTGTTCAATGAAAACAGTTCATTTTTTCTAATTTTAAGAAAATGATCATAAATATGTAATAAATTATTTGGTGATTTATTACCCTTCAGATTTTTGTTTGAATATTATAGAGGCTGGAGAAGTTAATTTTTTTTGTCAAAATTACAAGATTATTTATGATCAACGTAAAAAGAACATAAAATTTCAGGTCTGCTCAACGTAAGTTTGCAATATTCAATTTACAGATACATCGGATATAGCTACACAATATATTTCTGGAGTTGCTACAAATGAGTGTGAGTAATATTGTAAAAATAGTAAATAAATGATGTGTTTACTTTATATGCATGATGCTCGCATTTTAAGTTAGTTCTCTGTTAGATATAGATCATGTTTGTATTACGAAATTTTTATTATTTGTATTTGTAAACATATTATTGATAAAAAAAATATCTTTACAAAGGCGGTTTGGATGCAAAAGCTCTTGCGGCTATGGATGCGACTTCAGGGTAAGGAAACGTAACTCTATAACTGTGTTCGTAGTTAATAGTTATGTTCATTATGATATTTAATATCATAATTCAACTTTATACAAAGTTTTACTCTTTAACAATGGAAGGATTCCTGATGGATGACTGAGTTAAATTATAGAGCGTGAAATTCGAATTATCTAGTATACCTTCAATAATCCATCCACCAAATAATAATTGTACCCATATGATCAAATAAGTTAACTTTATATTAAAATTAGAATTTTAAATGAGCTTATGCTTTGATATCGATGTAGCTGAAATAAATCATATATTAATAACAAATTGCTTAGCAGTCCTCTTTGTTCACAAACTCTCTTATGGAAATAAAGAAGTTTAGACCATTACTCATACGCTTACCCGAACAAAATTTCAGTACTATCCCCACGAGTGCTATGAAAGTACAAGATGCGCAAGCGTCTACAACAACGCCCACAACTTCTGAAGAGGGTAAGAGAGACGCAGCACAGGAGGCGGCGAGACGACAGTCTGATGCTGAGGAGAAACGGAGGGCCGAGGCCGCGAGGCTGAGACGGCTAGAAGCCGCTAGGAGAAGGCAATTGGGTAAGTTTAAAGTAGGAAATATTCTTTGAAAATGTATGTACTAATTTTTTTATTGAGTCTATTATATTCTTCTATACTGTCTATAGTCTATACTAATATAACAAAGATACAAAACTAGATTTATTTTAAATTTTTTGACTTTTCACGATTAATATTTTTGTTTTAGGTCTCGATGCTGGAGGTTTGTAGACCTTAAATATATTTTTTTGATGATTACTAACCTGCCTGTGTTTGCATTGCATTGTTTATACTTTTATAAATTGTTTTGTCATTGTAACATACCAGAGGACCCAGAACGCGATCAAGCGCTGCAGATTTTGCACAATCAATTGAAAGCAAAAGGTGGCGAAGTGCTCTACAAGCAACCACATACTGAACTGTCACATTCACAGGCATCTGAATGGTAAGATATTATTTACTTCTTAATAATATTCGTTAATTATCTGTTACATAGTTACGATTTATTTTGAACAATTTTATGTAATTAATTCATCAAAAACAAATATGTTGAAAAAATAACTCTAATAAAAATATTGTAAGATATCGTTCCATTTTAAAACTTTACAACATATCTTCAATGAGAAATTTTGAAAGAATAGAAAAAATTTGATCACGAGGCAGGATTCGAACCTGCGTTTCTTGCCTAACCGTAGCAATTTTTATGAATAAAAATATTAATGATTTGCTGAATTTTATAAAATTAAAAATTAAACATATCTTCAAACTTATTAAGGTTATCATTGAAGCCACCCATGAAAGTGGATAAGGCTGTAAAGGAATCGGCTGACACATCACGACTTCACAAGAAGTTTGAAAGGAAGTTAAGCACACTCGTCAGCAAAAGTACTCCACCCGACATGTATGATGCTATGCAAGGTATATTTCACCCAATAATACAAACAATTGGAATGATTATAATAATTGCAATTTCTTAAATATTTATCATATTTACAGATGTTGTCATTGAATCTTCCCGGATTTTATCGGAATATTTCGTTACAAAAAGTAAGTTTCTAAACAGAAGGGTAGTTGATGATAATTAAATATTTTTCAATACATCAATTGCTTAAATTGTATTGTACATTAGGTTATAAAGCACTCGTTAGAGAAGCGCTGATATCTGAAATGCAAAAGCGCGGTAACGAAATACTAATAGAAGTTGATGGTGCCGCGGAAACGTATTTCTTCGCTGCACAAAGGTTTGCGGTCATATATTTGCAATCTATTAAACAAATATTAAGATATTATTTTTAGTTCAGACAAAGGAAAATCCACGGTCAGACTTACATGAATATTACTAACATAAATGAGGCTTCAAAGTGGACGGAGGTAAGCTTGAGCTTTTATTTTCACACGGAAGACAAAATTGACCAAATAAAGCCGTCCCATCATTACTTATTATGTATATAGAGAGCATAATGTCTCATTGCCTTGCCCCCTGTTCAGGTTGAAGAAAGCCACGTCGCTAGAAATAAGCGAACCATGTACCCAAGTAGCATATTACTTGTGTAAAAAGCTCGAAGAGATGATTCGGTGCCGTTCCATGGCTAGAAAATTAACGTCAGCAATGAAAGGTTTCTATTACCCATATATTATAATTTTCTACTTTCTGAATTCTGAGATATATAGGTATAAGTGAACTGCACTTTTTCACATCGTTAATATTTCCAAAGAAATACGAAACGTTCATGTAATAAAAATAAATTTCAATTTATCGTTAATGATAGTAGAGTAAATTATTGGATTGTTGCTAAATTTGCTAATTAAAATAATATGTCCATTTTATTAACAGATCATATAAATGAAGCTTCCAATTACTTATCAGCGCACGTGACTAAACCAGGTATTATTAAAATTCAATAAAAACTCCTATTCTATAATATGGATTGGTAATAAGGTTTATAAAGTATTTCTTCCTCTCAATAGATGAACACATAGAAGCGTATGTTGCACTTTTGAATGAAATGGAAACGGCCGGAGATAGTCTTTTAATAGAAGGAAAAATTCCTAAATCTTATAAAGATTCTGCTGCTTAGTAAGTTAAAAGCAATTTAATTTTTATAAAATTTAATCATCCATGTACTGCCGGCTACATAAAAGAATGATCTCGAATTGAGTTTGACAAAACTGATGGCACATTTTTATATTTTATATGATTTTTTAAATATTTGACAGCTGATGCATTCTGTGTCGTGCATTAAAATTTGGTCCAGTTCTGATAATTGGCAGGCGGTTCAGTTTTCTTATAGTTTAGTCATGAGACAATCCCTTAACGGCACGATACCAATTCTGATTGTTTAAAATTATATCTTCTTAGCTCTTACGTAGACAATACAAACCTGCTAATAAAACTAATGAATATGTCGCCATTTAGATACGCCATTTAAGGTTAAGCATCTGCTTTGCAAAACGTATTCTCTTTGCAGTTTGCGTCAATTAACCTCGTTTACGGATCAAATCAATCGGTCTGATGCAACCCTACAGTCTACGACGGAAGGAAAGCTAAAGGCCTTAATGACCAACGTAACTGCTAGTGGTTACAGTCAAAATGTTATTGATGGTTAGTTACCTGGATGTAGATAAATTAGATAGTTTATGAAAACATACTGTAGGGCGAGGGAGGTCGACGGACGTTTCAATAGTGCGGAGGGTGAGCCAGAGTTACATATGCCATGTTTGTTAGCAGCTCGGGACACTATTAAGGGACTGCAGCGCGCATATTCTAATGTCGTTCATCATAACTATATTATTGATATTAATGTTTTATTTAAGTGTGTAACCGTGATAGTCTTTATTTTTTTCTATGGCTTTTACTACGCTGTTGTACTACTGTATGAAGAAGCATACAGTAGTACAATAGTAGTAATCTTTATATTGTGACAATACTATGTACCTACAATTGAGGTAAATTAACTCTTTGAAAATGTGTTGTTTCAGGAGTAATAACAGAATGTACAAGATTGCTTGTATCATACATTATGCTACAAGGTATGATATTTTAAAATCAATTATATTCTGTACGCTTAAATCGCTTAGTTTCGGGTATATAAAGGAATTATTATTATTATTATTATCAGCTTATTTTATTCAAAAATTTTATTTCCGTATTACATAAAATATAAGCCAATACAATACTTGGATTTTTATTCAGGTGAGAAAACAGAGGCGTTGAAGGTATTGATACAACAAATGGATTTACACAGCGGAAACGTTCTCCTTCGACATGGAACAATTCGAAAAACTTATGGGGAAGGAGCAGATTTGTACGTTAACACTTCTTACTAATATTGTAAATACGAAAGTTTGCAGGGATGTGTGTATGTCTGTTACTCTTTCACGCAAAAACTACTAAACCGATTGCAATGAGATTTAGTACGAAAGCTGGACAACTGTAATAACACATAGGTAACTTTTTATCCTGATTTTCCTACAGGATACAGACTTACGCGGGTGAAACCGCGGGGCACAGTTAGTTTTGAAAACAGTTTTTAAGGACACCATTTCTGCTATTTTAAATGCTATATCTACACAATTTTCAGGCTGCGTCCGAAGAATGCAGATCAATTAAGTGTACCCAGTGCTGACCCGGTGGTTGTCAGGAAGATTCAAATAAAACTGCGCAATATAATGCACCGATGCACTCCTGATCAGTTTTCTACTTTAATGGAGGGTAAACCCTCATTATCCTTAAATTCTATGAGAAGTATGTGGATCGTGAAACCGTATATTGTTAAACTATTCTCTTTACAGATGTAATTGAAGACGCAACAATGTATTTAGCCGTTCAATTCTTGGAACCACGTAAGTTGCTTCTTTTTCTCTAGCGTTGAAGGATCCGAAAGTATCTATGTTTAATTCGTATCGATATTTAATTCGTATCTAAATTTAAACGTAAGCATCTATATTTAATTTACCTTTATGATTTCAGAGATTATCCAAGTGTGCAAATGTATGAAGAATGTATTCGTTCAATGTGAATTATGGTGTGATGAGATTTTACGTCGTGTTGCACATCCGTGCTGCACATGCTCCAGGCATATATCAACTCAGGCGTTGTCAGATTTGGCACCTGGCCAGCAGATACACGCAAGCCCTGGATCGTCCCGAGCACATGCCGCTGGTATTGATATAAAGATCACGCCCTGCCCGAGAAAAATTAGTTCAATCCTCGGGACGAAAAACAAAACTGCAATATGTCCGGCGGCGAAACCGACCGAAGAATGCGAAAGAACGACCACGGCATCCTATCTTTTTTACACTCCCGCCATATCCCATAAGATCCCCACTCAGACGAACCCCGTGAAGCTATCTACACCCACGTCTGATTCTCTACAAACACCCTTGCGTCTTTCGCTAAGTCATGCCACGAGGTCACCATTATCGTCCCCGTTGCGTTTCTTTAGCGAAATGTATCAAGAAAATAACGCGGCATTACGTGAAAATTTTTCACCGGGCCAAGTCAGACATGAGACGGATGAATCTTCTCCATCCTTTTATACTCCGCAAAGTGCTGATTCACGGGATAAAGAGACGCTTCCATTTTTTTGGCAATCCCCGACTACAATGTTTGCTGAAGTGCATTCACAAAATGCCCCATCCCTTAATGTGCAGCCCCTTAGTGTATTGAAAAAAACTGAAGTACCGAAAGCATACAATGCAAGTAAGTTAGTTTCTCATTTTATTATTCTTAAATTTTTAAGATCGAATTCATACATTTCTGTTATAATACCATAATATATCGAAAATCTAATATCAGGAGCACCAATCGTAACTACGGATCGAATGGCTGATTGGCATGCAATGATGGTCAGCCTCATGTGGAACGTACAAGCGTGGCGAGATTGGATTCAAGAAAATATTGATCGGGCTCTTGCTTACCAACAGAAGTCTCCTCTTCCAACAGGTATGATTATAAAAATTACAACTGGTATAAAGGCAAAGTTTTGAAAAACTTTCTGAACATTTTCGTATATTTTCACATTATAGGACAACCGGAAGAAAATTGGATAGGCTATCAAAGAAGGGTGGCTACAGAAGCTTTGCAATGGAGACAATACAATAAATTCAGCCGTCTCCTGACTCTGCGATTAGCTTTGCGATATAGAGATAAACAGGTTAATTTTAACATATTTATAGTTAGAAAATTAAAAGTAAATTCAAATATAGCTTACAATAAATCGAAGTAGATGAACTTTTTATCCTTTTTCAAATCGAAAATGCTTATTTAATGTTTATCAACGCTTTCAATCGAGGTAAGCTGTAAGTTGCTTTTCAAAATATAATGTCCATATTTAGTTGCCGACTAGGATTATGGGAACTAATGTCTGTTGAAATCTTTATAGATTGTATCTCCTACAAGAAACACGGTCAAGACGAATGTTTACATGGAATGTCAACAAGAAATGCTAGATATCATCGATATGTTTAATAAGTGGACTCATTGGCTGACGCTCGTAGTACGTAATATGTTTATTTAAACGTTTATTTTATCTTCATCTTTATAGTCTTAAATATTGCAGATATACAAAAAAAATATTTCAGATTAAGGAGACAGATTCATTGCAACAACAGGCTAATACGGACGTATCATTGTATGAATTGTAAGTATTAAAGTGTATGTATTATGTTATCTGTGGTATTATTGTTAAAATCGGATCTGCTTGTTGTAATGTGAGGAATACTTGTAATAAATAAAGATTTTTCATACCCGAAAATAAAACAAATTAACTTTATTCAATGTAATAAATAAATTTAATAAGCAGACTTTTATTAATAACTTTACAGACGGTGGAACAATTTCAAGAAAAAAGTTCAAGAATACGCGGAAGACTGGCAAAAATACAATACGCACTTGAAAGTTTGCTGGGAGCAAAAGCATAAGAAGATTATATCAGGTAAATAATTATACCTATTACCATATTATTCTTTGATTGGAAATGAAATTGCAAAACCAGATGGCCGTTTCCATTTCCTCACCGATTCTTCCTTCTTTTCTGTCATCAATCCTTCCTTTCCGTATTCCTTACTCCTTACCCCTTAAAAGAGGATAACATGCATTCGTATTTCTATACAAGTTCGTTACTGTTGTAAGTAAAGTTTTGGTCGGCCTACACAGACCCTAACGTAAAATATCTATCGGTTATTATATTAGACATTCGGGGGGGTAAGAATAGTTACGCCGTTCTTGGTTGGGGGTGAGGTATTCCCCGGTGTGAGCTGGCCCAATTCGTGCCGATGCATGGTTGTCTCCCACATTAATAATATTCAAACAAATTGTACCAAGACCATAGCAAAGAGGACTTTTCAATATTATACGACCACGAGAACTGTCTTTTTCTTTGACATTGTGGGCGAAGCCGTGGGCGGATAGCTAGCGTTTAATAACATAAAAAATAAATGTGTATGATGAAGAATGGTTGCCGGCGTGGAGCCAGCCGGGGCCGGTGTGGGTGGTGAGCGCGTGCGGCGCCGTGCCCAGCGGCGCGGTGGCGGCCGGCGTGTACGAGGGGGAGGTCATTTGGGTGGCGCGCACGCCGCACAGGTGAGCGCACACACTGTACCATAATGTGTATTAAGCTTCAGCTACACATGCTAATTTCAAGCATGAAAGCGTGCTTCTCTTGAGCAGTTGCTATTAAGTATCATATATTTAAGCATAGCATGCCCATTACCAGCAAATGTAAACTGCTTATAAGCATGCTCGTATTTAGCATACTCTACACGTTAGCACGCTTTTAAGCATTCTGTTTTAGAGCGTGTGTAATTGTACCTTTACTGTGTTTTCTATGCTAGTATGTACTGTACAAATTGTGGCTTTCTATTAGCGTTATAGCTTTTGGGTATGTTATCGCTATTCAAAAACAGAGTGGTTCAAGATTATTTTATGTGCTTTGTAAACTAAGCCTTTTCTTATAAAAGTGCATTCAATTCGATATGTTGTGTATTTATAGATGTAATGTACTGCCTGCTGCTCTACACCCTTCGAAGCATTGTTGTATACTATACGCAGATGGCGCTGTACACCATTACACGAAATATCAGGTATCTAGTAACGGAATTTTTCAAAATCTTACAATCTTCATTTGCGAGTTTTGGTATAATATTTTTGTATCTGTTTGACTTATGTCCGGACATTTTTTTATTTATTTAATGAATATAAAGACATACGATTTGCAAAACGACATAGTTGTCGAGCATCAGCATCTAAGCGGTGTTTCAAACTGCGATGCTCTAGAGGGTTAGCGTAACGTCTTAAGGCATATCCTCCAGCGCGGGGAAGTGATGGCACTAGACGACCTCTACGTAGGTGGTCCTGTCATTTTTCCTCACTGGAATTAGTACTGCTCTAAGGTATAACGGTAAACCCTCCAGGTAATGTGTAACGCGGAAGTGACGTGGCTCGCGTGGCGCGCGGGCGAGGTGGGCGCGCGCGCGGTGCGCATCGCGCCCGGCGTGCACGTGGGCCGCGTGCACTACCGCGGCTCACACCTGCTCGGCGCCGTGCACGCGCCGCTCTACCGCTGCCACGTTGTCATATACGGACGCCCGTTTGCGTTCAATTGTTACGAACTGCTCGTGCTAAAGGAGAACCACTAGGCACTGATGCACTGATAGATTCTAACATCGTATTCGTTTTACTTCGACTAATAACTTCATAACTATTTAATTTTAGGGAATGGTTTTGGAGCGACGTTTTTTACGGATGGTTTTAGTGATCGCTGATAGAATTCTTGATATCTATTATATATAATTCTTGATATATATTATTAGATTTTTTTTAATAACGATTTGGAAATGGTGACTGGGACGGGGAATACGTTACGAAATTACGTAGGTAATTGTATATTGTGCTGTGAAAGTTTGAATTTGGCAACAGTTTTTTGAAAAAGTTTGGTTGGCTTGGATTTGGATAAATTTGAGTATTGAATACTTGAGAATTTTGTTTTGTAAGAATTTTTTATTGAATACTTGCATTTGGAATACCTGATGCTGAATGTAGTTTTGACCTTTGCTTACACATTAAATAGTACATTTCTCTGGATTGAAAATGACGAGTACGTTAGGACAACGACTATTTCGGAATTTAAAGTGTTTGTACAATAAAATTGTAGTGACTAGTTATATATTATTATAACTTATGTATTATTATTTTATGATGCGTGGTCGAGTCTAGTGACTTTTGTGATCCATTTTATTTTATATGCCTAGTAGTGTTATTCGTTTGGAATTGTGTTTGTGGTTTTGTTATGTAATGTTTATTGAAATATATTTGTTAACAGTTTAATGTATTTTTTTAATTAAACGATGTATTTAAATTTTTATGCATATAATTATTTACATCAATCAGCCATCAAATAACATAATATATAACATTTTCTAAAGATTTGTTTCATAGCATTTTATATAATACTCAAAAAAACTACATCATACTTATTCAAGTGATAGTTTACTCGATTAACAAACTTTCTCTAGAGGTATCTAAATTGTAAAGTAAATAAATATACTAGTTGTCAGCCGTAACTTCTATGCTAACTTTTTCAATCAGTCCCTCATTTCCTGATAAACGTACAATATCACCAGTCTTGAACACATCCGTGGCTTCCCCAACACCCACTAAACAGGGCAGCCCATATTCACGAGCTATGACCGCACCTGTAATAAAAATTAAGTCTGTTTGATTTTCACTAAGGATTTTATTTTTAATGCTGGGACAACTAGGAAATAATATATCAGCTAAGTTAAGTTAAATTTTGACATGACCGCCTCCTTGCTGAAGTAGATAACGTACAAACTAGGAGCCGAGTATTGGATTCTTGAATGGGATAAACAAAAAAAGTTTCGACCTGCTAGACCAGAGTAGGCTATTCACCTACTTGTCCATAATAACAATCATCCAGTAAAACAGATGCGTAATTCATCTGCCCCAAATGGGTATAGGGCAGATGAATTATGTCCTATTATGAGTAATAGCACATAGGAATCCACACACTAAATTGTACTTACCATGTGAAATAAGGCCTCCAAGTTCCGTAACAATACCAGTCAGCAGCGGGAAATATGGCGACCAACCGATATCTGTAGCATGTGTTATGAGAACGTCTCCTTGTCTTAGCTGGTCAACCTGTAACGAGTAACTTAGTAATAGCATACCTAATATTATCTAGTTATATCTGAGAACCTTCTTTTGACTTTATGACTTAGCTCAGACAAAAAGAAAAACATCAATTAAGAAAACATTACCTCTGATAAATCTCGCACAACACAAGCCCTTGCAACTACTTCTCCGCCACAAACAGATGTTCCAGTTAACTTTTTATCACCGTCGCTATATATCCGAGGACCCTCGGTAGATAAGGGTTGCACCCAACCTTTGTTCATTTCAGCGAATTTAAGCTTGGACCAATTTGAGTAATATTGTTTTCGTTGCATTGCCCTGTCAAAGGTTCCTATTATCTAACTGAATATTAGTTATTACTATAAATTACCCTTATCCACATCTAATAATACTATGACAATCACCTTATAATTCTTGTAATTCAAATACAATTTATTTATTGCAGTACACATAGTATCTAAATTCGTTCGTATAATTTTACAGAGATTGTAAATATTGCACTTACTTTTTCAATAACGCTGGATCCCTTGTGTCTATATAGTTCTTCAGTTCGTGAATTCTAAAATAGAAAACGAGTTCATAGTGAGGTAGATACCAATTTTGTACCATTAGTTTCCCTAGATGTATAGCCGCTAGTCGAAGCTTATGAACAGCTAAAATTAAATGCGCCTTAGTTGCTTCCCTGTATCGAACTGTGCGTTGACACAGAGGTAAAATCCACTTTAGAGCCTTCCTAGAAATGAAATACGTAAAACTCATTATTGTTTATTTTAATTGTATTAATTTCTTAGAAGAGTCAAACTTTTAGACTCTGATTTTACCTGGTATTTGGTTTTTGTGGTGTTTTTAAAGAAGAAATAATATCCTCCCCGGTTTTAGTTTCTTTAGATTCCTGATTTGGCACAACTTGCATGAGTAATTTCATCAGATCTTCTGGTACAAGAGCCCAAGGCTTTGTTGACAGGTCGAACTGGAATATGGTAACGCAAAAAGATAGAGATTACGGGCATTAAAGGCAGTTTTATTATTTTACCCTAATAAAGCAAGATATGATGTAATGTTTCGTATTCTCACTGGAAAAACAAAAGGCACAATCCCCAATTCAGATCATAAAAAATAGACAAGAATTATTCGATTTGAAAAATCTTACTTCCATTATAGCTCTATGACCGTGCTGTTCAAGAAATGTTGTGACATGTTCATGAACCTCCGGTACGTTTAATTTGAGCCATTGCATAGCCGTATTTGGATCTTGCTTTCTGAATTCTTCATTTCTGCCAGAGTCTTCCAGCATTTGCGTTAAGTTTGCTAAGCCCTGGGGCACCTCAGCTGACAAAACATCGCCAGAACTTAATAACGTACTTATTTCGTTGCATTGTTCAGGTGAAAAATCTGTAAGTGAAATAAGTCGTTGCTGCCCTTTTTTATTATATTTGAGACTTAATAATTTGTGTTTTAAGATTAGAGTCTAAATTACCTGACTTTCCTTCCAATAAAACAGACATAGCAATAAACTGAGTGAACGAACTCGCGGCTGAGGTAATACTGTGATTGAGAGAATATCGAGACATTTCTTGCTCCATTTCAGCTATACTGTTAAACATTTTATGTACATTATCCAATGTGGCAATATTCATACAGGGAACTCTTTTGAGTGTGTCATTCATGGACTTCTTCGCTATAATAAGGTTCTGGAATTTAAAAAAGTTAGTCGATATAACTGTGTTTGTTTATCAAAAATATTATGAAGATAAGAAGGGTTTGATTAAACATAATTGGGAACTCACCTTCACCATGCTGATAATTGAGAATAGCCTGTCTGTCGCTTTCGGTTGACGTCTGTGAAAAGCAGTTTTTAAAATACTGTCATCGGCTACTTTGTGTCCATGAATTGATATTTCTACCATTCGCAAATTTACGTCCATCTCTTTGGGAACTCTGCGATATACAGTCTAAAAATATACCTAATTAGAAGCTGTGAGAAATACATGAAAATATCATGTAAGAAATTAAAAATATGATTATTCTTACGTTATACAGAGCAAGACACGTTCGGTTGTGTGTAACCACGACACTTTTGTCATATCCATCACCATTATTAGGAATAAGGCCTGTCACTCCACGTTCTATAGGTACCAGCACCATATCATACGTCAATGCTGTTATTGGCTTTGGAAGCACCTGTAAAATTATAATTTATAAGCAACTAGCAAACCCGGCGAACTCCGTTTCGCCACCAGATGGCTTTATGGGAAAAATGATTTTTCCGCTTTTCTGTTTTTTTTTCTTTTTTCCTGATTTTCTTTGCTATAAGCCTCACGGAGCCTGAGACCTTTCCAACGAATGCAAAAGCATGGAAATCGGTTGGTGCGTTCTGGAGTTATAGCGTCAGGAAGGAAAACCCGACTTATTTTTATATAGTAGAAGAAGCTAATAACCGAAGAAAAAGCACTTAAGGAAAGTCGAAGCGTAGACGACTAATGTCATATCGTGTATGAAATATAACATATTATACACTGCAATCTTAATGGTGCACTTACCTCTCCTGTATTAGCAAATGTAAGTAACTCATCGTCGGACATTATAGGAAAATCTAATTCATGAAGTAATTCCTCCTCTGTCCATCTCTCCAATGATGTTATAGGTCGCGCTTGTAACAGATAAACTATACCACTCTAAAAGTTTATTATTACAAATAAATATTATGCTATTATTAATAATAATGATATATTGTTAAGGTAGAAACTATGCTACATATATTATCAGTAGGCTAAATTGTAGCCAAATAAAATCAATAGTTTTTGCGTGCAATACAAAATAAAAATCTGCCCAAATTGGTACTTATAAACTGTGACTTGTAATATAACATATATGTAATCCAGTAAAGTGCATAATTGCTACATTATTTGAAAACAATGAAACGCAGAGCGCGAATTCATTTATTATTCTTTATTATTTATACTCTTACCTTGCTGATAGCCCATTCAATATCTCTGCCAGCACCCCATAAGTCGTCTTGTGCAATCCCTATTTCAGCCAATTTTAGCATTTCTGATTCTGATAAACATGACACGTTACGTTCATTGTCCAAAACTTGTTCTGTTTCAAGTCCGTTAACACTCGACACTATTTTTTGGGTTTTTGTACCAACTTGTTTACTCGCTATTGCAAGTTTATGATCTGCACTTCGCTTTATTATTACTGTATCTGGTTCCACTGATCCTGACACAACACTCTAAAATGAACCATTTTATGCAATAGTGTAGTGTAATAAAATCAAAAAGAAGTAATACGGATTGTGCCATGTGTCAACTAAAATTGTTTTATTTGTCTTTAATTCAAAGAAATATCAATGTAATTTCAATTGTATAAAACAACAAACCTCTCCAAGCCCATAATTAGCAGTAATAAGTATTCTAGTGGGATCGCCAGCGTCAGGATGACGAGTGAACATAACACCTGCAACACGAGCCTGCACCAGTGCCTGTACTACAACAGCGCCGCCACAGTAACATGGTTGACCATTTTGTCTAAAAACAATTAATGATTACTATATTTTAATGTAGTTGGTACCTACACATTTCACCTTTATATTATGATCAAATTACAAGAAATCTCAGAACTATCTTGACATCTTTAGTTACCGCTTATGATTTGAAACGGTATATTTCTAAATCTATCACAGAATATCTATAACACATAGATGTAGTATGAAAGTATTCAAATTATAAGACTTTTTATTCTTACCTTCGGTAATAAGCACTAGTAAAAGCGAACATTGAAGCCCAGCATTTTAAAATAGATCGCAGAATATCCTTATCGCTGGTAACACCCAAAACTGTCTCATTCTGTCCAGCGGCGGATAACGCTTCACTATCTTCTCCAACAGCTGTGAAAAGAAAAAAAGTAGATGCTAAATGTGTTACAGATATGAATGTAAGAAACGACTGAAATAAGATAATGCTGTACTTGGAAGAGTTACAGGAATTTCAGCCTTTAAAAATGTTTGTGATTTCTGGATGAGCACGTAAAATTTTTGATTGTACGTGCTCATCCAGAAATGAGGAAATGAAGAATGCAATGGCCTAAGATTACCTGAAGATCTTACAGCAAAACGAAGGTCTGGTCCAAGCTTTTGTTCAATAGCTTTTTCTCGCAGCATCGTTAAATGGGAGAGAATAGCGTCTTTCAATTCGCCTGTTATTTCTGCCTTCACGAAGAGATCTACGGCACTAAAATATTATCTACTATATAAAAATAAGTCGGGTTTTCCTTCCTGACGCTATAACTCCAGAACGCACGAACCGATTTCC
>NC_052111.1:6186069-6188650 GCF_012273895.1 Zerene cesonia | reverse complement strand
CCTGCCTCGTGATCAAATTTTTTCTATTCTTTCAAAATTTCTCAAGTTTAACTATTTTCGTGTTTAAGCTCCTTTATGTCACCATTCGTTAATCATACCCTTTTGTTTTAGATCTATTTCTGGCAGCGTGAGATTACCTGATTTTAGCGTCAACAGTATATCATCAACTGATTTGGAATTGTCAGACTTTTGTGAAAATACAGACGAGATCCCAAAAACCTATGCATTTAATGTAAACAGTACGTAGAATTCGACCTTCATTCAATTATAATCAATCAATATATTAAACTCTTCCGTTACTGAGTGACTGACGGATAACGCTCAGCCAAAACTGCTGAGCGAAAAATGTTGAAATTTGGTATTAAGGTTTCTAAGGGAGTGTGGGGAAACACTAAGATTAAAGGATTTTGGGAAATTCCATTTCTAAGGGGGTGAAATAGGGGTCATAATTTTGTCATACAAAGAAACTTTGTCAATTTTATTGAATGACACATGAAATTTTAGATTTAAATTTGCTATTAGTAAGAAATAATTCAATACCTAATCGAAATTAAACAAATGTAATGCTATTGTGGTGCAATTTTAGTTGAACGTCCTGTAGGGGAGATATTTTAGTTCTTTGCTATAAATTATGAATACGAGTTGTAGTTTTGTACCCCTTCAAAAGAAGAGTGAAAGGTATAAAGGTGTATAAGACTTAATATAATTTTAAAAATTGAAAGCCGAAAATTGTGAAAACTCTTTGTAAATTGTTTCGGAAGTACCCATCCAAAATAGTAGATATATAACCCATAAATGTGGAGTGAAAATTTACAATGGTTTTTGTGCTTTCCGAATAAAGTCCAATCTATTATTTACAAAATTCCTACTAAACTTTTAAATATACCTAAGGGATTAAAAGGAAACGGAGAAAGAAGTGAAGATTTGACGACGAATAATTTAATATAAATCTAGATCGAGCTTCGGATACGAAGTTTTTGTTGAGACTAATTTGAAGGCAATATATAATTTATTCCTTTATACTATATGTACTTATATTTATTAACTTGGCGTAAAAGTCAGTTGTTGACTATTTTCATATTTAATTCGTTTACTTGCACATTCTTCTATGCTCCCGCGTTTTTCTACTATAGAATAAAAGGTCAAACGTCTGCCGCTTCAATTGTCTGATATAACAATTCCTATTTTATTGTTATAAATGCAAAAGATATTCAGTCTGTCTTTTCTTCACACTCAATCAGTAAAGCGATTCAGATGAAATTTGGTACAGAGATAGTTTGGAGACCCGAGAATTAACATAACACAGTTTTTATCCCGGCAGTCTGTACCCTGGATTGTCCTTTGACTACGTTGCCCACGTAGTCAAAGCTTTGAACGGAAATTATTATTATATATATCATATTTTAAATTCGGTTTCTATTACTAAGAAATGTTAGTTATCAATTTTCTTATATTATATATGTAATAATATTCTTTATGATTTAAGCAAGTAGTCGTTCACTAAAGATAGTTTTGAGGATTTCTAATTATGGGGGAAGTACATTAAATGGAATGAACCAGGAATTCGGAAACACATACCGACTTGTAGCAGTTGAAATTAATGGAGAACATGGTACTGGAATATTAGAATTAAGCTATCAAAGAAAAGGTAAAGTGTGAATAATGTTATATTAAAATGAAATCTGTATTCGTTTGTTAATTTAAAATAATATTTTGACTGAAATCACAAGAGTAGAGATTATATATTTCAATAATTGTAATATTATTAAATATGAATTTATACATATTATGTACTCTGTGACTTTCAGACGAACTTGCGGCTCCTTTGATTTGTAATGATCGTAAGTTGAAATGGTTGGATAAAATAAGAATTAAGACACCGGTCGGTTATTGTGTTCAATTTGAAGACCCAGCTGCAGCATGCGTTGAATATGTCGGCGGAAAAGGAGCATCTCTCGCACTTCTATCTTCCGTTCAAAAGGATGAGGTAACTTGGATAAATAATTCCTAGATCGATAGTCTTCGTACAAATGTTTCGTCTAAACTAAAAAAAAACAGATTTATACATAAGCGTGAGTACAAATACAGCTGACGTGTACCTGACGCCTATGGCTTGGCGAAATGGCTTGTGGTTAATGGGGTAAATGGCCTGGTTTGAATATATCTTGCGCTTTTCTAGGTGTTATTGTTTTAAGAGTGCATACGAAACATTTTTTAAATCGTTACATTTCAGGGTTACTGTGTACCTCCAGGCTTCTGTCTTACTATTGAAGCTCTCGAAAAATACCTTCAACTCAATCCGAATATTAAAGAAGCTATTGATCAAATTGAGGCAGCGGGTGCTGAATATGACGAGACTCTGTTTAAAAATAGATGCAACAGGTGAGATCCAAGGATATACGATACTTACTACTATTACTTTTTTAATAGTAGAAAATAAAACTTATTGAAATTCGCATTTCAACAAAATAACTAACTTATGCAAGTCTAAATAATTTATGCTGAACTAGCAAACCCGGCGAACTCCGTTTCGCCACCAGATGGCTGTATGTGAAAAATGATTTTCCCGCTTGTCTGTTGA
>NC_052111.1:6177685-6185069 GCF_012273895.1 Zerene cesonia | reverse complement strand
GTTAAACTTACTGAGTAGAATTATTATGGGATAACGAGCCCTGTAGGTGCACCGCTGTACCATCAGTTGTTGCGATCGCTAGCGTTACAGATCGCTTTAGTCCTTTGCGAGATAGCGCCCAACTCCTCTCTTTTACACCTCTGACCCTTAGATATTCGTTTTGATCAATCTTTCCATCCTCATCATGTGCTATAAATCTTCCTTGAACGACGCCGAATTGCGACCATCTTCCGACACCACTTACACATTTAACCCTGTAATAACCCAATGTTTTATCTATCCATATTTAATCCATACGTCCTTGCGAATACAACTTGACTGTTTACTTTGTTATTCCCAAAAGTATATTATCAATTTAATGGTCACATACAACACTAATTTTATAAGTATTTGTTTTACAAAATGTACTTATTTAGCATCTATTAACATTATCACAGTAGCCAATTGCTGTAATTTTAAAATAAAACCTCACAGAGCTTCTGTCCAGGTGCCATCGCCCCAAGGCTCTCTAGCCAAAAATTCTGCGGCTAGCTCATTGCTCCAGTCTTCAGGATGTTTCACAGCTCGAGTTGCTGAAGCCCAACTGAAATGCAACGCAAGGGGAATGATTTATGAATGAAATTTATGTAGAATGCCGCCCTTATCTTTTCATTTAAGTCCTTTATGAAACGTTAAAACCGATAATATTCAAATAATGTTTCGAGTCACTTAAAACTCGATGCTTATGCTCTTTCCAACAAATTGTACGTACATTGCATTAAACTTCACATGTCTAACAGCCGCATCACTGATTCTTCTTAACACACCGTTGAATAATATCCTGTAACGGTTTTGAGGTTCGAGAACTTGAATCGACAGACCACCAGCACTCCAGCTGTTTGCTACATTTTCCCAGGCGCACGTTATTGTTTCTGATGACTCTGGAATGAGTAGAACATAAACATTTTAGAATTCATTATACTGATGAAACAAACAAACAAATATAATATTTATTATTTACGTAGGTAGACACACCATAAAGTGGACTTATTATATGCATATTGCGCTATCTGATAATATGTAATCAATCAGCCAATTGCATACTGTAAATTGTTTGATTACAAGGAATTAATCTATCGCAAGCCACATTAAAAAATGTGTCATAATTTAATCAATGTTTTTGTACGTTTTATCATAACATGATCATGATCTCTATCATTTTCAGAAGGTGAACTGTGGTGAAGGTTAACTTCTTTTGCTTTTGAATGATTTAATTTTGTATAATAAAATCGTAATCGATAGCACAGAATAACAACAACAACAACTTTGTTGTTTGTCGCTAATTAATATACATATCCGATGATAAACTTACCTGGCAACCGATAACAAGTTCCGTCCGCTAATTTAACAAATATCTGTACTTCAGCGATTGGTTTGGGACCACACAGTTTACAAATGCCCAAAAATATTGTTGAGCCATCGGGTGCTGAAGCTTTTATATTGAAAGAGTCGTATCCCTCCGCCTGGTTTGGTCGGGGATAGTCCAACAATTGAGTACTGGGTAATTTCATTTTCCAACGTTTCACCGCTAATCGTGCTACAAAGAGTTTGAGGGTATAATTCCAACCTGTAAAAGTAATTTCGGAATAGAGATTTTAAATAGATAATTTTCAAATCCTATAGTCGTTTTGCGAACGATTATCCCGAAATATTGTGGCTCAATATTTCTAATTTGTATCGTAATAAGTATAGTTATAATTATAGATTAAAATTTGTTTTCTATGTGCCCGATTAATTTATGATAAAATGTGTAGGTACCTACAAAGGTTATCAATATATAACAAATCATATAAAAAGAATTTGAATTATCATAACTATAGGTTCTACTTCAATGAACTTTTATATGATTTAATATATTTGAATTTTAAGGATACTTACAATTTCTTTAAGCACACCGTAATTATCAATATCGGGCAAGCATTTTAGGTATATTATATACAAATAATGTTCAGACAAACGCAGCTTCCTATTTCAATACAAATAATAATATTTAATCTAGCGACTGCGTTGCTTGCGTTGCCGTGAGCGTTGCCAGCGACTTCATTCTCTTATTTCATTCATTTTACTCATTTTCTTTTGGTTTTAGTGTCATGTTATAAGTATAACATTTTAGGTAGGCTACCTCAATAAATGGACTATCGACACATAAATAATTTTTCAATTCGTTCTTAGTAGGTTATAAATAGCTTTCCATGAAATATCCCTTTCCATTGATAAACGGAATAATATCGCGCGAGGAAAGCTAGTAAAATATAGGTAATAGTGGTGTGTAAAATATACTTGGTTATATTATGTAACCCGCTGGACGGAACACCGTTTTAGTTGGTACCTAGGAATCCGACCAAACCTACGGCTTCTTGCCAGGGGGACCATGGGTTTTTTCGCAAGATTTTCTCACTATAAAAAAAGTTCTACTCGTATTTGTTAAGTGTCAGTATAAAACTACAAGGAATTTGCTAATTTAAGTTTCTCCTCCACGATGTACTTATATATCTATTTGGTGTTACATTATGTGGCAAAAACATACATGCATCGAAAATTTACGTATGTCATGCTGGTGATCCTTAATGTAATAAATAAATTAATTAATTAACAGTTCTATTGAAGAGTCCAGTTTAAATAAAAATAAGAGGAAATAAAAATGTTAATAGCATCTGCTCTCCTTACAACTTACATAACATTGCACACTCTACCTAAAAATTTAGTAATTGGAATAATGAAAGGATTAAAATATTTTTAATGAAAAGACCATAGATTGATTTTCTTCATTTTGTATATGTATGTATAAAGTGAAGTCACGTGTCCTCTCTTGGCCCGTATGAGGCACATCTTTTTCAACGATCAAATTAACGGACAAGTACTTAAGTAATCCGCTTATGATCTGACTCCGGACAGACCAAGACTTCTGTAGGTCGCCACTTTATATCGAACCCATCCTCTTCGGTTCTACGGAGACGCATTAATATAATAATAGCAATAATTTATAACTATAAACAGTTGACGGCCTCATTGGGTCAGTGGTTAACGCGTGAGCGTAAGATCCTGGGGTCCTGGGTTCGAATCCCGGTGTGGACGGCGTCCACTGGACGCACAAAAAAAATGTCTTGGTCTGGCAGGACACAGAAGGCTTATCACCTACTTGTCCATAAAGAAAATCGATCAGTGAAACAGATGTTTATCATCGGCCCCATACCCCACTAGGGGACACGGGACTTCACTTAGTATAATAACATCTAAACTCAAACATTTATTTATTCAAGTAGACTTCTTTTAGAAGCGCTTTTGAATGGTCGAAATAAATACATATTAAAACCTATCCTTTATTACCTGCTTGTCCATAGCAGCCATTTCTCGTTGATTTCCTGAAGAAAATGAAATATATCACAACAGCACTCGTAAAAAGGCCCACCTGTAGGAACACACTAAATATATCCGTATACATAATTTATACACCAAAAAACGTTCACACAATTCATTAACTCTCATTAAATTGTGGTCACACAACTGCGCACTCGCAATGTCAGATTTGTTATGTTGACATCAGCGGGGCACGCGCCGGTCGGCGGCGCGGCAGCGAGATTAATATATTTTTGTTGTTACCATGCTCATAGATAATGGTTTTTTAAATGATAGGGCCAAGGAAATACCTGTAACGTGACTCTACATGAATCTACACAATTATCTTCGTTATCTTTTGAAAATGCAGCTGCGTGGTTGGAATATCGTGAAATAGGTAAACAAATGAGTTATGGATTCGTTTTTAATCATTAGTAAAGTACATCAAAAATTGTTCGCCCCGGCTTCGCCTGTGGTACATATTATATAGCCTATGTCGATCAGAGAAGTTGCACTTCTACTGCTGAAATAAGTTTATAAAACGGTCCAGCAGTCTTTGCTTGAAAACGTTACAAACATACAAAAATCCTCTTTATAATATTAGTTTTGATGATTTATTATGATAGCGGATACTGTAATAATTTATTTTTCGAAATTATTAAGTAATTTTTTAATCGTACAGGAAATAAGAAGAAAAGAAAAGTAAAGCAGTAATCCGGTATCAAAAATATGTAGTTGACTGCTGTGATAGATGATTTAATTTTGCTGTTTTATTTTGCTAAAAAATATTTATTGCTTAACTTCAAATAACGCCCGTAATCACAGGATATACCTATAGGACCTCTGTCTAGGAACTAAAGTTTAATAAAGCGCGAATCTAAAAATATGTGATTATCTTTCTTATTTCAAAACATTTTTGGTTTTGGAATAGTTAAGAAATTATTATTTACAATTTATGGAAATTGTGGAAACAAGAATGAACAAAAAACAATATTGGACCATATAAAATTGCGGATAGGCATTTTGCAAACATAACGTATCTATATTATGTATATTTATCAGTTTACACGGTACGTTGCTGACTGCGCATATAATATGAAATGAATGCTATTATGTTGTTGTGAATAATTTAATTTGTTATTGTACAAAAAACATCAATATAATCAAATAAATGTAAAATGTGTCAATACAGTTCTTGTTTATTAAATAATATCGATTAAAATTCATACTCTATATTTACCTTTACCTTTTGATGGAGCTGCATTGTAGAGTTCTAGGTTTTGAAAATAAACACGCTCAGAACTAGTGAACACGGGGTTTTTATTTTCTCAATTCAGACGGTCGCCAATAACTTTATCTATACTAATATAATAAAAAGGAAAAGTTTTTTGTTCGTGTATGCCTGTGTGAAACTACTGGTCCGATTTTGAAATTTCATTCACCAAACGAAAGTTACATTATTCCCGAGAGCTATAGGATACTTTTTACTCCGGAATTGTACTACGGGCGAAGCCGGAGCGAACAGCGATCATTCTTATATAATATTATAAAAAGGAAACATCTGTATTTTCGTACAAAAAAAAGACTATGTAGAACCACGGGCGAACAGCTAGTATATAGTATATAAAGGTACTGCATAAATAAGACACATATTCATTTTATACATTTACTATAAAAAAAACTAGTCTTCATATTGCAAGCACGTTCCAGATACAAATACATTAAATCCGCCTAATTTCAGTGCAAGACATGGTCAAAATGTCATGTTACAATGTTATTAATCTCGTCCAGATTCAACAATTTCGGATATATCTAAATACATACTAATGAACTATAATTTTTAGTTCGATGCACTTGGCTAGTATCGGCGGATAATTTCAAATTAATAGTACCTAATAGTGAATCAGTTCACTACAAAAAATAATATTGATGACAAAATATCGTCACAGAATTTGCTCTACCATTTTTATCATGTTCTTAGCATCATCTTTCACTACTCCTGCCATTTCTAATACACAAGGCTTTAATCAAAAAGGTGTGAACTTACATACATATTTCAAACAATTACCTATCTAAGGAACTTTAACGACCATAATGTTCGAATACGTCTTTCCTGCTTAAAATGTCCAAACACCGCAAAACCATAAATAATAAAATTTATACCAGAACGGAAAATCAGCTAAGGTCTATCGTACATTGACAATGCCAAGGTGATACGACAGCCGTCGTGAGGGCGCGCACACATTGTATTTGAAGAATTCATTTGTAGTTTTAATATCAAGGAAATAACTTCGATATTGTCCACTTTTCGCCGACAGACATTATTAAAATAACTTGAGCAACGATTTATTTTAAAATTGTAACTACGCGACTTCAATTTTATATCATTTAAATTGAAATGTAAAAAATCGGGAGTTTGAGAATTTTTTAAAGAATTGAAAAAAATTTGATATCGAGGCGGGTTTCAAACCCGCGTCTTTTTGCTACGGTTTGGTAATTTTATAAAGCATTTCAACGTTATAAGACAAAAATTAAATCGGAAGCTTATTATAATATTAAATCGGCATGTTCTTTTAAAATAAAATAAAAAAACAAGTTTTTAATTTAATTCGTAGTTGTGACAGCGCCCTTACTGTGACCTAATATACAAAAGGAGTAGGATAAATTAATTATCTGTGCAGACGTGATTTACAACACAAAGCATATAAAAAATCTTTACGTCATACACATTACATGAAATTTGAATAAAAGCCTCAGCTACAATACATACTATGGTTTTTAAATACATTCCCGTGCCCAGGAATATTATCTACAACAAATAACAATAATATTTGTTTAAACGTTACAAGAAACGTATGAGTATATAGATCTACATCAATTATTACGCATTGGTAACAAACAAATATTGAATTTAATATAAATATCATTAACGTACAATTATTTCTATCTATGTGCTCTATAGGTTACGACTCGAAAGTAGCATGAAATAAGTTATTTAAAAACAATAAATTATACCATAATAATAATTTGTATAATGTCAGAGAAAAAGTAATATAATTTAGTATTTATTAAGAGTATTTTAGATCACTCCAACCGTACATAGTTTTAGAATAGAGAACAAAAACACTGGTCTCAAATTTAAGAAAATTTTGAGTGTCAATGTCCAATAATATGGAAAATTATGTAAATGACACCTCTCATACTACATTACAAACTATGGTAGATAAGAATTTAGTTTATCAACAATTCAACATATAATGAAATTAAAATTAAACAATCCAGAAGCATGTTGCTTGACCTTTATGATAACAATTATTATTAATTTTTATACAAGTTATGATTTTAAACTAAGACAAATCATATGTTTTGCCATGATACAGTAAATATTGAATGAAAAACGAAAATTACAATATTCGCCTTCGCTTCGCTATTAAATAAAATTAATTAGGCAATTAAATTTTTAATTTATAACGAACATTATCTTGAACATTTCATGTCAGTTGTGATAACAATAATGACATAAGCAAATTTACTATACCAAAAGAAATATTGAATAAAAATTTATTTAAATAGATACAAGAAAAAAAAAATTTGATGTAACATAAAAATGTTTCGTTATATATTAGAAATTATTTTGTCATGGTTTTCAAAGACATACAATGGATATTTTCTAAGTGTATTTTTTTTTAAAAATATACATACAAACTTGCCAGTTAAACTATTATTCTTAATATTGCTATTGCAAATCAAAACTGTCAACAACAACATTCAGTTTAATGGAATTTAAATGCGATATTCCGTTATATTAACAATCTATAAATATTTAAATAATATAAGAGATAAGCATTTAACATAAATAATTATTCCTTTAGTTCGATTTAACAGAATACTGAAACAAGCCTCATGACATATAGAAAGAAAAATATTGTTACATACTACTGCCTCTAGGCTCGGTTATATGGTACAAACGATAATTAGTTTAGTTCAAGACACAATTATAAAACATATT